>NW_024735554.1:13425785-13488285 GCF_018991925.1 Homarus americanus | reverse complement strand
GATGTAGGTCGCTGGTACTGTAGTTCTTTATTATGGAAACCTTTATTGTTCGGGTTATCTTAAGAGAATACTACCATTAACCTAGTGAACCTATTCATGAAAATAAACACTTCACGTGAGTCTGTGTGTAGGTCTGCCTCACAGGTCTTCACTACAGTAAATCTCCTCACGAGTCTCCTTATCGTGAAGGACCTGGAAGTTGATTGATTCATGAAGGAATTGGGGTGGATTACCTCTTGCCCTAGAGAGGTGGTGGGAGGTAGGGAGGTAGTAGAGGAGAAGGTGAGAGAGAGGAGGAGGAGGAGGAAGAGAAGAGATGTGCTTGGGATGGGGGTAATATGTAACCCAAAACACACCTGTATTTTCTAGATGATAGGTGACTGGTACTCCATAATCGACCTCACGGCTCTAGGTATTAAAACAGGTAGGCTATACTGACTTCCACTCACACCCACTTGACGTGTCCTAAGTGTACTATTGATTCCTATCTGCAGGTTAATTTTTACTCCTATAATAACCCCAAACATCATCACACATCAGAAATTCACTCCCACAAGAGACCTGGGTGTTAAAATACATATTCTAATTCTCCATGACTGTCCTTTCCCTCCACACACACACACGAGAGGTAACTTCACTATAACTTCTTGAAATCCCTCATTAATCACTGCCTTCAAAGTATATTCTTGAACCACGTTGGGGAGGGAGGGAGGGAAGGAGGGAAGAAGGAAACTTTTCCACAGTCTTCTACACTCGAGGAGTTTTGTGGAAGGTAAAAAACACTTGATGTAATTCTTGGTGACTGGGCACAAGCGTCTCTTTTTGCAATCATCTAGTCACTGGTTCTCTGTAGTGGACAGGTCCAGGGGCAGATCGGCTACCAGGCCGTCCCTACCTGAATGTAGATTGTCTGATATTCAACCAGCCATGTTCTCTCTCTCTCTTTGTAACTCATAAATAGATGTATATATAGATTTCTAAAAATATATATATATATATATATATATATATATATATATATATATATATATATATATATATATATATATATATATATATCGGTCTGCCCATCATGTCTTATTCATTTCAACTTTTGTCCAGGTGTCTCTCCTCCTCTCTGTGTATCAGGTAATCTGTCTACATATCTGTCAGTCTGTTTATGATATAATCTACACATGTGTCCTGGTGGTGTTGGGTGTCAATGAGGGAGTTTTTTTTCCTGTGGTTGTCTGTGATACCAGACTGACGGTAGCTGTCAGTGTCCGATATTTTCTGCTGCAGTCTTACAGATTCTGTCAATTTATATTTGAATATATCTGGACGCAGTCGGATTTACTTCAGATGTATTCAACGAATTTGGTTATATTCATGTATGATGGGATATGTCTGGCTACTGTTAAAGAAATTTGGATATGATGACAGTAAAAAATATTGGGGTTGTGATGTAAGTCCTTGGTCGAATTTACATTTTTATTGGAAGAGAGAAACACTATACATACATACATACATACATACGCACATATATGTATATATATATATACATATATATATATATATATATATATATATATATATATATATATATATATATATATATATTAATTAAGTTTCAATAGGGATATTCACCAAAGGTGGTATTGGTGGTGGTATAGCAAGGCGTTGTTGGTGATGGTGTGGGGGGCTGATGGTGGTGGTGTAGGAGGGTGTTGATGGTGGTGGTATAGCAAGGCGTTGTTGGTGATGGTGTGGGGGGCTGATGGTGGTGGTGTAGGAGGGTGTTGATGGTGGTGGTGTAGGAGGGTGTTGATGGTGTAGGGGGTTGTTGGTGATGGTGTAGGAGGGTGATGGTGGTGTTGGTGGGGTGTAGAGTGCCAGCCGTGCCAATGGAGGGAGCCAGATTGACATCGATTTTGCTGATACCGGCACTACGGCTACTCCTGATCTGTCTCTCCCTGTCTGTCTGTCTGTCTATGTATGCATCTATGTATGTATGCATGTTTGTATGTATGTACACACATACATATCGAAAACAATAATCCCAGTGCATTTTTGGGTTTGAATTCACAACAGCGCGGAAACGATGTGGTAGAGAAGAGCCACTGAGATAACATGACGTCACAGCCAAGAACTAAGTTCACGCAGGAACCGATGTCGTGTCAAACGTGTGAAAAAACTAACAAATCAGGACTCGGTATTTTAGTAAGAAAGTATAAATAAACAAATCAGATTGCAGGAAAAAAATTGATGACTCAAGTACCATGAGAACCAATCAGACCTCAACGATCCCAGTAACAACGAGAGGACCCAAGTGATAAAGAACCAATCAGACCCGAGGATCCCAGTAACAGAGTGATGACGTAAGTGATAGAGAACCAATCAGGCTCCAGTTCCACGGTAACATGCTAAAGGCAGGTCTTCGGGGCCCCGGGGAGCGTTAGGCCCCTTAAGAACAAGAAGGTGAGGGCCAGAGGGACCTTCGTGGTGGTGGTGGTGGTGGTAATAATAATAATAATAATAATAAGATAATAATAATAATAACAATCCCTCATAACTTTTGCTCACTACCTGTTGCGCTAATTGAAAATGTTATTCTCCACGTTTTTCCAAGAGAGAGAGAGAGAGAGAGAGACTGACTCATAAGGAATTAATACCAAGACAGTTTTAGGATATTGAGTTTGGACCAAAATATGAAGCTGAAATTTTGCCACGACAGTTTTTTTCTTCCAATGAATTTCCGACAGTTGTTACGGCACGAGAGGGTAGTCGAGCCTCGGCCAAAATCTAAATAAAAAAAAAGAAGTTTAGAAGTGTAAAAAATATGTTTAAGAGTGAGAGGGAGTGAGGAAACTGTTACTGGATAATAAACGTGTGAAGGAGTGAATGTTGCAACACTGCTGCAATAAAGGAAAACAATTATTTCCCCTCAAGGAAAAATAGGATGAAAAAATTGTGTTTTCATTTTTTATTTTTCGATATATTTTCAGTTATTGAAGTTACATTCTTTTTCGTCATGAGAAAGTGTGGCGACGCACGCAAGCACGCACGCACGCACGCACGCACGCACGCACGCGCGCACACACACACACACACACACACACACACACACACACACACACACACACACACACACACACCGGTGGCCAGAACTGAACCCACTTTAGGTAGGATGAGTGTGAGCCTCCGTCATCACCTCCCAGTGGTGGTACAGTGATGGTACAGTGGTGGCTGGTAGTGAGTTACAGTGGTGGTGGTGGTACAGTGGTGGTGGTACAGTGGTGGTGGTGGTGGTGGTGGTACAGTGGTGGTGGAGTGCAGTGGTGGTGGTACAGTGGTGTTTAATGGTGGTGGTGGTGGTACTGTGGTGCAGGTGGGTACAGTGGTGGTGGCAGTGTAGGGTGGTGAGTGTGTGGTGGTACAGTGGTGGTGGTGACAGTGGTGAGTGGTGGTGGTGGTACAGTTAAATTAAGTGGTGGTGGTGGTGGTGGTGGTACAGTTGGTGTGGTGTTGGTACAGTGGTGAGTACAGTGGTTGATTGAGTGGTTGGTGGTGTGGTGTGGTGTGAATTGGTGGTGGTGGTTGGTGCAGTGGTACAGTGGTTGGTTGAATAGTGGTGGTGGTTGGTGGTGCAGTGGTGGTTGGTCAGTGTGGTGGGTACAGTGGTAGTTGGTACAGTGGTGTGGTGGTGGTGTGGGACACTGTATCAAGCTCATTCATGTAAACCTCTCTTCTTCCGTTGTTATTGGACTTGGTGACGCTGTTTACCCCACCTCCCCTTACCTCTCTCTCTCTCTCTCTCTCTCTCTCTCTGGTGTTTCTGGTTCTCCTCCTCTCCAATTTGTCCTTTATTCTCTCTCTCTCTCTCTCATTGTCTACAACTTATCTTAGGGGTTTCTATGCAAGATTTACCAAGTCAGAGCTATTGTGTTGCAGTTTGGTGTTTCCGCACAAATGGAGAGAGAGAGCCATACAAAAATTATTTTCCCCTTCTTCTAGAATGTGTGTGTGTGTGTGTGTGTGTGTGTGTGTGTGTGTGTGTGTGTGTGTGTGCGTGTTGTGGTAAGCCTCCATCTCGTGCCTCTGCTGGGTCTCTTAAAGCTAGTCCACATGCATCTGTCTTTCTTCTCTCAACCTTGTACTGTGCGAGTGATGGTATCTCTCTCTCTCTCTCTCTCTCTCTCTCATATCTCTGCAATCTTGACATCATTCTTTTGGGTCAACAATTCCTCCCAAGTTGCAATTTTTCCACCTTCCTTCTCCTATACAAATCCTGTTCCCCTCCAGTTCGCCTCAATATACATTTGGCCATACGTTTCCTCCTCTCCTTTCCCTTCTCTACGTATCGATTTCTGCCTATTGTACTTTCGTCATCCCTCCCCCTACCCCTTACTCCCCTCCTTGTCCTTTCCTCCCCTCAATTTCAGTCTATCTTTTCCCTCTTCCTCCTCTCACCTGTCTCTCCTCCTCACTCTCTTTCCCCTCACCTTTAATCTCTTTTCTCTCCTCCTCCTCCCCTCAACTCCACTCTCTCTCTCTCTCTCTCTCTCTCTCTCTCTCTCTCTCTCTCTCTTACTTCTTCCTCACCCCTTCCTCCCTTACCGTCACACTCTCTCTCCTTTCTCCTCACCTCTCTCTCCTTCCCTTCCCTCTCCCTCCACACCCTCTCCTCTCCTTCTCTTCCCTCTTTCTTTCCTCTCCCTTCTTTTCTATGACTACCAGACACCCTTTCCTTTGTCTTCCTTCCTTCCTTCCTTCCTTCCTTCCTCATTTCCCCCTTCCTGTCCACCTGCGTCACCTCACCCCTATCTCTCTCTCTGTCCTTCTCTCCTCTCTTCATATAAGTAACTTTCTTCACACAATTAGTATTAGGCATAAACATAATTAATTATATTTAAACATAACTAAGAACAGTTTATCTATATATTTGTCTTCAAAACAGTTAACATAATTAATTAATCTTAAACAATTAGTATTTTGTATTTAAAGCTAATTAGATATAAACTGTAAATATAAATAACTGTATTAAAACATAATTAAGAAAAGTAAATTAAGAAAAAGTAATCGTTTTGTTCGTTCAAATATAACTTAAGTAGATACTAGAAACATAATTATTATCTTACAAGATAATTAAGTTTAAGTCATCTACATAAGAAATTATCTACAAACATTATTAAATCCATCCAATTACCATAACCAATTTACTCAAAACGGAGTCAATTGTCATCATTCTAATCAGTCAATTATTTTTTTTATAACATCCAATTATTTTCACCATCGATACATGAAGAAAATTAATCGGATTACCATAATACTGACGTCATTTAAAAGACTTAATTAGTATCTCATACACTGTGTGTGTCTTGTTGTATGGAGCGACCTCATATAATTTGTAATGTTATTTTTTTTATTGTTAATGGATACGATTGTCACCTAACCTCACTTAACCTAACCTAACCTAACCTCACTTAACCTAACCTAACCTAACCTCACTTAACCTAACCTAAACGATGTTGTTTGTTTCTGTTCTTCATCATCTTCACCAACAACCACTACCACCACCACCACCATCATCATCACCATCAACAACCACTACCACCACCACCACCACCATCATCATCACCATCAACAACCACTATCACAAACACCCAGTACAACCATTACCTACCATCATCATCACCATCAACAACCACTACCACCAACACCCAGTACAACCATTACCTACCATCATCATCACCATCAACAACCACTACCACCAACACCCAGTACAGCCATCAACACCCACCACCATCACCATCAACAACCACTACCACCAACAGTACACCATCAACACCCACACATCATCAACAACCACTACCACCAACACCCAGTACAGCCATCAACACCCACCACCATCATCATCAACCAACCACCACCACCAACACAGTACAGCCATCAACACCCACCACCATCATCATCAACAACCACTACCACCAACACCCAGTACAGCCATCAACACCACCACCATCATCATCAACAACCACTACCACCATCACCCCTACAACCATCAACACCCACCACCATCATCATCAACAACCTACACCATCACCCTACCAACCATCAACACCCCCACCACCACCATCACCACCATCAACAACCACTACCACCAACACCCAGTACAACCATTACCTTCCATCATCATCACCATCAACAACCACTACCACCAACACCCACTACAACCATCAACACCCACCACCACCACCATCACCACCATCAACAACCACTACCACCACTACCACCATCATGACCAACACCCACATCTCAGTCTTTTGCCTTCCATTTTCTTTCTTGGTTGTCAACAAGGAACAACACATCTGACAAACGCCAACTGCAGAAAAATTAAAATCTTTCCTGTTATTTTCCTTCTGTTTATGAGCAATGGACATTAACACATGTTGACAGCCAGAGGAAGAAAAATATTAGTCTCACTGGGAAAGAAAAAATAAAGTTTCCCCTTAAAATTTTCCACTTTACAATTTTCTTTCTTTGGGGTGACTATGAAGATTTAGGATTTTGTTGTTTATATTATTGTCTTTCCTTTGTTTTATTATTATTCGTTGTATTAATCTTTCCTTCTTGGTATCATATCAGTTAATTATCTCCCCTCTCTTCTCCCCACAGGTAATATCACTGGTTTATAAGTGGTGTGGAGTATTACAGGGTGAGTGATGAGTATTATATAATGTTAAATAATAGTGGAGAATAGTTATAATACTCAAGGGGGTAATTATTTGTCCTACTTCTTGTCTTCTTCCTCCTCCTCCTTCATTCTCCTTCACGCCTGGGTATTCGATGTTGCCTACTCTTCTTCCTCTTCCTTCTCCTCATCTTTCTCTCCCCCTATTCAACCGAGCATTCGACGCCACCTTCTCCCCCCTCCTTCTCTTCACCCCTACACATCAGAGTATTCGACGCTACTTCCTCTTCCTCCTCTTCCACTTACACATCCAAGCATTCGACGTTGCTTCCTCCCCTTCTTCCGTCTACGCACTAGAATATTCGACACCATCTCCTCCTGCCCCTCTTCCTCCTCCTCTTGACATAGTGTGTTTACTCTTCAGGTCCAGGTTGAAATATCAGACGGTGTTCAGGAGCCGTTCGTCTCCTGCCAGCCTCTGTAACTCTTCCCGGAATTATTGACAAAGTTTTCCAGTTTTAATTTACCAACTTGGGGAATGAAAAACTCGGCCAGGTCGATCTTTTCAGGGTTATAGAAGTTTGTTCTCTTTCAATGTGGCGTCTGTGTGTCTGTAATGGCTTCAACAGTGGTGGTGATTATTGGGAGAGAAGAAGGTGGAGATGTCATATATATATATATACACATACAGACATAGAGACGTAGAGACACAGACAAAGACGAAGACACACACACACACACTTACTATAATCGAGAAAGTCACAGCCAGACAAGTATAAAATTATTCTTAATATGTACTTCCTCCCACAAGAGTTCAACAAGACTTTCATCTCACGTAACCGAACACAAGGGTAGAGCCATCAACCTACTCACCACCAATACAGAACTAACAATATTACATTACCATATAAGACGCCTCTGTATCAGCGAATTACAAAAAAATATATTCCCTTCTGCAACGTAAAGAAGTTGTATTCTGAGTGTACTCTTGGCCGCCAACTACAAAGGTCAAATAATTCAGAGTTTGGTCTAACTTGTTGAATATCAAACAGTGGCGCTGGGAAACGTCTGCATTGTCTACACACACACACACACACACACACACACACACACACACACACACACACATACATACATACATACATACATACATACATACATACATACATCATAATAGTGTATCAAAACCATTCAGTATACTCAGGTTCCAATAATGGTCTTTGCACCGTTTTGTATTCTGTCACGTATATAAAAGACTTCAAATATATAACAAATATAAAAAAAAAATTCTCTGGACAGTGATCGTATTCATTAAAAATTGAAAATGAATTAAAAGAAAAAAAGTGAATATAATACTAAAAAGTTGTAATAAAACTGAGGGGTTGGGTCCTGGCCTAAAAAGGTTGTATTAAACGTTAGAGCAGTGTTATGTTGATGAGTTTTATTGTGTAATTTTTGTTCATTCCAGATAACTGATGTTTATTGTACCTTGGGGGGGGGGGGTGGATGGGCTATACTCTTGATATTAAACCAGAGAGTTCAATGTTCTTTTAGGTTAGGTTAGGTTTAGGTAAGTTTCCTCTCTCTCACCACCCCATTTTACTAAAGGTATAAAACAAAACAAATTAATCCCGAATAAAAATAATAACAACCACAATTAACATAAAGAAAGTATAAATATTTGTATATCAACTGAAGTAATAAATTAACTTCTCTAAGGATCTTGAATGGGATGTTAATATGTAATAGGGAAGTAAGTCCTTCTTTATTCTTCATTATTTTATAATGTTTTTCTCTTCATTGTTTATATTATTTATTTCTCCTGTAGACTGTGGTAATAGAGGTGTTGTGAGGCCGCAGGATCAATATATCTGTCTGGCTATCACGCTGTCACTTAACCCATCACTAACACGTCCATCCCCACAAACATCTCTCTCCACACACACACACACACACACATATATATATATATATATATATATATATATATATATATATATATATATATATATATATATATATATATATATATATATATATATATATATATATATACTTGACTGGAAGGCCCATGTAAATAACACAGTCAAGGCAGCCTCGTACCATCTCTACATACTACGAAGACTTAGGTCACTTGGGACACCCACGCCAGAGCTGAGGACCATCTACAACGCCTTTATTCTCCCCAAACTAACATATGCGTCACCAGCCTGGTCGTCTTCTCTCAACTCCACCCAACAACGTGTTGAATAGTGGTGAACAGTGCTTAATTCAGTGAAAAACAACTCGGCAGTTGAGTCTTACCCAAGCTAACCTTCACACAGTGAGGTCCCAGGTACCCAGTGATAATTTCCCTGAGACTCCACGATGGGGAGGCCTGAGACCACACCTCACCCACTTGAGTGAGTGAAGTCCTGTGACAACTGACCACGTGGTGTCCCCATGATGCTACGACACCACGTTGTGAATGAGTTGCTACAGCTTCATGTAAAGTTCCTCGTAACACCATCTGTGAGGGAAGTACTACGCCATGTGATGCCCCTCATAACACCATCTGTGAGGGAATTACTACATCATCAGGCCCCTCGTAACACCATCTATGAGGGAATTACAACACCACGTTGTGCCCCTCATAACACCACCTGTGAGGGAACTAGTACGCCACGTGATGCCCTCACATGATCTATGTGTGTAAACATTAATCTGTATGTTCACTGTATGTTCCTTCACCTTTCTCTAATGAAGGCATTTGTTAAACCACCAATGTATGTAATAAGTCATTTATGTCCAATGTATATTTTCAGCCTTCGGGCTGCAAACTTTTTCAGTAAACCGTTAATTATTATTATTATTATTACACACACACTGAAAAAAAATATCAAGCTTGAAATGTAAAAGACGAGACTAAGACCTGTTTATGTTTTTTATTATTATTTATTGGGCACCTCCCTACATCCTTGTGTAAGGTGAAGCGCAGAAGCGTTTACAGCGCCCAACAGGGAAGCATGCTAAGTTCATGCCAGACACGGGACCCAGAGCGTGAAAAAGTCTACGGTTGCAGCCAGCCACGTTTCACTTACTCGCGCTAAAATATTAAATATTATTAAAAATTAAAAAATGCTTGCCTTTATGTCTCATGAGTTAAGGGCGTAGAAGCCTGAAGAGTCAGTGGTTTATGTCATCAAGTTATTGGAAGCTCCAACAACTTGTCCCTGAATACGAATTCGCAACTTTCGACTTACAACAGGTACCTACTTTACTGCTAGGTGAACAGGGACTAATGGGGGCTAGGAAGTAGGTCCAAACAACTTCCACCGGCCCGGGAATCGAACCCGTGACATCTCGCTTGCGAGGCAAGAACGGTACTGCTTCTACCACCGGTCCCCCTTGGAAGTTGGTTGGAAAAAAATAAAAATAAAATGATAAAGAAAAGAAATATACGTGACAGTTTGGCCTCAGGAGCAAAAAGCAGCAGCCGAGAGTTACTACCAAAAAAGTGTTTTCGTTTGGTCAGAAATATCGAGGGAGGGAGAGAAGGTTGGAAGGCCGTGGAGGGGAGGTGTGGAGGGAGGGTTGGAGGGCCGTGGAGGGGAGATGTGGAGGGGAGGGTTGGAGGGCCGTGGAGGGGAGGTGTGGGGGGAGAGATGGAGGACCGTGGAGGAGAGGTGTGGAGGAAGGGTTGGAGGAATGGTTGGGTACACAGGTAAGGTGCAGGTACAAGTGAAGGAGAGGGTGAGGGAGGGGTGAGGGAAAGGGGTGAGAGGGTGAGGGAGAGGGGTGAGAGGGTGAGGGAGGGGTGAGAAGGTGAGGGAGGAGTAAAAAGGGTGGATGAGTGGGTTAATGTGTGAGGGAGGTTAAGCCAGGGTCAGCAAATGTGTGTGTATAGTGTCATTGTATGTGTATAATGTAGATATATGGTGCATGTATATAGTGTAGATGTAATGTGTATATGTAGATGTATAGTGTATGTATATAGTGTAGATGTATAGTGTATGTATATAGTGTAGATGTATAGTGTATGTATATAGTGTATATGTAAACTGCATCGTGTAATAACCGACCCACCCGCATGAGCCTTGACCTGACCCCCACCGAGCCAGACATTGGCACCGTGAGGAGGTCTAGGAAATGGAAGTTGTATTTCTGTTTACTGAACCTTTATACTGATAATTCACCTGTTATTGTTTATATATTGCACCAGTTAATATTAATGATGATAAATGGGAAGGATAAGATGCGCTGTATTAAGTATTGACAGTATTACTTAATTTTCCCGATAATATAAGTTATAACCCATTAATGTCAACTAAGGCAGCTCCTGTGTACAACTCGTCAGTAAATGGTATTAATGAATCAACAACAACTAATACGTTATTATCACCACACTATCATTCAACTAAAATAAAGTTATGAATTGGTAATATAAAGCAAAATTTTCAATGTTTTCACACTTTGGGTAGTGCTTTCTGCTCTCTCTCTCTCTCCGACCCTTTCTTCTCTTTGTCTGCCCCCCTCCCTCACCCCCCCCCCCTCTCTAACTTTATACTCTATCATGAAGACATAGTCAGATGTATGAGACAAAGGCGTGTACCTGACCCAGCCTCCTTCACCTGGCAGCACGTAATGAGGCACTTCACCTGGCGGCCGCTGATTATAACTTCACCTAATAGGCCGCTACTCTTCTGTCTCCAGCTTGAGAGAGAGAGAGAGAGAGAGAGAGAGAGAGAGAGAGAGAGAGAGAGAGAGAGATAAATATCTGTTTGTGTGTATGTGTGTTTACATTGATATAGGTTAATGTAACATTATTTATGTTGTGCTCAGTATATATATAATGAGTTATTTATTAAAATATAAAATTCACAAGCGTTGTATAATAATGATTCCTTGTTTATCATTATCTAAATTACATCATCCGTATATTGAAATTAATTGTCAACATTTGTAGCGCCTGGTGGGTCTGTTAGGGTCATTAATAAACATTCGTCTGACGTGCGGATACAAATAATGTTTAATAGTGTAAATGTTAAACCAAAAACTGTAATCCAATACGTGAGGTTAATGATGGCTGCCTTTGGTAATATAATGGAGAGAGAGACACACACAGACAGAAACACATACACACACACACATACACACACACACACAATATCAATAACTTGTAATAAATCAGTGTATTCACCCCCCAGTAAATACTACTTCTTGCACTGTCACTATGTTGAAATGCACTGTAGTTTGAGCTTTTCCCCATCTAGTTATTATATATCTTATTTATATCACTTATGTTATTTGTATATTATTTGTAATTCGTAACCCATTCCCCAATTATGTAACTGTACATTTTCAGCCTTCTGGCTGCCAAGCTCTTTCAATAAACCGTTAATTATTATTATTATTATTATTACACACGTACCCCTCACCACCTACACGCACACGTACCCCTCACCACCTACACGCACACGTACCCCTCACCACCTACACGCACACGTACACCTCACCACCTACACGCACACCTAAGCCCCACCACCCACACGCACGCCCGCCCACACATACATGTACACCACACGTGATGTACAACATGCAGCGAGCGCCTGAGAACAACAATGAAGAGGACATCAAAAGGGCTTTTCAATTTGACACCAACATGAAAAAAGAACAAAATTTAGTTTGTAAAACCTTTGATGAAGTCAGTGCTGTTCATGTAATTGATTGTCTTGTTTTCGTGTTTTAGTTTTGCTTCTGTTGTTTTCGTGTTTCAGTTTTGTCTGTTGTGTTCGTGTTTTAGTCCCATTCCTCTATATATCACACATACTCCCATTCGTCCCCTTTCACACCCATTAATATGCTTCTCTCTCACTTCCTCCAGAAGAACTCCCAATAATTTCTAAGATTTTAAATCCCCATTGAAACTTATTAAGTTCCCCTTTATTACTCAGATCCCATTTGGCTGTCATTAGAACCCATTAGGACACCATTAACCCCACATTGAATCCCTCATTAGAGCCACTCATGACAAATTACTTAACCCCATGACTGTCCCTCACGTCCGTGTGATGGATTCCTGTACAAAATTGACCCATTAATACCCTTTCTCCTCCTCATTAACACTCTACCTAGATCCAAGCCCCATCAGAACTCATTTCATTCCCATTCACAGATTTTTATACCCCTGCATATATATCACTTAACCCCCATTAGCCTTCAGTAACTGGTAATCTAAAAACTCCATAACCCCATAATTTCTCACCCATGTATTGTTGTGTTCTGAAACCCATTAAAACTAACCTAAACCACAACCAGAGTCTTAACTACCCCATGATATAAACTCATTCCCCATTCTACCCCATAGACATCATTTAGATTCCCCATAGTTTGTTCCCCATGTTCCTGCCTCCCATAATTACTCGTTAACATTCTTTTCCTAATCGATTATACGTCGGGCGTGACGGGAGAACAGGAGCAGAGAGTTACGTGGTGGTGTTACGTGGTGGTGTTACGTGGTGGTGTTACGTGGTGGTGTTACGTGGTGGTGTTACGTGGTGGTGTTACGTGGTGGTGTTACGTGGTGGTGTTACTTGGTCGTATTACGTGGTGGTGTTATTGTTGTAATTAGTGACCTCAACGACTTTCTTGGCTGACAGTCAATGGCTGGTCGTCACGCGTAGGTCGTGACGAGGTGTAATGAGAGGGTAGGGCGAGTTGCTGGGGGAGTGACGGGGGAGTGACGGGATGGGGTGTTTGGGTCGTAACAGCTACGTGATGGGGGTAGTGACGGTAACTGACAGGGAAGGAGGTTAGTGACGTTTGTGTGTAGGGGTTTGTGCAGGAAAAGTGACGGAACCGTAGAAATGACGGTGGTTTAGTAACGCGACAGGAAGAGACAGTGACGGGGGTATTGACAGAGATAGTGACGGTGATGACGGCAACACAAGTAATAGCAGCTAGTATTTCACAATTAATCTGATAAATAATGTAATTTCAACAAGGAAATAACAAAATGTTTTATATATACAAAACTATTTCCTCGCCAAAATAATTACCATATTTTTTTTATTATTTAAATTAGAATATCTTTTTTTTTCCAAATATAAAATAAATCTTTTATTTTGGTTATGACGAAAGATATGGCGGCAGTGAGAGACATAAATATAGAATGAAATATGACTTTGGTAAATATTATGTTTGTGTGTGTGTGTTTGTGTGGGCGAAACATACACGTTAGAATTTATGTGCTGGAAAACATGGTCATACAGCGATCCATACGAGGGTATACACACATGCATACTTACTCATACACTATAAAACACGCACACACATACACCTACACTATAACACAGACACACTATAACACAGACACACACACCTTATAATCAACCAGTGTGTTCACCCCCAGCCAACCTTACCTTTTGCACTATGTTGAAATACCCTGTAGTGTAACCTTCTCCCCACCTAGTTATTATATATCATATTTGTATCACTTATGTTACTTGTATATTATTTGTCAATCAAGTGAACCATTCCCCAATTTTTTAACTGTATATTTTCAGCCTTCTGACTACCATGCTCTTTCAATAAACCGTTAATTACTATTATTAATATTATTATTATTATCATCATCACACACACCACCCAGCATCACACACACCACCCAGCATCACACACACCACCCAGCATCACACACACCACCCAGCATCACACACACACCACCCAGCATCACACACACACACCACCCAGCATCACACACCACCCAGCATCACACACACACACCACCCAGCATCCACCCAGCATCACACACACCACCCAGCATCACACACCACCCAGCATCACACACACACCACCCAGCATCACACACACACACCCAGCATCACACACACCACCCAGCATCACACACACACCACCCAGCATCACCACCCAGCATCACACACACCACCCAGCATCACACACACCACCCAGCATCACTCCTCCAACATCCTACACTCTAAACTCCATTGTGCTTAGTGTGCTTTCCAGAAAGAGTGAGGAAGGAGGAGAAGGAAAGAGGAGGAGGATGCCGCTAGAGCACGCGACAAGGGAAGACCTCAGGTGCGGCAGGAGGAGGAGGAGGAGGAGGAGGAGAAGAAACAGGAGGAGGAGGAGGAGGAGTAGGAGGAGTAGTAGAAGAAACAGGAGGAGGAGGAGGAAGAGGAAGTTGAGGAGAATGAGCAGAAAGAAGAGAGAGATGGTGGAAATACTCTACAGTGTTATGGTATTGAAGATGATGGTCAGGATGGTGCTGGGTTTTATCATGTGTTGAGAGAGAGAGAGAGAGAGAGAGAGTTATGATTGCCGTGTTTTTGGGATGTAATTCAAATGATTTTTTGTTTTATTTGATATTAATTCTGTTTTTTTCTCTTGATTTATTATTATTACTATTATTATTATTGTTGTTATTGTTTTGTCTTGTTATTGTTGTTATGTTTTTTGGTTACCATAGAGACGACTTTTTATCATTTTAACGTTGCGATCAAAAGTGTCCAGGACCGCTTCATTAGAGCACTTCACTTGATTACATGCTAATGAACCTGAGGTAAAAATGCTTTATTTTCTACCTTAATGAATCTCTCTATTTTTTTAACTCAGGAAACCATTAACTTACTGACAGCGAGAGAACGAGAGAGAGAGAGAGAGAGAGAGAGAGAGAAAACAGAGAGACAGACAACGAAAGACACAGAGAGAACAGACAGACAGATATTCCTTTATATATTTAGTTTATCAGGACTAAACTAGACACCACAACCGGTGACCGAGACAGTGTGTTGTTTATCCCTAATGTAAATAAATTAATGTTGTGTTGATGAAATTTAGCGGAAAATTAGGCAAAATTACATTATATTTCTAAACCAGGAGTTGGCCATTGTGTAGGGCGGCCGTGATGTATGTATGTATGTATGTATGCTGTATGTATGTATGTATGTATGTATGTATGTATGTATGTATAGGAAGAAAAAACGAAAAAAATAAAGATAATTGAAAAAATAACAGCTAAGTAAATGAGGAAAAGAGAGAAGTGGATAAAGGAGGGGAGAGTAGAGCCGTAGATAAATAAAAATGGAGAATGAGAAGGTAAGATAGCGTAAATTAAAGAGACAAGGAGAGAGAGAGAGTCTCACCGAATTGACGTCAACAAAACAATATCCCCCGCAGGCCTATGGGAGGAGGGGGGTAGGGGTGGAGGAGGAAGAGGGGTAAGGGGCAGAGAAGGAGGAAGAGGAGAAAGAGAAAAAAGAGAAGGAGAAAGAGGAGAAAGAGGAGGAGGAGAGTATTTATGGTTGACACTTCCCCTCTCCCACCACTCACATCTGTCTCCCTCACCTATCATCATGAGGGAGAGAGGAGGGAGGATAGAAGATAGTAGAATGAAAGGGGGAGATAATGAAATGGGATGGAGGGGAAATGTGGGAAGGAAAATGGAGGAATGAAAGTGGAAAAGATAATAGGAAAGTCTCAGACTGTTCTGTCTGCTGCTGTTTCTTCTCTTGTGTGTATGTATGTATGTATGTATGTATGTATGTATCCCGCTCATATTCATTCACCTTTCAGTTTCCATTCGCATATATCGTCGACCATTACCGTACATCGTTCCCGCGGCTCATCATTGACATACACTACCGGACCAATCAAACTGTGGCTGTGGTCGACATATTCAGAGGAAAACTTGTGGTTAGGTTTCATTGAGTTACTTTACTGGTAGCTTGAGTTACTGATTTACAAGGCGGTATAACTGAGTATACTGTATGAGTGTATATCTAGGTGACTATACAGAATACTCCAGGATCGTGTCTTACAAGGGAGAATATTTAGGAATTGGTTTAAATGTTATAGTATAATTGGTTCATATAGCGTGAATAATAATAATAACAATAATAATAATAATAATAATAATAATATAAATATAATATAACGTAAAACTGAAGACTTCTCCCAACCACGTTTCTCTAACCCTTACAGAAGCTCTTTCCTATTTAAATATATGTGTGTGTGTGTGTGTGTGTGTGTGTGTGTGTGTGTGTGTGTGTGTGTATGTGTATGTGAGCGTGTGAGATGATGGCGATGATCAGTGATGGTGAATGATGATGATCGATGACGATGTTGATGATGATATGATGATGATGATGTGATGATGAGATGATGATGATGATGATGATGATGATGATGATGGTGATGATGATGACGATGATGATGATGATGATGTGGATTGGTCCCAACCTTCAAGAACAGGGCCCGACCTAAATTATTCATTAGGATTTGGTCTTATAAAGGACTAGGGTCTGCTAGAAGTAAGACCCATTAGGACAGACCCATTAGGACGGGGACCCATTAGGACGGGGAACCTTTGCAGCCCCCATTAAACATGATACTAAGACTCATACAGCTCTGTCATAAGGGTTGACATCCTTACTTATCAAACAGGAAATTCGGTCTTAAGAACATGTTGAAAAAGATGACGTCAAGCATGTTATTCGCCTTCAAAGTTAAGTCAATGCCGTGGTGTGTGTGTGTGTGTGTGTGTGTGTGTGTGCCGTGTGTGTGTGTGTGCGTGTGTGTGTGTGTGTGCGTGTGTGTGTGTGTGTGTGTGTGTGTGTGTGTGTGTGTGTGTGTGTGTGCGTGTGTGTGTGTGTGTGTGTGTGTGTGTGTGTGTGTGTGTCGTGGGGAGGCTTGACGTGTTTTAGAGAACAAATACAGTGGTTTTTTGTAAGGTAGAGAATAGGTCGGTGTCCTGGCCATGCTGAGAGATAGGTGTTAATTATTCACTATTTTTTGAGGCGAGGAATAGGGTGTGTGGGGAGTAGGGTGGAGGGGTGTGGGGTGTAGGAGGGTGGAGGGGTGTGGGGTGTGGGAGGGTGGAGGGGTGTGGGGGGTGTAGGAGGGTGGAGGGGTGTGGGGTGTGGGAGGGTGGAGGGGGTGTGGGGGTGTGGGAGGGTGGAGGGGTGTGGGGGTGTGGGAGGGTGGAGGGGTGTGGGGTATAGGGGGTTGGAGGGGGTGTGGGGTGTGGGAGGGTGGAGGGGGTGTGGGGTGTGGGAGGGGTGGAGGGTGTGGGGGTGTGGGGAGGGTGGAGGGTGTGGGGGTGTGAGGAGGGGTGGAGGGTGTGGGGTGTGGGGAGGGTGGAGGGGGGTGTGTGGGGTGTAGGAGGGTGGAGGTGGGGGGTGTAGGAGGTGGAGTGGGGTGTGGAGGGTGGAGGGGTGTGGGGGTGTAGGAGGTGGAGGGTGTGGGGTGTAGGAGGGTGGAGGGTGTGGGGTGTAGGAGGATGAGTTACGCAAAGTGAGTTTAGGCTTCCAGTGATAATTTCTTGGTCCTTCTTGTTTTTGTTGTTTGTTTTTTTGCTTTTATATACAAGTTTGTGTGTGTGTGTGTGTGTGTGTGTGTGTTCAATTAAATTCTAAATATTCTTTATAAAATGATAAAACCCGTAGTCATACTTGCATAATTTAAAAACAAATACAAGAACAAAACAAAAAGCAAAAGCAAACAAAAATAAACACAACTCTCTTTGTTTCCGTGTTGACCCGAAGCAAAAACTCTCACCCCGCTCCTTGAGGCTCCGGCGGCCGATCTCGCTCAGGAGGGAAAAAAGCCAAAATATCAATAAGCTCTCGTCAACCATCGGGAAAAAAAAGGAAAAAATACATAAAGGAAAACAAAAATGATCTTATAAACACAGTCTGGCTTGTTAACAGAAGGGTGTGACATGGTGGTGGTGATGAGGGTGTTTGTGGTGAAGATGTTTGTGGTGGTGTTGGTGAGTGTTGTGGTGTTGGTGAGTGTTGTGGTGTTGGTGAGTGTTGTGGTGTTGGTGAGTGTTGTGGTGTTGGTGAGTGTTGTGGTGTTGGTGAGTGTTGTGTTGTTGGTGAGTGTTGTGTTGTTGGTGAGTGTAGTGGTGTTGGTGAGTGTTGTGGATTTAGGTTAGGTTAGATACACAGAGGATGGAGAAGGAAGATTATGTGAGTGTTGGGCACAAACAGTAAGTGAGTGTGTGTAAAGGTTAGGTTAGGTTAGGTTCTTCAGCCTAAGAGAAACATGACAACTACCACCAACTATCTGTCTGTTTATGGATCTGTCTATCGTTTTATCTGTTTATGGATCCGTCTATCGCTGTCTTTTTGATGTCTGTCTGTCTGTCTCTCTCTAATACGATATATTGGCACTTTTAATCGACAACCTGATTCACTAACAACTACCATAATTACAAATACATAACACCTTCTCTCTCGTCACCTCATCCCCCAAATGGTAAGGCTAGTGGTGGTATTGGTAACAGTGTGGGCCGGGGTTGGTAAGGCTAGTGGTGGTATTGGTAACAGTGTGGGCCGGGGCTGCTATTTACATTGTATACTCTAGTTACATAATCCAGGTAATTGTAGGCCAGACACTTTACCTGGCTACACTAAGCTGATTATAAATACTGTAATAGATGTAGTCACTGTGGGGGTGTGGGTGGTGGTAGTAGTAGTTCTGTCTGTCTGTTTGTTAGTCATTCTATCATCCTCTCTCTCTCTCTCTCTCTCTCTCTCTCTCTCTCTCTCTCTCTCTCTCTCTCTCTCTCTCTCTCTCGGGCCTCACCCAAGAAGTCCATAATCTCCACAGTAAATGTCTCCGGCAGATTGATTCAGTGGTACCCGGATCCCTTTGTATGTCCCTCGTCTTGGTCTTCTTCCTTGCCACCATTTCATTCTTTTATTTCATCTTTATCTCACATTCCCTCCGCCTCCTCTCTGTTATATTCGATCGTCTAACCCGAATTTGTGTCTTTGCCTATTTCTTTTTTTCTCTCTGTTTGTTTATCCGTCTTTCTATGTTCATCCGCTCTGTCTGTCTGTCTGTCTGTCTGCATTTTATCGTGTCAGGGATGGATACTGACGCTGTTGTGTCTGTGTAAAGAGAGAGAGAGAGAGAGAGAGAGAGAGAGAGAGAGAGAGAGAGAGAGAGAGAGAGAGAGAGAGAGAAACACGGTGTACACTCCACACAGCCAAAGACGACCCACACCTGTCAACAAAATGTGGTATTCTGGTGAAATTAAATGTTATTGCGGTTTACACATTTTCTTCATTTTATTTATTTTCTCCTCTACTTATTTTTATTTTTTTGTTATCGTATTTTTATCTATTTTACTTTAATTTCATTTTTTTATTTGTAATATTAATACGACTATTTTTACTTTTATTTTTTGCCTTTAATTTAAATTTATTAGTTAAATTTATCATTATTTTTGTAGATTTTTACCTTTTGTATTTTATCATATATCTATTTATTTGTTTTAATTATCTATTTTTTCTTCTCGTTCCTTGTATAGTTTTCATTATTCAATATTAATAGAATAAAATAGAGAATAAAATTAATAATAAATAAAGACTTAACATATATCATTAAATGTCTAAACACACAAAAAAAACAAAAACAATAAAACCCACTTAATCTTATATGTAAGATAACACCACCGGGCCGTGTAGGTACCGAACCAACACAGCTTAGGGTGACTTACGAAGGCATTACCACTGCGCCACAGATAGAAAAAAAAATAATCATCAACCTTGACACGAGGAAATTAACCTGGATTTATTACCGTATTTCAATAAACTCATTTTTTTTATATTTACGTATATTTTACTTCTATATAAACATTATTGTCTTATTATTTATCTCTCTCTCTCTCTCTCTCTCTCTCTCTCTGCTCTTCTCTTCCCCCAATGTCTTTCCCTCACCCTTACCCTTCCCCTAATTACCTCTCCATCATCACCCCTCTGTTCTCCCATGACCCCCTCCCTCTCTCTCTCTCTCACTCCCTCTCTCTCTCTCTTATCTCACACCCACTTTCTCTCTCCTCTTCCAACATCATCTCTCCCTCTCCCTCACCACCTCTCTCACCTTCTCTCTCTCCCCCTATTTCCTCACCTAGCCATCTCTCTCTCCTTCCCCTCACCCCTCCGTCACCTCCCCTCACCGACCCTAACCCTAGTGCACTCCGCTCCAGGGCTCATACCCCATCCCTCTCTCCCCTTCCCTGAGTGTGTGTGTGTGCGTGTGTGTGTGTGTGTGTGTGCGTGTGTGTGTGTGTGTGTGTGTGTGCGGTGGTGTGTGTGTGTTCTATTGCTATCTCCTCTTCAACTGCCTCTCTCACTCCTTATGGGGAAACAGACAAAGACCAAAGGGAAAGAAGACAAAACAAGGAAACATAGATAAAGGAAAAGGAATAAAAAGGAAAAATAAGATAACGATTACAAAGACGAATGAGGAAGTAGAAGAAAGGAGAGAAAGGGAAGATAAGAGGGACAGAATGCAGGAAGATGGAAATGATAAAAAGAGAAAGAAAAGAAAAACAGGAGGGGAATAAAGACGGAATGGAAGGGACGGAGAATGAGGATGATAATACATGTAATTATTTTTATCTAAATATCATTATCGTTTTGTGTGTGAGATGAAGGGAAGAGAGAGAGAGAGAGAGAGAGAGAGAGAACACTCCCAGGTAATCATTAGTGAGTCAAGAAGTACCTCTCTGTGGACTTCGTCTCTCTCTCTCTCTCTCTCTCTCTCTCTCTCTCTCTCTCTCTCCTTGTATTTGTGTTAGAGTTTTAAGACCTGTCGGTGAAATTATTGACACATCTGAAAAATCCTATCGTGAAGTCTTTCCTGGAATTCTCTCACACCTCCTAGAACTCTCTCACACCTTCTGGAACTCTCTCACACCTTCTGGAACTCTCTCACACCTCCTAGAACTCTCTCACACCTTCTGGAACTCTCTCACACCTTCTGGAACTCTCTCACATCTCCTAGAACTCTCTCACATCTCCTGGAACTCTCTAACACCCACTGGAACTCTCTCACATCTCCTTGAACCCTCTCACATCTCCTGGAACTCTCTAACACCCACTGGAACTCTCACACATCTCCTAGAACTCTCTCACATCTCCTGGAACTCTCTCACATCTCCTAGAACTCTCTCACTCACACACCTGCTGAAGCTCTTGCAACTTCTGAAGCTCTCACGGCTACTGAAAATCTTACAATGACCATACAAGAATCTCTGGATTTCTTGCCAAGACTTTGCCAGGAACCTGATGGCTACTTGCAAGAATCTTAGAGGGACATCACGCACTTGGGGGCTCTGAGGGCAAACTGTCGCAACACCTAAAGAAAAAAAAGAAAAACTCCAGTGATTCTTGAAGTTCCGTATGATGATGATCTTTTACAGGGAACTTTAATTTTAGTTTTAACCCTTTGAGTCCAGAAGGGTTACACCATTATCACTGTACTTGTATAAATTAAATATTAATAATAGTTTAAGTTATTAAGTGACATTATATTGATATATGTTATTCATTACAGTATAGCCTCTATAACTATATATGTATATATATACACACATTAGATATATTACTTTTACATAACAAAGATTTAACCCTCAAATTTAACATCCAATTCAATGGTTTTAATCTGCACTTAACGCAGTGAACTAATGGTATATTGTATTATTTATAAACAATTATAAAATGGTTAATTGATTTTAGACAGAGATGAATGACTGTGTGTGTGTGTGTCAACATCCATCAATAACTTAGCGACAAGAACATAACCCCCAAAAGCGCGTCGTGTTGTTGTTGTTGTCAAATTTGTGGCGGTGTACTGCTGCCGCGTCATCACCACACTCATTACTGTTGACTGTGAAGCTGTATATTATCTGGGCCAGGCCAGGAGGAGCAGTGAACCTTAACAAACATGTGACTCTATATTTCCCCAACAGTCGCTTGTCACTCCATCCAATCCAATTTCTGTCACTTGCACATTTCGGGGTTAATACGGGCGACATCCCTGCTTATTCATTCATTCATTATTTCCTCTGAAGAAATTATTGGTGCGGGAGAGAGGGAGGAGGAGAGAGGAGAGGTTGGGAATCAGGGTGAGTGGGTGGAGGAGAGGTAGAGACGAAGGAGGAGGAGGAAAGGGAAGATGAGAGACGGAGAGGGAGGGGAGAAGTATACAGGGAGGAAGAGAGAGAGAGAGAGGGGGTAGAGTAGAGGGAGAGAGGGATGAAGAGAGGCAAAAAAGATAGAAGAGGGAATTCATTTAAAATATCTTCCATCTTAAACAGGTCCCAGCAACTTTCATTTCACCATTGTCTTATGTTCTAATTCCCAGCCAAAGTCGCATCAAACCATGTTGGAATTTGCCTGTGGAATTTCGACATTAGTTCCTTCAATTCACCTTTGTGATTTTGGTTCTGATTCTCCGTCTCTGTCGTCACGTCAACCAAGAAACCTCAATTTGTCTCACGGAAATCCAACACGATACATGTAAATTGTACCACACATCACCTTGACCCGCATCTAGGACCCGGAGTCTCAACATTCGCGATTTTTTGGTCCGTTTCGTGGCTGCTGTTGTTGTTGTTGGTGGTATTATTATTGTTGTTGTTATTGTTGATGGTGGTGGTGATGGTAGTGGTGATGGTAGTGATATTATTATTGTTGTTGTTATTGTTGTTGTTGATGGTGGTGATGGTAGTGGTGTTATTATTATTGTTATTGTTGTTACTCCTCTTGCCGTCGTCTGCATTATGCCTCACCTCAGGAGAGTTTATTAGGCACATGAGTAGGAGCACCGTCCCACTCCAATCCCTCTCACCGCCCCCTCCACTCCGTCTCAGCCCTCTCAACGTCCCCTCCATTCCCTCTCACCGCCCCCTCCACTAGCTCTCACCGACCTCCCCTCGCTCTCACCGCCCTCTCCACTTTCTTTCACTGCCCCCCACTTACTCTCACCGCCCCTCCACTCCCTTTCGCCCCTCTCACCTGGTTAATTAGCATCGTTATTGTGGGTCTGTCATTAATATGCATGGTCATCCCAACAAGGCTGAGAACGTTTCTCCTCTCTCTCTCTCTCTCTCTCTCTCCTCCCCTCCTCTCTCTCTCTCTCTCCTCTTTGTATCTGTGTGTGTGTGTGTGAATGTATGTGTGTGTGTGTGTGTGTGTGTGTGTGTGTGTGTGTGTGTGTGTGTGTGTGTGTGTGTGTGTGTTCCAACATAAAATTCTCCCACCTTTTCTATTATAATATTCCTCATCCCCAAAAGCAAAAATCTCTCTTCGACTCCCCACACACACACAAATTCGAGGAAATATCCCCACTTAAACACAGCCGAGGACAATAAATCTCTCTCTTCAGCTCCCAAAACAAACATAAACAAACACCATCAAGCTCGTGTAGACAACCTCTCTCATTAAAACACACAAGAGAAGAGTAAAACACCCACACTCGCCCTCCTTCACCTCCTCTTAAATCCTGAGTCTTAAAACTTTACAAACTTTTTCGTAAATTACTCAGAAGATTCACCTGCATAATTTGCCCATCTATGCATGCGAAATACCTTGGTGGTGGTGAAGGGGTCGGTGGGGGATAAAAGTGGTGGTGGTGATGACAGAGTGGAGGTTGTGGTGATGGTGGGTGTTGGTGGTGTGGTGATGACAGGAGTGGAGGTTGTGGTGATGGTGGGTGTTGGTGGTGGTGATGACAGGAGTGGAGGTTGTGGTGGGTGTTGGTGGTGGTGATGACAGAAGTGGAGGTTGTGGTGATGGTGGGTGTTGGTGGTGGTGATGACAGAAGTGGAGGTTGTGGTGATGGTGGGTGTTGGTGGTGGTTGATGGAGGAAGACACACACAAGTTTTCTTGCATCACGGAGGAAGGTTAGGTAGGGAGAAAGGGAGGAACCAGTGAGTGTTTCTACGCGATTCTTTCGCCAGACAGAGTGTATGTTGGAGGAAGCGAGAGTAAGTGATGGAGGAAGGAAATAACTTGTTGGGGATCGCGAGTGTGTGTTGGAGAAAGGAGTGTGTTCTGAAGGAGGGTTTGGAGTATTGAGAGAGGATGTGTTGGAGAAAGAAAGGTGTGTGGGTTGGAGGGTGAGGGGAGTATGTGTTGGAGGAGGAGGAGGGCGACTGTATGCCAGTGACGCACTTTACTGCCTCCAACACTTGCTCAGTCAGGCGCTTAGGGTCCGTATTCTGAGACGTGAAATGGGGGGGAAGCGTGAGAAGAAACTGGGAGGTGTAGGAGGAGGAAGAAGAGGAGGAGGAGGAGGGAGGAGGAGGAGGAGGAAGGAAATGAGGGCAAGGCAATGAAGAGAAGATGTAGGGAAGGAAGAGAGAGAGTTTGGGCTTCTAGTGAACGAGGTCATGATTGTTTCATCTTAAAGTTTGGGTCATGTCGCCGCCTCAGTGTTGTACGTGCTAGACCTCTTAAGTTTGGGACGCCCTAGTGCAGCTTAACCCTAACTTAAATTAACTTAATCTAACTTAATTTAACCTACCCAAACCCAACTTACCCTAAATCTAACTTAAATTAACCTGTCCTGACTTAATCTAACTATACCTAACCAATAACAATATGGTGACTTAGCAATGCAGTAATGTGTTCGAGATAGAGCGCGCACACACACACACGCACGCGCCACACACACACGCATGCACACACACACACACACACACACACACACACACACACACACACACACACACACACACACACACACACACACACACACACACACACACACACACACACACACACACACACACACACACACACACACACACAGAGGTCCTCACACTGACCTCTTCCTCCACAGGCAACATAGTGACTCTAACCTCGGTCACCTACACTGCATCTCTTATACCCCATCCTCTCCTATCCCTCCTTCCCCCCCTACTACCACTTCTTCTCCTCCTCCCTCACTCCGTTCCCTGTCCACCCTGCTCCCCCTCTACCCTCTCTTCCCCTTCGTCACTCCTCAAAACCCTCGCCACCTTCCTTCCCTCCTCCTCCCCCCCCTCACCCCTATCCCCTTACTGACTCCCTGCCCCCAAGAATCACAACAATTTTCTCTGTTCTGGATCCTGTTAAAAAAATCAGTGTCTGTCCCCGGTGCCTCAGTCATTCCTCTCTGGCCTTCACCAACAACAGCCAAACAATGATAAAGAGAGAAAAGGTTCCCTACCCTTTTTTATCCACAAATAGTAAAGATCTCCCTCACCCCAGGCTAAATGGTCGTGGTGGGAGGGTAGTGGTGGGAGGGTAGTGGTGGGAGGGGTAGTGTGAGGAGAAAGATGTGGTGGTGGTGGGGAGGGCGGTGGTGGTGGTGAGGTAGTGGTGGGAGGGTAGTGGTGGTGGTGAGGGAGTAGTGGTAGGGAGGAAGATGTGGTGGTGGTAACAGGTAATGGTGGTGGTGGTGGTGGTGGTGAGGGAGTGGTGGGGGAGGTGGTGGTGGGGAGGGTAGTGGTGGGGAGGGTAGTGGTGGGGAGAAAGATGTGGTGGTGGTGTTGGTGAAGATGATGGTGAAGGAGGCAGTGTTGGTGAAGGTGTTGGCGGAAGAGTCTCGGCAATAAAACGTTGAGACCACATCACTTCAGCTGTGTTGTGTGAGAAAAGAAAATTTATTGTTGGTGCAGCAGGCGAGTGTTAATGAGTACCGCGACGACAGGAGCCTCACTGGAGCATTTAAAACACGTGACAAAGACAAACCTGGAGCAGTTATCTCTTTTATTCTCTTTCTTCTTATCTCCCTTTCTCTCTCTTTTTTCTACCTTTTCTCTCACTCTTTCTTCGTTCTCTCTCTCTCAAAACCTATTCCACACAAAACAAAAACAAATCGATCAGTAATAATAAATTAATAAATAAATTAACAAATACATAAATATATAAATAAATAAATAAAATCACCCGCTGCCTCCTCTCACACGCCACCCACTCCGCCACAGATAACTTTCAGAAATTCCATCCATATCAGAACTCATCCCCACTAGGAATTTAGGCAGCTGGGAGGAAGGGAGGAAGAGGAGGAGGGAGGAGGAGGGAGGGAGGAGAGAGGGGAGAGGGAGGAGGTAGGGAGGAGGAGGCGAGGGGAGGGAGGGAGGGAGGGAGAGAGGGAGGGAGGGAGGGGGAGGAGGAGGAAGGGAGGAAGGGAGGAAGGGAGGGGGGAGGGGAGAGACGGAGGAAGGGATTGGAAGAGGAAGAAGAGGGAGAGAAGGAGAGAAGGAAGGAGAAAGACTCTCATTGCCTCTCAAATTACGCTCGCATTATACAGTAGACTCCACTGGTCCTTACCTGCAGCCATAAGGATTACCTGCCTCACTAACTACTGTACAGAGACAACGGAACGATCTTCTCCGTTAACAGTTGAGTGATACGACAATAACGGGAAGACAGTGGACAACGGAACGATATTTTCCGTTAACAGTTGAGTGACAGCAATAACGGAGAAACAGTGGACAACGGAATAATACTCACTGTTAACAGTTGAAGGGCACGACTTTCACCTCTGAGAACTGAAAAAAAAGATAATACCAGTTATCCTTCTGTTGTGTGTGAGTTGCTTGAGAGAGAGAGAGAGAGAGAGAGAGAGAGAGAGAGAGCTTTTGGTGGTGTGGCGGCTGAACTTTGAACAGAAAGACCCCAAGTAAGAAAGTTTGTGGAGAAAGTGAAATGAAAGAGACGAAAGTAAGACATAGGAGGCGAAGGAAACTTGTAGTAATAGAAAGTAAGAACAGAGAGAGAGGGGGATTGGGAAACGTATGAGAGAGAGAGAGAGAGAAAGGGCGAAAGATAGAGAGAAAGAATAAAAAACTTCACATTGCCAATCACGGTTATTTATACAGATTACATAGAAGACTGGTATAGTGCATAGAAGACTGGTATAGTGCATAGAAGACTGGTATAGTGCATAGAAGACTGGTATAGTATATAGAAGACTGGTATATCGGCCGCTATAGTAAGGGTGTGAAGACGGGCTGGTGAAGGCGACGCAACACAATGCCCCTCCCCTGTGGCCTCAGGGTTGGGGTGACATGAGGCAGTATGGATCTTTAGTAATCTATTGGACAAGACATTTGCGGAGAGTGCCTCTCGTCTTGGTAGGAGGAGAAAGGCTTATAGTCGGCTTTTCGTTTACACTCAGTACTAAATTGGATTATTTTGAGATGGTGATGGTGGTGCGGAAATGGTGGTGGTGTGGAAATGGTGGGGGTGATGGGGAAATGGTGGGGGTGAGGGTGAGGAGAAGATGGTATGGTATCCTTATTCATTTCTCTCTCTCTCTCTCCCCATCAGGTAAGGTCACGTAACACACCCAAGAGTCAAGAACGGGTTTGGTCTTTAACTCACTATCACAGGTAATCAGATTCTATTGTTTACGAGTTATTCAGGTTAATCAGATACCGTGCTAGTTACGTCTCTTGACCAATCAAGTCTTATCAGGTATCTTGACCCACCAATCAGATATCTTCACCCATCAGATAATGAAGTTAAGTTGAATATTTTTTTAGTAAATGAAATGTCTTTGGAATTTTCGTTATTGTTTATTATTATTATTGGTGATGTTGTTTTTATTATTGTTATTATTGTTGTTGTTGTTATTATTTTTACTATTATTATTACAATTATTATTATTATTAAATTGATATTATTATTGTTGTGAATGTTATTATACTCTCTCTCTCTCTTCTTCTCTCTCTCTCTCTCTCCCTTCGGTTCTCAGGTACCATCAAAGTCTGACTGCTACATTAATCAAAGAACCACCGCTTGAATGAGGGCTCTCTGCTCCCACTAATGAGAGAGTCACACTTTTTGGATACCTGGTTCAGAGGGTCGAAGTGAGTGGTGGTGTGTAAGGAGGAAAAGAGAGGGGAGAGTGGGAGTGAGAGGGCTAGCAGGGAGAAAGAGAATGAAAAATATATAATGTACATACATACAGACAGACAGAAAGACACAACTATTTCATCCAGAGGTCAAACCAGTGACCCAAACCAAACTGTGTTGATGTTCCTCTCAGCTCCGGTAACGACTAATAACGATAGGAAAAAAATAATGAGACTTATGATAACGATAACATTACAGAGAACGATAACGATAGCTCGGAGAAAACCATAATACTAAGAAAGAGGATAACAGTGGCGATAACAGCGATAACACAAACGAGAGGTATAGAGTGCTGACGGATATACAATTTGGTAACGAGAATAAAATGATCGTTTGGGAAGAAGGTGGAGAAGGGAAAAGGAGAGGAGAGGAGAGGAGAGGAGAGGAGAGGAGAAGGAGGAAGAGAGGGCGGAGGAAATGAATTTGATGAAAGGAATAAGAGACGATAGAGAGAGAGAGAAGGGGAATGGAAGAGGATGAAATAAGAGGACGAGGAGGAAGAAATGGACAAAGAAGAGGGAGGAGGAAGAGAAGGAAAAAGAAGAAAGAGGACTTGAAGGAAGAGGAATAGGAGGAGGGAGGAGGTCATTTATTTATATCGGGAAGTTGGATATCGTTCAGGCCGGACAGAAGAACACAAAAAAGGTCTTTCATAACAGAGAGAGATATACAGCTCTGGAAATATCTTATTCTCTGGGACACAATCCTCGCCTGTGTTTCATCAAGACCAACTCACCTATTTTTGTGAGATATATTTGTCTTCGTCATCAAGGTTAGTAGAAGTGATACAGAGAGAGAGAGACAGAGAATGAATGGAAATAAGAGAAAAAATGGGGGAGAAAGAGGGAAGAGATATGATTTTGATAACGAAAGGAGACACCCTTCACCTCCATCATCTCCCTTACTATCTCCACCTCCAACACAAGAGACCTCCCTCACCTTCCATCATCTCCTCCACTATCTCCAACACAAGAGACCTCCTTCATCTCTCCCACCATCCAACACAAGAGACCTCCTTCACCCTCCATCATCTCCTCCACTATCTCCAACACAAGAGACCTCCTTCACCCTCCAGCATCTCCTCCACTATCTCCAACACAAGAGACCTCCTTCACCCTCCATCATCTCCTCCACTATCTCTACCATCTAACAACCACACCCTCCATCACCCTCCATCATCTCCAACACCCTCTCCCTCCACCACCCCTCCTCACCAGCGTATACAAACTCGCTACAAACACGTCCAGGATTTGACAGACCAGAGATGACGGATCTCTACGAAGCCCAATCAATAACTGGCTGTTCCCTCTTATCTGCCCTGACTAGGAGAGAGAGAGAGAGAGAGAGAGAGAGAGAGAGAGAGAGAGAGCATCAGTAAGTAGAGAAAATGAGAGGGAAAAGAGAGAGAGGAATGAGATATTGGGAATCACTTATCACTCATTTACGACACAATGGTTTGGACATAAAGGAGACGGAGACTGGTTATTAGGCGCTGGATCTTAACTACAAGGTTGTGTCTGTTGGTTAGGGTAGGGTAGGGTAGGGTGGGGTAGGGTAGAATTAGGAGTAGGTAAGGCAGGCGGGTATAGTGTGGGAGGGGTGGGGTGGGTAGAGTGGGGTGGGGTGGGAGGGGTATCGTTGAGTGGGGGGGTGGGGGGGTGGGTAGGTAAGCAGGAGGGATAGGGTAGGGGGAGTTGGGGTAGGGGTGGGGTGGGGTGGGGATGGGTAGGGGTTGGGGGTAGGGTAGGGATAGGGATTGGGGTAGGTGGGGCAGGGACGGGGTTATCGTGGGGTGGGATGGGGGTTGGGGAGGGGTAGGGTAGGGTGAGGCAGGGTAGAGATTAGGTAAAGGCAGGGCAGGCGGGGTATCGTAGGGTAGGGTGGGTAGGGAGTAGGTAAGGCATGGCATGGTATGGTAGGGTGGGGTGGGATAGGGAGGGTGCAGGAGTAGGGTAGGGGTAGGGTGGGAGTGGGGTAGGTAAGGCCGGGGTGGGGTAGGGTGGGGTGGGATGGGATAGGGTGGGGTAGGGTGGGGAGGGTAGGGTGGAGTGGGCATGGCATGGTGGGGTAGGGTGGGGTAGGGTGGGGTGGGGTGGGGTGGGGTCAGGTTACGTTGCGTTATAATGAATAGATAAAATATTAATTATAAATATAATAAATGTGAAAAATAGCGACAATTAAAAACAAATGAATCACTTTAAGTTGTTTCTCACAAGAAATGTTTCGTCACTGTCTACAAATTTGAGAATGAATGTGACAGGTTGTGAGGTGTGTTTGTGAAGGGTGGCTGGTGAGGAATAGTTTGTTAATTACATTGGTTGTAAACACGGTGACAGGGCAGGAACAGGGAAGGTAGGGACTGAGGAAGGAGTTGAGGAGAGAAGTAGGAGACAGGGAGGAAGGGGAGGAGGGAGGGACTGAGGAAGAGTGGGAGAAGTAGAAACAGGGAGGGAGAGGGAGGGAGGGAGGGAGGGAGGGAGGGAGGGAGGGAGGAGGGACAACAACAACAAGTTTCTGCACCAACAACAGCTCTACTCCTTGTCAATAACCGTCTAGATATTGAGAGTGTATTGGGAAATCCATCTTGGCGACTGAAGTATAGGCAGCCTGTTAGATGCTGTCACCACTACGGGCGTTTATGATGACGGATTGTTTTGTACCTCTATTAATACTTCTACAGTTGGGTAGATTAGTGTCTTCCTACAGTGGCCAGCAGCGGGACTCGACTTGGCAACAACTAAATCTGGTGACAAGTGAATTAAATATCTAAAAAAAACGGTCTCCTGAGGATTAACATTTATTTATAGCTAAACTATTTATTCCCTATCGCGGGTCATCAGGTTTGGGATCCAGTTTCAACTTGTTTATAAGCAAAGTATAAATTCATCAAGGTGAACCATTGACGTAAACAGCCCCAGACAAACACGTGTACTTGGTCGTGGTTACTTTGGTGTATCAACTGATCTTCAGGGACTGTAACATAGCGTCTTGTTGGTTACTTCCTGTTAGTGTTAGTTTAAAGGGTTTACTGTACTGCTACTACTACTACTACTACAGATAATATGAAATATAATACTACTACTATTACTACTACTACTACTACTAATAATAATAATAATAACAAAAATATTACCACACCATGATGCAGAAGTAATATTCCTAGACCCCAATGTCATAAATTTCCCACATTGGAATCAACTCGTTTGCCGGGAATTGGAATTTTACAGTCATAAATCATAGGTGGGAATAGGAACAGTGGTGGGAATGGGAACGTAGCTCAAATGTCAATAAAAATCGAAGTATGTGAACTGTGGATTGGAGTGAAGCTGTGAGGGGCAAGATATTGGGGTGAAGGAAGAAGGGAGAGAAATGAGAGAGGAAAGTGAGAGTTAATAGAGGTGAAAAGTGGTGTAGGAGAAATTTGAGAGAGACGAGGGAAGAAAGAGGAGAAAGAAAGGAAAAAAAGAGAGAATGAGAGATAGAAGAAAGTCAATTGGTAAGGTTATAAACGAATTACATTTATACTTGATATATCTACTGTATATTCTATCTACTATACACCTTATATTATTTACCTAGATTAATTTATCACTATTGAACAAGAAGTTAAAAGGAGTCGCTGAAATAGATACCTGAACTAAGAGAAGGAGTCGCTGAAATAGATACCTGAACTAAGAGAAGGAGTCGCTGAAATAGATACCTGAACTAAGAGAAATATATAAAATAATATCATCGTCTGCTCAAGTAATATTTTTCATAAGGAACGTCATCCACAGACCTCTACCTACCCCTCACAGACCTCTACCTACCCCTCACAGACCTCTACCTACCTCTCACAGACCTCTACCTACCTCTCACAGACCTCTACCTACCTCTCACAGACCTCTACCTCAAGTTATACCGAGTAGATAGTAATCAAACTTTTCTTAAAACTTTCTTTTGAAACTTGGGGAAAACTTTAATGGTTTTGGGGAGAAGAGTCGGGGAGGCAGAAAGTCGTCGGTCGGTTAGTTCGATACCGAGCGGGATCAACCTTTAGACTCTAGTGAGGTCATGAAGCTGTAATCTTCCTCCTGTCTCTTATCTCCCGTCTCCTGTGTCCTATCTCCTGTCTCTTATCTCTTATTTTCTATCTCCCGTCTCCTGTGTCCTATCTCCTGTCTCCTATCTCTTATTTCCTGTCTCCCGTCTCCTGTGTCCTGTCTCTTATCTCCCGTCTCCTGTGTCCTATCTCCTGTCTCCTATCTCTCATTTCCTCTCTCCCGTCTCCTGTCTCCTATCTCTCATTTCCTCTCTCTCGTCTCCTATGTCCTGTCTCCTATCTCTCGCGGCGTCTCGTCTATCTGAAGGTTGGGTCTCTGTTTCTTAATTACCTATGGCCTTACCTGACTCTCTCTCTGTCTCTCTATCTCTTCCTTCTCTTTATTTCTCTTCCTCTCAGTTATTTATTTATCTCTCTGTATCGCTCCTTTTGTCTCATTCTCTCTCCCTTCTCGTTATCGTCCTCTCTTACATTCTCTATCTCTCTTTCCTGTTTATCACTATTTACCTTTTGTCGCTCTTTCACCTCATCTCTTCATTTCTCTTTCTTTATCACCGTTTCTTCTTGACTTTCTTCCTTATTTTTCTTTTAATCCTATTTCTCTCTACACCTCCCGAGTATGTCCTAACTTTATCCATATATTTCCTCCTCCTCTTCCTCTCTTCCCAGTTTCTCTTATTCCCCTTTCACTTTCTCTTATTTTTTAAGTTTCTCTTTAGTAATCTTATTTTTATTCCCTTCTCTCTCAATTTATCGTGTTTGTGTTAACTTTTCCAATCTATTCTCACTTTCTCTCTTTCTTTCTCTCACTTTCTGTTACCCTTCTGTTTTGTTTTTATTTTTCTTTCTTTTCGTTTTCCTCTCCCCTCCTCTGCCCTGCCCCTGCTTTCATCTTTTTCCTGTATGCGTTTGTTTCAACTCTCTCTCTCTCTCTCTCTCTCTCTCTCTCTCTCTCTCTCTCTCTCTCTCTCTCTTCTATTCCATTTATTTTCTCACATTTCTCCTACATTCCATCCTTATCAAGAATCCTCTAGTATTTTTATTCTTTCTTCATCATTTAATCTGCCATTTCTATCTTCCATCCTTTACTTTCTTTTATCTCTTATTGTCTTTCTCTCTCACTTGCTGTGTTTCTCTTAACTTTCCCCAGTTTCCAGTGGTCATTTCTCACTCCGGCTTTCTCTCCCTTTCCCTCCCTTTCGCTCCATTAATTCTCTCTTAACTACTTTACTTTCTTTTTCTCTTGTGTTTTTGTTTTCATTCTCAAAGACTAGAAAATTTATGTCAACACACACACACACACACACACACACACACACACACACACACACACACACACACACACACACACACACACACACACACACACACACACACACACACACACACACACACACACAATAGCTAAACCCCTATTGATAGTCTTGTCTCGTATACTTTATCCCTTTTTCCTCTGTTCGTTATTATCACCGAATATCACAGGTTGTCGCGTCTTGTGTGTTTGCCCTATACTCTTGTAATCCCTTTAAGTTTTTATGTGTTTACGTCTCTTTACCTTCTACTTTTATTAGTTTTCTATTGTCTGTCATTATCAACTACTATCTTCTACCATCTACCACCATCTACCACCACCTACCACCACCTACCACCATCTACCGCCATCTACCACTATGTACCGCCATCTACCACCATCTACTCACCATGGTAACCCAACCTTCGTCCTCCACACCACCGTCTTGAGAGAGAGAGAGAATATTATGAACAACTATCCTCAACATTGATATATTTTGTCTAACCACTTCATTTACCAGCATCTACCACTATTTCCTTCTACCATCTCTGACCTACCACCACCCACTACCAACCACCATTCACCACCTACACCCATCCCTCACCTACCACCATCCACCACCTCTCCCAGCCACCTACCACCAACCACTATCTCTCCCAACTACCTACCACCATCAACAACCATCCCTAAGCAACCACCACCTACCACCATTCGTATAAAACACTCCTCACCATCTTTTTAGGACACCCACACCCCCTCTACCCACCCACCCCCTCCACCCACCACCACAATCCCTCCACCCACCGCTCTCCCTCGTACGCAAATTAGGTCAATGGTCCGAGATTACCTTTGCGGACTAGACACGTCATTTGTCTAGCTGGAGTAACACAACACTGTACTGTACTATCGTTGTTTGGTCTGGCTCAGTCAAGTCAGGATAATGGACCCAGTCAAGTCAGGATAATAGACACAGTCAAGTCAGGTTAATGAACACAGTCAAATTAGGTTAATGGACCCAGTCAAGTCAGGATAATGGACACAGTCAAGTTAGGTTAATGGACCCAGTCAAGTCAGGATAATGAACAAAGTCAAGTCAGGACTATGGATATATCTCTTTGAACTGACTCTCAATACTTAGAGTAAGGAGATGGATTAAGTTATTAAAATATTGGATTAGGTTAGAGTGAAATGATGGATTAAGATGTTTGAAATACCTATGTATCCATCCCATTTAATACCTATTTATCCAGGCCAGTTAATACCTGTTTATCCAGGCCAGTTAACACCTGTCTGACCCACCAATTAACACCCAGGATGATAACAAAGGCCAGGTAGATTAGAGACATTAAAGCTGATTTGTGCGGTTTATTGTGTGCGTTATCGCCTTTAGTGTGGTTTGTGGGTTGGTATAATGTGGCCTCTCTCTCTGGGGTGATGTTGAGGGGAGCTGAGATCATTGTTAAGCTCTGGGGTGATGTTGAGGGGAGCTGAGACCATTGTTAAGCTCTGGGGTGATGTTGAGGGGAGCTGAGATCATTGTTAAGCTCTGGGGTGATGTTGAGGGGAGCTGAGATCATTGTTAAGCTCTGGGGTGATGTTGAGGGGAGCTGAGATCATTGTTAAGCTCTGGGGTGATGTTGAGGGGAGCTGAGACCATTGTTAATGCAACATGATGTATTGTCCTAGATAAATGTACCATGATATATTGTCCGGGTTAAATACGTGATGTAATATCCTCATTTAATACAACATGATAGATTTTCTGAACTAAATGCATCATGGTGTATTGTCCTAGATAAATGTACCATGATATATTGTCCTAGTTAAATACGTGATGTAATATCCTCATTTAATACAACATGATAGATTTTCTGAACTAAATGCATCATGGTGTATTGTCCTAGATAAATGTACCATGATATATTGTCCGGGTTAAATACACTGTCTCAAACCTTCCAACACTCTGGTCACACACATCAAGCAAGGACACCAGAACTACATCCATCTCTCTCCAACAGATCTGAATATCCCTAAACCACTAAACTCTAGTACAGGATTAGTTATGTACATATATCTACACGTCCATCCAATACCTGAAGCGAAATCAGAATCTGAATTACAATATCTAAGTCCGAATTACATGCTGGAGTTCAACCCACTGCTTCGAAACTTTCATGTGAAGTTTTGGTGGTCTGGTTCATTGAGCCGTGGTGTGTGTGTGTGTGTGTGTGTGTGTGTGTGTGTATTCTCTCATTCTTACTTCAATCTTATCCCCTTCCATATCCATTCTCATTTCCATTCCATTATAATTTCATTCCTATTTTCAAAGCTATTCCAATTTTCGATTCCATTTCCATATTTTCACACATTCCCATTCCATATTTTCACATCCACACCCATTCCGAAACTCGACTCTCGTTCCATATTCTCACACCTATTCCAGTTTTCAGTTCCAATCTTCAATTTTTATTCCCGTTTTTACAATCCGATTCGACAATCTTCCCGTGAGAGTAAGAACAAACAGATTATGGCAATGTAAACTTTTGCTTCCAATATGATTCTTTTATTTATTGCTTCACTTGGAACTTAAAGACGAGGAAGAGGAAGAAATAAACGAAGAATTGATTGTAACTTTTCCTCTCTTGTCTTTTTACCCTTCCCTCTTCCTTCCTCCTTTCTTCTCCTACCCTTCCCTTTCTCTTCCTTCTTCCCCTACATTTCCTATTCTCTTCCTCTGGCAGAGAGAGAGAGAGAGAGAGAGAGAGAGAAAACCGCGACACAAACAGATGGTGATAACTCAAACTTAATGGTGACTGAGGAGAGGAAGGAGAGGTGAGAGGCGGAGAAGTGAGCGAAAGGAGAAGTGAAAAGTGAGAGGAAGGAGAGGTGAGAGGGAGGTGAGGTGAGAGGAAGGAGAGGTGAGTGAGAAAAAAGTGCTATACAGGACAGGATGCGGTGGCCGAGTGGGTATACAGTTCGTTTCCTCTCCTAAAGGTCACTAGTTCACGTCAAGGTTATCTCCAGTGAACAATGGCCTTACTTTACAGTTTGGGAGGTGAAGTCGGTCGAGTACAATGCCGGCTAATGGGATTTTCTAAGTAAATTGTTGAGTATATGAAGTTATTTCTCTCTTCAATGAGTGAATTTTCGTATAATAGTTCCCAACTCTTGTGTGTGAACCTTTTCCTTCACATCCTTCATAATCTTTTTGAATCATGAGTTACTAAAAACGATTCCTTCTGTTATGGTTCGACTCATAGGGTATCAACCTCGTGTTTCAACTACCTTAGTATTCACGAAGACATTCTTGAACACTCACTCAAGGCTTCGAATAGTTCTCAATCCCCAGATCTTCAAGAAAATCTCGAGTAACCTTTTTAGAGACCCGAGACGAGCCGTGATCCGATGAATGATCCGAACGGAATCTCTAGGTATCTATCTAAGAACCCTGAAGAGTTCGATTCCTTACGAAGCACTTGAACCTGAACCATAATAGTCTATGTAGGACAAAACGAAAAACCACACATCGAATTGATTCTGAAACTGATTCATATTATATCGCGTCTGGCATGAGAGATTCGTGATTCACTTCTGTTAAAAACATCTAAATTTGACTACAGGTGTTCATGGTTCAAGGTATTTTAACCCTGGTCAGACTATTAAGACTGATCCATGATTATATACAACCTAATATGACTACAAACTACTTCTAATTGATGACCATAACTCCTAACTAAAATACAATTAACATACATAATCAAAGTAACATCAACGAAACATCTCAACAGGATATCAAGTGATAGCCCAGGATGATCGGACAACTAGCAACTGCATTGGGAAACCACTACACAAAGGAACTCGACTGGGTAATCTGTTTTCATCCTGATCCACCAAGTTCTTACCGAGGGTGACAGAGACAAATGACACCAAGGAACTCTCTCTTAGGCTCCTCCCCCGCCCAGGATTCGAACTCGTGTTTTATCACTTGTATAGGGAGTATGTTGACCCCTGGACCATATGTCGTCATGAAGAGTTATGTGTATCTCGTCATTTTCCTCTTTATTTCCCTTTACCTTCGTTATCTCTTCCCCCAAGTCCCCTTCATACTAAGTATCTTTCTTGTCCTCTCTACCCATCTCTCTCTCTCTTTCTCTCCTATTCACTCCTTTCCTCCCTTCTCATTTTAATTCCTTCTCCCCATACTTTCTATCTTTCCCTTCCCCTCTCTCACCATTTTCTCCTCTCTTCTCTCATTCTTCTTTCCTTCTTTTCCCTCCCGTATTACAACATCTCTACCTTTCCTATTTCCTTCCCCTCTTTCTTCCCATCTCCCCCGTCCCTTCTCTCACCTATTTTTGTCTCCTATCCCCTCCCCCTCTCACCTTAGCATGACCAGCTCACTAATGATCCTTGGACAAACAATTAACCTGAAGGAGGTTTTAACTATACAACCACTTAACGAGGCAATTAAGGGAGTTCAATGAAAGGGCCTGGTGTAGACGACCATGGTTCCTCTCTCTCTCTCTCTTTCTCCTCCTCCTCCTTCCCCTTCTCTCCCTCATCTCTTCCTTTCCCCTTTTCTTCCGGCCTTTCCCTTTCTTCATCCCTCTCTCTCTTCCTTCCCTCTCCCCCCCCCCCTTCTCTCTCATCTCCACCACCTTCCCAAACACACCCATCACTTCTCCTCGCCCGCCGACCATTGTTGAAGGAGAATTTATCAGGAGTTCTTCCCGGCTCGACAAAGCACGTTACTCATGCCTGCATCGTACTGAATAAATAAATACTTTTGCCTTTGAGTTCCTCGTGTGCGTGTTGCCCAGAGTCACTCGCTGCTTCTACAATGCTCTACAGAATTTACCGATTCACTTTTGAGTGTTATTCGGGAGCTATCGTCCGAATCATAGACTTATTTTGGGATTATATTTGTATGGTGATTCGGGCGGTGTTGAATTTATATTTGTTTTGTCCCTTTGTTGACAGAATCAGGTTATATATCACAGTCCTCTGAATGGTTTATCGAATCACTTTTTCATGTGATGGAAGAGTTATCGCGTGAATCGTATATTTATTCTTTTTAGATAAAATTCGTATAAAGATTCGGGATTTGATGCCTAAATCAAGTTCTGTATTACGATGCTGTAAAGGCTTCTCCCTCACTGCTCCCCGGCCACTCACTGCTCCCCGGCCCCCAACTGTTCCCCAGCCCTTCACTACTCCCCAGCCACTCACTGCTCCCGCCCCCAACTGTTCCCCAGCCCTTCACTACTCCCCAGCCACTCACTGCTCCCCCGGCTACTGCTCGCCCCTACTGCTCCCGGCCACCTCCTGCTCCCGGCCCCCCTGCTCCCCGGCCACTCACTTCTCCCAGCCTCCTGCTCCCCAGCCACCTTCTCCCAGCCCTCACTTCTCCCCAACCACTCTCACTTCTCCCCGGCCACTCACTTCTCCCCGGCCCACTCACTGCTCCCCGGCCACTCCTGCTCCCGACCACTCACTTCTCCCCGGCCACTCAATTCTCCCTGGCCACTCCTTCTCCCCGGCCACTCACTGCTCCCCAGCCCTCCCCACTTCTCCCCAGCCACTCCTTCTCCCCGGCCACTCCACTTCTCCCCGGCCACTCACTTCTCCCCGGCCACTCCTGCTCCCCGGCCCTCCCTCTCCCCAGCCACTCCTCTCCCCAGCCACTCCTGCTCCCCAGCCACTCCTTCTCCCCGGACCTCCCTGCTCCCCGGCCCCCACTGCTCCCCGGCCACTCCTTCTCCCCGGCCACTCCTTCTCCCCGGCCACTCACTGCTCCCCGGCCACTCACTGCTCCCCGGCCACTACTTCTGCCCCGGCCACTCACTGCTCCCCGGCCACTCACTTCTCCCCGGCCACTCACTGCTCCCGGCCACTCACTGCTCCCCGGCCCTCACTGCTCCCCAGCCACTCCTGCTCTGACCCACTCCTGCTCCCAGCCCTCACTGCTCCCAGCCACTCACTTCTCCCCAGCCACTCACTTCTCCCCCGGCCACTCACTTCTCCCAGGCCCTCCTGCTCCCCAGCCCTCCACTTCTCCCCGACCACTCCACTTCTCCCCAGCCCTCCTCTCCCCGCCACTCACTTCTCCCCAGGCACTCACTGCTCCCCGGCCCCCCTGCTCCCCGGCCACTCACTTCTCCCCGGCCACTCACTTCTCCCCCCGGCCACTCCTGTCCCCGACCCTCCTGCTCCCCGGCCCTTACTTCTCCCCGGCCCTCCTGCTCCCCGGCCACTCACTTCTCCCGGCCCTCCTGTCCCCGGCCCTCCTGCTCCCCGCCTCCTGCTCCCCGGCCACTCCTGCTCCCCAGCCACTCCTTCTCCCCGGCCACTCACTTCTCCCCGGACCTCCTGTCCCCGCCCCCCCTGCTCCCGGCCACTCACTTCTCCGCCACTCCCTTCTCCCCGACCCTCCTGCTCCCCGGCCACTCCTGCTCCCAGCCCTTCTTCTCCCCGGCCACTCACTTCTCCCAACCACTCCTTCTCCCCGGCCACTCCTGCTCAGACCCTCCTGCTCCCCGGCCCTCACTGCTCCCCGGCCCCCCCCCTGCTCCCGGCCACTCCTTCTCCCCAGCCCTCCTTCTCCCAGCCTCCTGCTCCCGGCCACTCCTGCTCCCCGGCCCTTACTTCTCCCCGGCCCTCCCTGCTCCCCAGCCCTCACTTCTCCCCACCTCCTGCTCCCCGGCCACTCCTGCTCCCCGGCCACTCACTGCTCCCCGGCCACTCACTTCTCCCCGGCCACTCCCACTTCTCCCCGGCCCTCACTTCTCCCCGGCCCTCCTGCTCCCCAGCCCTCCTGCTCCCCGGCCCTCACTTCTCCCCGGCCACTCCTGCTCCCCAGCCACTCCTTCTCCCCGGCCACTCACTGCTCCCCAGCCTCCTGCTCCCCGCCTCCTGCTCCCAGCCACTCCTGCTCCCCGGCCACTCCTTCTCCCCGGCCACTCCTGCTCCCCGGCCCTCCTGCTCCCAGCCACTCACTTCTCCCCGGCCACTCCTGCTCCCCGGCCACTCACTTCTCCCCCAGCCCTCTGCTCCCCGGCCTCCTGCTCCCGGCCACTCCTGCTCCCCAGCCACTCCTGCTCCCCGGCCCTCCTGCTCCCCGGCCACTCCTGCTCCCCAGCCTCCTGCTCCCCGGCCACTCCTTCTCCCCAGCCACTCACTTCTCCTGACCCACTCCTTCTCCCCGGCCACTCCTGCTCCCCAGCCCTCCTGCTCCCAGCCACTCACTTCTCCCAGCCCACTCACTGCTCCCCAGCCACTCACTTCTCCCCGGCCACTCCTGTCCCCGGTACTCACTGCTCCCCGGCCACTCCTGTCCCCGGCCCTCCTTCTCCCCGGCCACTCACTTCTCCCCCGGCCACTCCTGCTCCCCGGCCACTCACTGCTCCCCGGCCACTCCTGCTCCCCGGCCACTCACTGCTCCCGGCCCTCCTCCCCGGCCTCCCTGCTCCCCAGCCTCCTGCTCCCCCGGCCTCCTGCTCCCCAGCCACTCCACTGCTCCCCAGCCTCCTGCTCCCCGGCCACTCACTGCTCCCCAGCCCTCCTGCTCCCCTGACCACTCACTTCTCCCCCGGCCACTCCCTGCTCCCCGGCCACTCCTGCTCCCCGACCCTCACTTCTCCCGGCCCCCACTGCTCCCCGGCCCTCACTGCTCCCGGCCACTCCTGCTCCCCGGCCTCACTTCTCCCCGGCCACTCACTGCTCCCCGACCACTCACTTCTCCCCGGCCCCCTGCTCCCCAGCCCTCCTGCTCCCCAGCCACTCCACTGCTCCCCGGCCCTCACTGCTCCCCGGCCACTCACTGCTCCCCGGCCACTCCTGCTCGACCACTCCTGCTCCCCCCGGCCACTCACTGCTCCCAGCCACTCACTGCTCCCCGGCCACTCCTGCTCCCCAGCCCCTCCACTGCTCCCCCACTGCTCCCCGGCCTCTTGCTCCCCGGCACTCACTGCTCCCCGGCCACTCCTGCTCCCCCGGCCACTCCTGCTCCCGGCCCTCCTGCTCCCCGGCCACTCCACTGCTCCCCTCCTGCTCCCAGCCTCCTGCTCCCCGGCCACTCACTGCTCCCCCTTACTGCTCCCCGGCCACTCCTGCTCCCCAGCCACTCCTGCTCCCCAGCCTCACTGCTCCCCCCGGCCACTCCTGCTCCCCAGCCCTCCCTGCTCCCCAGCCCTCCTGCTCCCCCAGCCACTCCTGCTCCCCAGCCACCCCACCAGTATAAGCTCTTGACTTTTGTGTATTCTGTCTGTCAATTTCTTTATATGATTTTGTGTTAGCTCTCTCTCTCTCTCTCTCTCTCTCTCTCTCTCTCTCTCTCTCTCTCTGTTTCACTTTGTTTCTCAAATTCTCTATTTATCTGTTTATTTTCTCTTTCTCTTTATTCTCAGTTCCCTCCCCTTGTGTTTTTTCTCTCTCTCTCTTTTTGTCTTTCGATTTTTCTCCATCTTTTCCTTGTCTCTCTCTCTCTTTCTCTCTCTCTCTCTCTCTCTCTCTCTCTCTCTCTCTCTCTCTCTCTCTCTCTCTTCCTGGTTGATAGTGGCGGAAAGTTTGGTGTGAAAATACGCTACAAGTTAATTGTATCAACAGAAAGGGTATTTGTTGGGGTGAGAGGGAGGAGAGGGAGAGAGAGTAGTGTCTAAGTGTGTTAGTGGGAGAGGGAGGGAGAGAGAGAAAGAGTGTGTCTAAGGTGTGTTAGTGGAGAGGGAGGGGAGAGAGGGGAGGAGTGTGTCTAAGTGTGTTAGTGGGAGAGAGAAAGGGAAGGAGAGTGAGAATATCTACCTTCCGAGAGAGAGATTTTACTTAAGTAAGACAAAGACAGAGACAAACAGACAGACACAGACAATAAACTAAATTACCTTATCTTAAAAACGAAAATATTTTTACATAACAAAACACCACACCCTTTCCCTTCCTCCTTCCCTTTCACTTCCTCCTTCCCTCTCCTCTTCCTCCTTCCCTCTCCTCTTCCTCCTTCCCTCTCCTCTTCCTCCTTCCCTCTCCTCTTCCTCCTTCCCCTGAACTAACTCCCAGCCATATAAATAAAAAATAAATAAATAAATAAAAAATATAAATTTATAAACAAATAAAATAAATAAATAAATAAATAAATAAATAAATAAATAAAATTCCACTTATATCAAACAACGATTCAAAACTCTCCCTTATTTCTCGACTCATTAAATAATTTCTTTCGCTAAAATACAAGGAAAAAAAATCACATTTCAAATCTAAATTTCCTCGGCGTAGACCCGTGAATGAACCATAGAGAATAAACAGGAAAGACCCATTCTTGTCCTCCTTCTCGGGACAAAAAACCCATTGTCCTCCGTAAGAGTAGCCAGGCTGAACGGCAGGGGAGGGGGGTGGGGGATAGGGGTGCGGGGATAGGGGGTAAGTGTAGGGGAGATTGTCTGTTTACGTCCCACGGGGGTTAGGAGTGGGGAGGAGGGGAGAGAAGGGAGGAGGTAGGAAACTGCAATTAGTGTATGTATATATGGGTGGTGGTAGTGATGGGCATATCTGTCTGTCTTTTTTATCTTTCTGTCTATCAGTATATATCTATCTGTCTGTCTGTCTGTCTGTCCCTCTCACACTCCCCCTTCTTCCCAGCACTCCTTCTTCCCTCTCAGCACTCTCTTCGTCCTTCCCCTCTCTCCTCCTACCCTCCTTCTCCTCCCATCCGTCCTTCCCCTACCATACCTCCTCTTCCCCTCCACCATACTGGAAAGAAAAACACAACAACAGTTCTGACTCTTCCCCAAACATCAACATATAGTAACCATAACAGCCGCGGGATATGGCCTGACCCACACCTTAAACCAGAGACAGAGTGTTTTAGTTCACTTCTACCAGAGAGTAACACTGCTTCTGGTCCTGTATGTGTGTGTGTGTGTCTGTGTGTGTCTGTGTGTGTGTGTGTGTGTGTGTGTGTGTGTGTCTGTGTGTGTGTGTGTGTGTGTGTGTGTGTGTCTGTGTGTGTGTCTGTGTGTGTGTGTGTGTGTGTGTGTGTCTGTGTGTGTGTCTGTGTGTGTGTGTGTGTGTGTGTGTGTCTGTGTGTGTGTCTGCGTGTGTGTCTGTGTGTGTGTGTGTCTGTGTGTGTGTGTGTCTGTGTGTGTGTGTGTGTCTGTGTGTGTGTGTGTGTGTGTGTGTGTGTGTGATTTATGGAACGCTGCCAGGTAATATTTGCAATTTATAATGCGTGACTGGAATTTGTTGAATGAAATCATGCAACAGATTGTAATTTATATTATTACTTAAACAATTGAGTGACTAGAAAAAATATATGTTGATTGTATTGAACAGTTAACGAGATCATTAGAATACAGAGAGCAGTGTTAATTCAATCTTTCTCTCTCTCTAGCCTTATTTTTCTCTCTCCATTTTATCTTAGTCTCTCTCTCTCTCTCTCTCTCTCTCTCTCTCTCTCTCTCTCTCTCTCTCTCTCTCTCTCTCTCTCTATCCTTCTCTTTCTCTCTTCATTCTACGTTTCTCTCCCTTTCTATCCTCTCTCTCTCTCTATCCTTCTCTTTCTCTCTTCATTCAACCTTTCTCTCTTTCTATCTATCCTTCTTTCTCTCTTCCTTCTCCATTTCTACCCCAAACCTCATTAATTAAAGATATATCCGTTTATCAAGCTACGAGTGACCCTGAATGGCAGCGAGTTTACATACAGTCTTCATCGGGCCAATTGACTGGACACACACACTGGGCACACTCAGAAATAATGATAAACCACCATTACTTTAGGCCAATTTACGTTATGAAAATATATAGTGTTATTATTTTAAGGCGAAGACACAGGTGTTAATTAGTAAGTTGCTTACCTGTGAGGAAGAGATTGTTGTCATTGATCGCTGATGTATGGTGGTGTGTGTGGTGTGTGGTGTGTGTGGTGGTGATGTATGGTGGTGTGTGTGGTGTGTGGTGTGTGTGGTGGTGATGTATGGTGGTGTGTGGTGGTGTGTGTGGTGGTGGTGTGTGTGTGGTGGTGGTGATGTGTGGTGTTGTGTGTGTGTGTGTGTGGTGGTGATGTATGGTGGTGTGTGTGGTGGTAATGTGTGGTGGTGGTGTGTGGTGTGTGTGGTGGTGATGTGGTGGTGTGTGTGTGGTGTGTGGTGGTGTGGTGGTGTGTGTGGGTGTGTGTGTGGTGGTGTGTGGTGGTGATGTGGTGTGTGTGTGGTGGTGTGTGTGTGTGTGTAATGTGTGGTGGAAATGTGTGGTGGAAATGTGTGGTGTTGTGTGTGGTGATGTGTGGTGTTATGAGGTGGTGTATGTTGTTAAGTGGTGTATATGTTATGTGATGGTGTTATGTGGTAGTGCTAGGCTGTCCCTCACCTACCTGTAAAGAAAGAATTATATGGTTAGAGTTGTCATCTCAAGTAACATTATCCAGGATAATTATGTTGACCACAGAGAACAGTGAGGCAGTGTTCTATCTCGATTTTTTTTTTGTGGTTTCTTCTTTTCTTTTTTTATTTGTCTTCTTCCTTCTTCATCTTATTCTTTTATTTCATTTACTGCTTTTCTTCTTTCATGATCGTTGTAGGTATTAGTGTGTGTGTGTGTGTGTGTGTGTGTGTGTATGTATGTATGTATGTATATATGATCCCGGCCAATTAGTGGTTCATTTCACACTGTCAACATTAAGGGCGTCACGGGGGGTAAATAAACAAGATTTGATGTTTACAGCTGTTTGTGTACACACACATATATGTATGAATACTGAGAGAGAGAGAGAGAGAGAGAGAGAGAGAGAGAGAGAGAGAGAGACCAGGAATATATTCATAGACATGGATAAACACACAAGAACACACATCAGAGGACCTGCTAATGTGTTCCCTAGATACTCCAACAGCCACCTATACACACAGCCAAATCCCCCGGCCGAGTGAGCCACCAGCATAATCTAATCTGGTCTGACTGTCACTGTTGCCTCGGGTACAGTTTCACCTCCCACAGCATCAGGGTACGAACGTGGTGGCCTCAGGTTATGTTTGGTTGCATTGAAACGTAACTGATCCTTCCCAAATGCCGTTTTTTACTCTATAGGATACAATTTTATTACTGGAAATGAATTGGAAATGTACACTCCACTTCCCCCAAAAAAGTATCCTTACCTTTTTGTCAGATAATTATAACACAAAGGACGAAGGATTTTGACAACCATAGTGACGACAGGACTTACAGTGTTCATTTTAAAATTCATCAGATCCCCCCATGAACATACCTTTTGGGGGACGTGTATAATAAGTTAAAATGAATAATATTTACCAAGAACAAGTAAACGAATGTGGCGTTGCGGGTTCACTTTCAAGTACAGAGGAATATATATTTATACGACATCTGACACGCCCGATGTCTTGCCTCTCTCTAAGATACGAGCAGCTCTTAGTCACGTCTCTAATGTACATCTTCCTGGGAGCTCGAGGCCTTTTACACGAATATAAATTTAAAGTGTAATATTATTTCCTTCCAAGGTTAGTGTGTATCGCTTAAGTGTGAAACCAAAGATACAAGACGAGGACTATAATTTAACCCTTTGAGGACGATGATTTAACCCTTTGAGGACGATGATTTAACCCTTTGAGGACGATGATTTAACCCTTTGAGGCCGATGATTTAACCCTTTGAGGCCGATGATTTAACCCTTTGAGGACGATGATTTAACTATTTTAGAATGATGATTCAACCATTTGAGGACGATGATTTAACCCTTTGAGGACGATGATTTAACCCTTTGAGGACGATGATTTAACCCTTTTAGGACGATGATTTAACCCTTTTAGGACGATGATTTAACCCTTTGATGACTCGAGGGGTAAAGATCTTAATAAATCTCACACACGCATCTCTCTTTGGGGGGGAGGGGCAGGGGGGGGAGGGGCAGGGGGGGAGGGGTGATGTTTACAGACAAGTGATGTGCATTTACTTGAGATAGATTCCGTCAAGAACCTTATAGATCCCGTCAAAAGTTACTGTACACAAAGCGATAGATTCCCGACATCAAACACAGGTACAATGATCATTACTTGCCAGGTACATCATACCCCGACCATTCCTTGATTTGTTGTTGTTGGTTTTAGTTACAAAGGTCCAAGAAGTTTAAGGTCATAACACAGGGTATATCAATGCCTCAGTATGTTAGCGCCGCCTTCGACACCAGTCTAGTTAGGGTGAAATTCATTTTCACTTGTTACAAATGCCAGATATGCCAATTACCTGCATGAACCCGTTATCAATGAGCTACTTACTACCTACTAGGTGTGACGACAGGGGCTCATAACAATCATCAATCACCATTTGAAAGTAATTTCAGGAGTCAAATAAAAAAAAAAGGAAAATTTGATCAATTTGCTCCGATTCATTGTCTTCATAATTGAACCATAAGTCAGGTGTATAATTGAGAGTGAAATATCAGTAACCAGGTGTGAACTACGCTTAAAGGTGCAGTCTATCTCACCTGCCTCACCCCTGCTACAGTCTATCTCACCTGCCTCACCCCTGCTACAGTCTATCTCACCTGCCTCACCCCTGCTACAGTCTATCTCACCTGCCTCACCCCTGCTACAGTCTATCTCACCTGTCTCACCCCTGCTACAGTCTATCTCACCTGCCTTACCCCTGCTACAGTCTATCTCACCTGCCTCACCCCTGCTACAGTCGCTTCTCTGGTCTCTCACTCCTCCACTTCTCCTCATTTCTTTGATATTTACCTTTGTTCTTCCTTCCTTTCTTCCTTCCTTCCTTCCTTCCTTCCTTCCTTCCTTCCTTCCTTCCTTCCTTCCTTCCTTCATCTCCAACTCTCTGTTAACTCCCACCTCTTATAACCTCTGTGTTTGTCTTCATTTTCTCTCTTCCTTCTTTCATCTAATAACCTCTAAACCCTTCCCTTGGCTTCTTATACTTTCTCCCCCTTTTTTTCAATTTTCATCTACTTTCTTTCATCCATCTTTGCTGTCTCTAGGCTTATTAATCTCTCTCTCTCTCTCTCTCTCTCTCTCTCTCTCTCTCTCTCTCTCTCTCTCTCTCTCTCTCTCTCTCTCTCCGCTGGTTGTAATGCAGTAACGCCCCATACCTACGCCTCTCTGCTGCCACCCTGCCACTCTTTTCCCCTCCCTCCTCCTGTCCCTTTTATTTCCTCCTTTCCTACCCCTACCTGCCCCTCCTCTTCTCCATACTCCCTCCTTACCTCTTCCTGCCCCGCCTCTTCTCCTCCCTTGCTTTATCTACCCATTCTTCCCTGTCCATCTTCTCCATTCCTCTCACCTTAACCCGCCTCTTCCCTCCCTCCCCGTACCTAGCCATTCCTCCCTGTCCATCTTCTCTCTCTCCCCTACCCCTCCTCCCTATACCGAGCCATTCCTCCCTGTCCTCCCTGCCAGCATTATGAACAAGGGGTCGTGACGGGCGGCACCTCCCTTGATTGCACCAATTTCTCAGCGTTTTGAGCGAGGCAGCAACTTTACTCTTTATAAGCCTTTAAAAACATTTTCTGTCCCATATATACACACATATATATATATATATATATATATATATATATATATATATATATATATATATATATATATATATATATATATATATATATATATATATATATATATATATATTATTTGAGCTGGTTTTTAGAGCTCAGGTCATTACCGTTAATTGAAGTTTTACGTTGATGGCCACAAAGCGACCACTTAATTATACTGTAGTCAGAGTTTTACCGACAAGTTCATCCATATAACAACACCGACAAAGAGAAGCGTGAAAAAGGTGAAGAGTAATTAACAGCTTTCTATATATGAATAAATTACTGGTTCTGTAGGGGAAAAATTTAATAAAAAGCAAAGAATTAATTTGTACAGTAAATGTTGAGTTTTAACACCGGCACCTAACATTCCTCTCACGGGCGCAAAACTCCATTACTCTCCACATTGTCTAATGTATATTAACACAGGCTAGACATTGTCTGCTTGGTCGTTCTGGCTATCAGGCTCGCTGGCCTACCCTCCCCGGCCCTGCTAGTCACTTTACACTGCTACAGACAACTGGGTCTACTGAAAACTTAATCAACTGTTGCCTTGATTAACCTCGTTGTTCATCGTTAATTTTGCCCAGAACCAGAACTCACCCACCTGTGACCTCAGTGTGTGTGTGTCTGTTACAGTAATTAATGGGGTCAGGTCATTGTACGTAATGAAGCTGACTTAATCTTAATTAATTAAACCAACTCCTGACACTACCTGCTGAGAAGTTAGTGTTTAGTCATTATATAAAAGCAAAAGCAATAGTGTTATAGACACACACACACACACACACACACACACACACACACACACACACACACACACACATACACACAAAGAACATCTCCCTTACAACCTTCCCCCACCCCCCACCACCACACTACCTCATCACTCCCTACCACACACTGCCCCACCACACACTCTCCCATCACTCCAACAGCCGCCTCCACCACACACTCTCCCATCACTCCAACAGCCTCCTCCACCACACACTCGTCCACCATTAACTTACTCCGTGTAATAGTTAGTCTCAACTCCCCATTAATCTTTATAATTTTGCCACAGTAATTACCACACACAGCTGGTGGTTGTAACTGCCACACACCACAGCTTAACTCATCATCTGGTTTTTGTTTCTTTTACTGATGTGTCTGTTTGTGTATGGTGGTTTAGTGTTGTTTTACTGGTGTTTAGTTTTAATTGATGTTTTTCAACTTGTGTGTTTTATAAGTCGTTTGATGTTTTATTGAGGGTCTTTAGTGTTCAATTAAGGTTTATTTTATTAATTTGTTTTATTATTTAATGTGGTATTTTATTAAGCAATTTTATTCTATACACACTAAGATATTTTATAAACAAGTATTATCAATAAAAGTACTAACTCGGGATATATTAAGACAAGAGTGAGTGAAGTAACCACGATCTGCATTCTTAGAGTTATCTGATGCAGTAGAGAGGGAAGTAGTTGGTGTTGGTGCGGGAGGTGAGCGGTGCGGGCAGAGTGTGATAAAGTCTACGGTCATCATATGCCGCATTTCACTACCATTGGAGTCTTCTTTTTTTCTTTTTCTACTGGTTTCATTGACTGGTGAAGGAAGGTTGTGTGAGTTAATGGTAGAGCAATATTATGGTGGTAGGAGAGAATGTATGAGGGTAATGGTAGGGGAATGGTATAGTGATAATGGTAGTAAAGATTGTTTCTTCTTCTCTGCCACACCACCACACCCATATCTTTTCTCTGCCACACCACCACACCTTTCCTCTGCCACACCACCACGGTTTCTCTCTGCCACACCACCACGGTTTTTTTCTGCCACACCGCCACAGCTTCTACTTTGCCACACTCCCCACACCTAAACCTTCCTTCCGCTGTTACCAACTTTCTCGATATTTCTGGACGTGAGTGGAGGCGAGAATTAGGGTGTTACTGTGCTGTCCACTAGGAGGTTGTGGTCCAGCTCTTGACTTCATTGTTCTGTGTGTGTCTGTGTCTATGTGCGTGCGTGCGTGCGTGTGTGCGTGCGTGTGTGTGTATAATAATAATAATAATAATAATAATAATAATAATAATAATAATAATAATAATAATACTATTAAACGGTTTATTAATAGAGTTGCAGCCGGTTGCTGAAAATATACAGACTTATATTTGATTTAGACATAATGATATAATATGCATTGAATACATTTACGCCAATGGTAGTGAAATGCGGCATATGATGACCGTAGACTTTATCACACTCTGCCCGCACCGCTCACCTCCCGCACCACCACCAACTACTTCCCTCTCTACTGCATCAGATAACTCTATGAATGCAGATCGTGGTTACTTCACTCACTCTTGTCTTAATATATCCCGAGTTAGTACTTTTATTGATAATACTTGTTTATAAAATATCTTAGTGTGTATAGAATAAAATTGCTGAATAAAATACCACATTAAATAATAAAACAAATTAATAAAATAAGCCTTAATTGAACACTAAAGACCCTCAATAAAACATCAAACGACTTATAAAACACACAAATTGAAAACATCAATTAAAACTAAACACCAGTAAAACAACACTAAACCACCATACACAAACAGACACATCAGTAAAAGAAACAAAAACCAGATGATGAGTTAAGCTGTGGTGTGTGGCAGTTACAACCACCAGCTGTGTGTGGTAATTACTGTGGCAAAATTATAAAGATTAATGGGGAGTTGAGACTAACTATTACACGGAGTAAGTTAATGGTGGAGGAGTGTGTGGTGGAGGAGGCTGTTGGAGTGATGGGAGAGTGTGTGGTGGAGGCGGCTGTTGGAGTGATGGGAGAGTGTGTGATGGGGCAGTGTGTGGTAGGGAGTGATGAGGTAGTGTGGTGGTGGGGGGGTGGGGGAAGGTTGTAAGGGAGATGTTCTTTGTAATAAACGAATGAGAGACATATCAGCAATGTACGTCATTACCTCCAATAATAATAATAATAATAATAATAATAATAATAATAATAATAATAATAATAATAATAATAATAATAATAATAATAATAATAATAATAATAATAATAAATACGTGATGAAAATAGTTTTGGTGGGAGGAAAGTGAGAGAGTTAGGGAGGAAACCTGAGGGAGAGAAAGACGACAGAGAGGCGGGAAATTAGAGATGTTGATGGAGGGAAGGAGGGCGGAGGAGACGATGGAGATAGAGAGATAAAACAAATGGTCTCCGGGGATAATTTTTCGCTCCATCAACTACCTGGAACAAGACCTGGAAATTCTGCCTAAGACAGCACCGTGATAGTGTTTCTATTCCACCATCTCACTGTTCCAGCATTTCTCCGTCCCGGGCTCTCTCTCCCTCTCTCTCTCTGTCTCTCCCTCTCTCTCTCCCTAAACATACTGTCATATATTTCTTGCTAACCAATCTCTCACCTGCCAAGCACTGCCTATTAGATCCACAGCGCTTTGCTAGACTGAGCCGGGAGGAAATAGTGAGCTGCCTCGTGTAAATCAAGATGACAGCCAAGGATTGAGATCTGAAGAAAAAGTGTACTCCCCATCCCACCCCTTCCACTACCATCCCTTCCTTCCTCATCCAACCTCTTCCACCCCTCCCTCCACCATCTCACTACTATCACCATTCCTCCATCACCATTCCACCCCCTTTCTACTACCATAACCAATAGATAGATAAGTTTTGAGAACCGGTTGTGAAAGATGAGTATCGTTAACAAAATACACAAACAACAACAATATGAATTAATAACAATAAATAATAATACAATAAATCTTACAATATTACGATACGAAAATTTGGACAAAAATATAAAGATCTTAAATATCATTTCATTATTCTTAAACTGTTGCCGAAATTCGAAAATGAAAAATCTACATTAAAAATCGGCCTTATCAGCAGTATATGATAAAACTCTATAATCTTACCACAAACTATAATGGTAATAAACATTTACTATATATATCACGTCCTATAATCTTAATAAACATCAAGAAATATAATCATATAAGCAATGTAAATTTGGACTACCTGAATTTTTCCAGTCACTGTAAATTTTCTGGAGGGAGAGAAGTGGGGTGAGGAGGGAGGGAGGGAGACACGCCCTCACTACCTCACACACACAACGCCTGGTTATTGTGTTGTTAAAGGTACATGTTTACAGGGGGAGAGAGAGAGAGAGAGAGAGAGAGAGAGAGAGAGAGAGAGAGAGATTGGATGGTCAGCTGATGGTTATCCAAATTTTGTTATTGTTATCATATTTCCCTCTCCTCCTCCTCCTCCTCACCAGCGGTATTTCCCTGATGTTATTGTTCGATTCAATTAGTTTTTGACGTTTATTTTCGTTTTTATTATATGACAAACTATTTATTTATGGTAATATTAACAGATACAGATATAGACAACACGGAGTTTAATTACCTTATTTATACCTTCGTTTATTTATTTTTAATCTGATTTTCCGCAGCTGTGTTGAAAATTGAATGTCTTATATTGCTCACACAAACAAACGCGCGCGCGCACGTACACACACACGCACACGCACACACACATACATGCATACGTACATACATATATACATACATACATACACACGCATATATGCATACACAAACACACACACGCATACATACATACACAAACACACACGGATACATACATATATACACAAACACACACCTATACATACATACATACACAAACACACGCGCATACATACATACACAAACACACGCGTATACATACATACACAAACGGATACATACATACACAAACACACACCCACATCCACACACACACACACACACATACATACATACACACCCACACACACACACACACACACATACATACATACACACACACACACACACACACGCATACATACATACATAAATATATTAGTGTGTGTTGCTCTTACCTGCACAAGATTATGTTTTGAAATATTTTGATTCACGGAAATTCAAGAATCCAATCACCTGTACGTCAACAAGTCCAAAATCCAATCACCTGGCCCCCAACAAGTCCAAATTCCAATCACCTGTACGTCAACAAGTCAATAATCCAATCCCATTACCTGTAAGAAGCCCATATTGTACCCCGTCTCTCTCTCTCTCTCTCTCTCTCTCTCTCTCTCTCTCTCTCTCTCTCAGCTCACAGTAAAGCGTCATGGATGGGGAAGAAGGGGAGAGAAACTTATGTAAGGATTCGTACAATTTTATATCATTATTAGTTACTTTTCGTGTGTGGAGAAGAAGTAGAGGATGGAGAGAAGAAGGAAGAAGTAGGAAAGGACACAAGGAGAGAAAGGTAGAGGAAGGAGCAGAAAGGTGGAGAAGGACAGGGAGGGGGAATGGAGGAGGTAAGATAAAGGGGGAGGAAAAAAGAGGGGATAAAGGAGGTATGAGGCAGAAGGAGGAAGAGGGAGTAAGAAGGAGGTTATGAAGGAGGAGGAGGAGGAAGAGGAGGACAGAGGAAGTAAGAAGGAGGCTTAAGAAGGAGGGGGAGGAGAGGGGAGAAGACCACTCAACAATATTAGCTGATGTAGCGTTGTTGCCACCCCGAGGGACCTACAGAGGGGGTAGGGGGTGTAGGAGAGAAGGGGGGTGTCCCCTCCCTCTCTCTCTCTCTCTCTCTCTCTCTCTCTCTCTCTCTCTCTCTCTCAGGGGAATATAGTGTAGAAACAGTAAAGTTGCAAGATATATTTTTCTGTGTTCATATTACAATATACCTCACAGATATAATGCCTTTCACAGCTGATAAAGATTTAACTCTCTCTCTTCTCTTCTCTTCATGTCACCAGCTGTTCCTTACCTAAGAGGAGTAAACATACTTATATAACATGAACCGTATAAAGAATAATCCTTATTTCCGGTTTGCATAAGAGTTTTCTTATACAATTATTAAGAAGTAACTTTCATACTCGATCAACAACAACAACAACAAACAACCTCGGGAAAGTAAAGAACGCGACACAAACAATTTTGTTAATGTTTTTGTTTGTCTTTGTAATATAACGACGCCATTTCACGTTCTGAAATACTCAAAGCAGAATTTTGGGGCGCCAAATTTATCTCATATGTGATTGGCTCCCATTGTCAAGGATAAGGGATATACACCCAATCAGAATTCTATCAGTGGCTATGTCAGTTCTTATTGGGTGAATGAAAGGTGCGTGTAACCAATCAAAATTCTCCTTTCATTTGTTGTTTACATGGTGACGAAGCTCTGTGATTGGTTGAGGGTTAATCCGTCTAATCTCTCAATAAATCCTGGATTCTCTATAAGGTTCAGCGATAAACTGCTAGAATTGATCACATCTCGTCTGTCCAGAGGGATGGTGGCAGGGACTGAGGATGGGATGTAGGAAGGATTATAGGACTCTGGAATAGGATGTGGAACAGTAGGATGGTAAGTGAGAAAGGCAAATGGGATGGATAGATGGATGAGAGAGAGAGAGAGAGAGAGAGAGAGAGAGAGAGAGAGAGAGAGCCGTATCTTTCTTCTTTGTTATATTTCCGGAGGGTAAAATCTCTTTTACTATTATTATTAAACTGAGTACCAGACTCCTTAACAAAGGCTCAACCTTACCTCCCTCCCTCTCCATTACTTCCCTCCCTCCTTCCTTCCTCCTTCCCTCCCTCGCGCCTTCTCCCTCTCCATCACTCTCTCCCTCCCTCCTTCTCTTCATCCCTCCCTCTTTCTCTTCCCCCCTTCCACCCCCCCCCCAACCATCTCTCCCTCCCTCCATCCCACTCTCCCTCCTTCCCATCCTCCATCTTACCTACAACCTTGTGATGTTCTGGGTATTCAATTCCTAGAGGCACTCGCCCTGCAGGAACACGGGAACTTACCCCACAACTTTAGCTTCTCCCAAAACTTAATTCCAAAATCCTTACCATCAGTGTTGTGCAGACCTAAAGTTAGCTACGATAAAATACTTGTGTGTGTGTGTGTATGTGTGTGTGTGTGTGTATGTGTGTGTGTGTGTGTGAGTGTATGTGTGTGTGTGTGTGTAGATTAATACATACATACAGTATACCCCACCAGGATATATTTCACCTAAGGCAGCTCCCACATTTTCCTTTCGTTCCACAGTTGACTTTCTAAATTGCTTCAGTAGAACAACAGAAAAACTTTTAATTGAAAGAGAGAAGAAGACTTTAGTGCGTAAATTGTGAATCTATGGGAACTTAGGGGAGGGGAGGAGGGAAGTGGGGAGGTGGAGGAGGGGTGGCTGGGGAGGTGGAGAAGGGTGGTTGGGGGAGGTGGAGGAGGGGTGGTTGGGGGAGGAGGGAGGTGGTTGGGAGGGGTGAGGAGGGGTGGTTGGGGAGGTGGAGGAGGGTGTGGCTGGGGAGGGGGAGGAGGGGTGGTTGGGGAGGTGAGGAGGGGTGGTTGAGGAGGTGAGGAGGGGTGTTGGGGGAGGGAGGAGGGGTGCTGGGGGAGGTGGAGGGTGGTTGGGGAGGTGAGGAGGGGTGGTTGGGGAGGTGAGGAGGGGTGGTTGGGGACGCACAGAAGTAGATACACACACATAGATAAAAGCACACATATACAAACATACACACATTCAATCCATCCCCCTCTCCGCTCCTCCCCTCCCCCCCGCCTATAAAGACAAATAAAAACATAAAATTATAGGTAAAAACAACTATATAATTCCTCATACATCTCTAAAGCATTATAGGCAAACCTGAACTGAATCTCAACTGAATAAACTGAAAAAGAAAAAAATAGTCACATCACTGACAATTAGCTGACAGTAAATTCAATTAGACTCCGTATAACATGTCGAATCAGAGGCATAAGGCTTAACACGTATTGGCATATCCGATGACACACTGACGTAAAATAGTGACAATCCTGTTATGTTTTGGGGAAGAGAAGGTTAAGTTGGGTGAGGTGAGGTGACGTTAGGTTGGGTTTGGGTTATATACAACAGCCAAACACAAGAAATATATCAAACCAGACAAGCAAAATACACTTTTCTGAAAAAATCATGGCGGCCATTTTGAATTTAAAATTTTCCTTCATGCATACCACAACACAACACCAGGTATACAACACTCACAGGTGGAAGTAATTCAAGGAGGTGCAAGAGACAGGTGTGTAAATAAAACCGGAACTTCCACCAGCTCATCAAAGTTTCATGCGGTGGTGGACGCGAGAGTGAGGGTGAGATATACAGTAGAATTTCTAGCGATATTCATAGTTCAGAATACGCCCCAGGTTGAGACAGACAGACACAGACAAGAAACAAAGACAGAGACACAGACAGACAGAAGCGAAGCAGAAACAGACAGAGGGATTGAGACAGTCTGTGTGTGTGTCAGGGATTAAAATAACCTGAGGTAAAAGCTCTTCAGGTAATAAGGCGGAATAACATTGACGTTAAAATGTTGTTACTGAGCTTCAACAACTAAGTTAAGTTAGGTTAAGTTAAATCGTTTGGTTAGGTTAGATTACATGTTGTTAGGTTAGGTGATGCTCCGTTAGATTATAAAAGGTTGGGTGTCACCTATTAGGATCCCAGCCTATTATAACTGTGATCCTATCTAACGAAAACATCGACCCACTGTGACAAAATTCCCCGAACTGTCATAAAATGATTACCAATCCACTCTGTCATCAAAAACATATAGAATGACGTTTGAGAGACAACAGATTGAATTATTTGATCAAAGGAAAGTGTTTGAGCCCACGTGTGTGTGTGTGTGTGTGTGTGTGTGTTCTAAATTTAGGTCAATCAGCATTAATGTTGGGGAAAAGTTTTGAAAGTTCGGGCAAAAGTCTGCAAAATCAATCAATCAATCAATCTCTCTCTCTCTCTCTCTCTCTCTCTCTCATCTTCATAATCTCACAGTTTTCCATCAGCCTCCCTGCATTAGTTTCTATATTCATTCATATGCTAATTAAAAAAAATCCCAACAGCCCAGTTTTAGATGGAATTAAATGCTAAATATGAGGAAATCTTTTCACTTTTACCTCAGCTTGGCCCACTAATGCTCGCTGAGAGGAGAGTTTGCCCAGACGAGACATTAGCATTTTTCCTATTTTCATGGACAAATTTACATAGCAAATGCAAACGGCCGAAGCAAATGCGCAACTCCAGGTTTACTTTTTAAGCTGATGATATTTATATTTCAGTCTGAATTCTTACGGTCTTTTGTTATCATAGAATATATCTTAGGTTCTGGAAGGATTAAACCCCATCATAAATTATTTCACCTGGTGATTAAACACTTTAACACTAACTACGGGGGAGGCTAAGTGTAAATTGGGTTAGTTTATATTAATTATTTGGTTAGATTAGATTTAGCTAGGTTAGGTTAAGTTACATTGGTTAGGTTAGGTTAGGTTAGCATCAAGATACGTAGTAAGCATTTGATGAAACAAGCTGGGGTGTCTAGCTTCATATCATCCACTAATACCACAACAACAAGACCTGTCCACACATCACACATCATTGAGCTTATGTCCGGTTGCAACACTCACTCAACACAACACACTAAAGGCTGCAACACTCAACACAACACACTAAAGGCTGCAACACTCAACACAACACACTAAAGGCTGCAACACTCAACACAACACACTAAAGAACCACTTCACACTCTGGTAGGGAAGAATCGATGCCTCAGAATATATGAATTTAATATTTGGTTCAATTTATGGACACCGATTTATATTTACGGGAAACATTTGACACACAAGAGAGTACAATAACCATCATAATTAATCACAAAACCTGTTTGGAAATTATATATATAGGTAATTAGATAGATATATAATTAAGTGTATATATATAAAAAAAGTAACAGGAGGAAACAGTGGATTACTTGATCTAACTCGACGATATAGTGAAGGTTTACTGAGGCGGATTCATTTTAAGTTGGTCAAATTAATTAGAAAGTTGCCCAAAAGTTGGTAATTAGGTGGAGGGAAAAGCTCTATCCATCCAGGTAGTGTGAGGGAGAGAGAGAGATGGTGAGGTAACTCTTCTTCTCCCTCAATATAGAAGGGAAACGTTACATGAGAGAGAGAGAGAGAGAGAGAGAGAGAGAGAGAGAGCTAGGTACCTCTCCTCCCTCACAATAAACACTTACTATAATTGACAGTAAATTCATCAATAATATATTCATCTCTTGTGCTGTATAACTTATAAAAACTTTTGACATTTATTCTAATATTTATTTTTATTTTTATATCTTCAGGAGAGAGAGATGATGTTAACTACCTCACGATATTAAGTAAAGTAAGTGTAATTGTCTGTCTTTATACCTATGATACCTATGTATGACTGCCTATGTATGACTGCCTATGTATCTATCTGTCTATTTATGTATCAGTCTATCTCCGTCTCTTTGTGTATGTATTCTCTCTCTCTCTCTCTCTCTCTCTCTCTCTCTCTCTCTCTCTCTCTCTCTCTCTCTCTCTCTCTCAGGCCAGTAATTGGGGGTCACAACTTACCTGTTATGAGAGTAAGTCATTCTTGGTTGTGTTGTTGTTTCCTAACCTGGCCTACAGGATGAGAGAAAGAGAGAACAAAGGAGAGTGAGTGTACATGGGGAGTGAGAAGGGGGAGAAGGGGGAGAATGCTGTGTGAGAACAATAACAAAACTCCCCCTTCCTCTCCCTTCTCCTCTCTCCCCGCCTCCTCCCCCTCTCTCCCACACACAGCCTATGTTCATTACAGTTACCAAGAGTGTCTGATTTTGGTGTCGAATTCCCCTCACGTGTGAGATAGGCCGCGGGGAATATCGTGTTGGGCAGCTGTCTTTTCCAGTGAGGGGAAAGAGAGGGAAAGAGGGATGGAAGGGGGGGGGAGAAAGGAGGGAGGAAGGTTAGAAAGGAGGGAAGGAGAGAAGAATTTAAAGGGGAAGAAATGAAAGGATTTAAAGAGGGTGGAAGGTTAGAAAGGAAGGAGGGAAGGAAGATAGGGAAGGAGGAAGGGAAGGGAAGGAGAAGAGATGGAGGTATACTAGAATGGAGGGAGCGAGGGAGAGAGGATAGAGGGAAAGGAAGGAGCAGGGAGGGGAGGGTTTGCATACAAGGCAGGTTAGAGTGTAGCTTCGAACAAGGTAATTTAGTGAAGGAGTTCCCGGAGACTCACAACTCGGCAACTTTCTTAGTCAGTTGTGTCACGTTCACAGTTTTTTGCCTGTGGTTGAGACTCAAACCTCCTCCACACACCTGACTCAACCTACATAAATTTCTGACTCAGCACATATATATCACCACCACCATCACCATCATCATGACCTGGAATGGAGCCACAACCCTCACATAAGGTCACTCATCATCATCATCATCATGACCTTAGTGACCTGTGATGGTGAGGTTCATCATCATCATCATCATCATGACCTGTGATGGTGCCACAACAAAGGTCACTCCTCATCATCATCATCATCATCATGACCTGTGATGGTGCCACAACAAAGGTCACTCATCATCATCATCATCATCATCATGACCTGTGATGGTGCCACAACAAAGGTCACTCATTATCATCATCATGACCTGTGATGGTGCCACAACAAAGGTCATGACCTTTAATATCTCGGGAATAATTTACATAAATATTGCCCGAATTTCCATAATTACCCCATGATAACAGCGGCCGCCAGCAGTCTCCCTAATAATATATGTATTTATGCATACAACCAAACTCTAGGGTACATACATGTAGACTAAAGTACTCTCACACCAACACACATACACGGATACGCTTGTGTGCGTGCGCGCGCGTGTGTATATGAGTACGTGTCCGCGCGCGCGCGCGTGTGTGTGTGTGTGTGTGTGTGTGTGTGTGTGTGTGTGTGTGTGTGCGATTGAAATATCAGAGTTAAGTGTCGTCAGGTTTTAATTAAGACATCAGGGCAGGAGAGTCTGTGAAGTGTGGGTGCTTCAAGTCAGTCTCTCTCTCTCTCTCTCTCCACCAAGACTAACACTCACTCGTATCTTTATTTTCCTCCCCGGTAAGAACAAAAAGCCCCTGAAAACATTGCATTATCATCGCCAGTACAAATTGGGCTGGGAGATGAAACAAGGCAGTTTCCTCGTTAAGGGTCGTTAAGGTGTATGACTTTTTTCTTGAATTTTATTAGCAAGAGTTCCGGGAAGTTGGCTGATGAGGTATTTAGGAGAGGAGGGGGAGGGGTGGGGGATAAGGAGGGGGGAGTAGGAGGGTAGGGGAGAGGAGGCGAGGACGAGGGGTTAGGAGAGGGATAAGGAGGGGGTGAGGGTAAGAGGGATAAGGAGGATAAAGGGGGGTAGGAGAGGAGGAGGAGGAGGAAGAGGGTAGGATAGGAGGAGAGGTTGGGTAGTGATAAGGAGGATGAAGGGGAGAGGAGAATGGAGAAAATGAGGAGGGATAGGAGAGTAGGACGGGAGAGATAAGGAGGAGAAGAAAGGGGGGGAAGGTAGGAGGGATGATAAAGTAGAGGAACAGAGAGAGAGAGAGAGAGAGTCAGGAAGCTTGGGGTCGCGGCACTCATCTGGGTCACCTCACCTTTAACACTCACCCACAGTTAATTACCTTCCTCATTAGGGTGGCTCAACCCCCCTCCCCCTAGCAACCAATGGGATATCCCTAAGAGGCCTGGGATACTCTCTCAGGGGATTGGGATAAGCTAAAAGGCCTGGGATGTCTTTCATGTGATACTATTACAAGTAAATAATAATAACTAATAATACAACAACTACTACTACTACTACTACTACTAATAATAATAATGATAATAATAATAATAAATAACCATAACAATAACAATAATAATAATAATAATAATAATAATAATAATAATAATAATAATAATAATAACAATAACAATAATAATAATAATAATAATAATAATAATAATAATAATAATAATAATAATAATAATAATAATGATAATAATAATAATAATAATAATAATAATAATAATAACAGCGACACCATCACAAACTTGAACACGTCAACACGTAATGAGAACTGAATGAAAAGCGGGAAATATGTAGAGTTCTGACACTGCTGTGGGGGACTGTGTTAATTAGTGTACCTGGCTGAAAGGAAGGTAAGGTGCTTTTTTAATTATGAAAAGCTGTGTAGTGAGAGAGAGAGAGAGAGAGAGAGAGAGAGAAAGAGAGAAAGAGAGAGAGAGAGAGAGAGAGAGAGAGAGAGAGAGAGAGAGAGAGAGAGAGAGAGAGAGAGAGAGAGAGAATTATAGTCTAAGAGAACGAGAGATAAACAAGGAGACAAAGGGTAAGAGAGAGACAAAATTACAAACAGACGGAGAGAGAGAGAGAGAGAGAGAGTCCACTCGAGCAAGTTAACTAGGTCTATCTCTCTAACGATCGCCCAGCGCCCTTGAGCAGCACTGGCCGAGGTTCCTTTGGGGAGAATTTGGGGGAATTTCATGAGACTTGGGGGAATTTCACCTAAGTGGCGGGGGAAGTAAAGCGCCTAACCTGAGATGTTTTTCCCCGCTGTTTATATAAGCAGTAAAAAGTTTCCCTAACTGGGTAAATAAAACCCCCTAGCAGATTTCCCTGGATTAAGCGGATTTTGGTGTATTATCCCAAGATGGAGAGAGGGAGGAAGGGGGTGAAACTTATTCCTTAATTAAATGGACAATGCAAAGTTTCCCTAAATAACAGGGAAGTAAAACTAAAATCAAGATATATACTTTCCCATGATTGTCGAGACATTCAAAAACTTCCCCAAATTAAAGGATATTAAGAAAAAACTACTATGATAATTCCTTCCTCGATAACCTTAGGCAATTTCCCTTAAATGGTGAGTAAAGTGAAATGTTTCCCTCGTATTAAAGACTCTGAGGCGCCTTCCTCTGTATCTCACTGTTTCGTACTCAGGTCTGCATTGCTTCTCCTTGTCTCTTGGTGATTGCATTGTTTCACACACACTCACACACACACACACACACCCTCCCACACACACACCACCTCACATACACAGACACTACCCCCCCCACACACACACTTAAACCCTCCCCACCCTCACACACCAAGGCACCCCTCCCACACCACACCACCCCCCCACACACACACTCACACCCCTCCCACACTCACACACCACCCCACACACACACACACACACACACACACCCCCTCCCACACTCACACACCATCCCCACACACACACCACACCCCCCACACTAATATTACCACTCTCATCAATAATATTCATCCCCCACATGCCATTACTACACCCTCCCACACTTCACACACACTCACCCCCCCACACTACACCC
>NW_024735554.1:13415785-13420785 GCF_018991925.1 Homarus americanus | reverse complement strand
CAAAGAGTTAAAACATCATTATCAAAGAGTTAAAACATCATTATCAAAGAGTTAAAACATCATTATCAAAGGGTCTTAAGCTCTGTACTGTACTAAGAGGTGTAATCAAGGGTCGTGTCGGTGTGTTGTGTCTTGTAAATCCACTTAAGAATCTCCTGACGTTTCACTCACACCCACAAGACAAATGTCCGCCGCGGGAAGCCTTTTAAATTGTTTCCCAAATACATTTTCTCCTGACACCTGCAGCCTAAGTCTTAATGCTGGGAATAAATGACTTGGTGGTGGTTCTTTCTCACCGCTGTTATGAGAAATGTTTATAGTGTTTCTCTCCTTTTGTCTATCTCTTTGTCAGTCTATCTTTCTGGCTAAATGTCTATCTGTCTCTGCCTCCCGCCACCTCTCTCTCTCTCTCTCTCTCTCTCTCTCTCTCTCTCTCTGCCAACCAATTTTCTTACTCTCAAATTTACCTCAAACACCAAAAGTGGGAATTTGCAAATCAAATAAATTCTAGACTTTTATTTGCAACAGATGCGAGATATTGAATTCCATGAACTGTATTTAATAAACAAATTGTAATATTTGTTGCATAATGTTACATATTTGTTGGGTAAAATATCTGTATTTATTTTTTATGAGAAATGAAGGAAATATTAATAACATGGAAATAAGTTTTTGCGTAAATGCGAAGGTTATTTCACCATACAGTTAAGAAATAATAATAATAATAATAATAATAATAATAATAATAATAATAATAATAATAATAATAATAATAATAATTTAACTCAAACTACTTAACAATGAATATAGACAAATTAAACGAAATATTGTTTCAATTGATAAACACACACACACACACACACACACACACACACACACACACACACACACACACACACACACACACACACACACACACACACACACACTACTTTTTTTTCCCGCACGTAAAACTAAGCACAATATTTTCCGTATTATTAAAACAAATATCCAATAATACTTGTAGTTAGGAATTATATGAAGTTGTAAAGTGTCTCTAATTGTTTAAATTTTTAATATTTTAAGTATGGATGTATTTGGGACGCAAGTTGCTGTTTTAATGATTATTAGTATTAGTATTAGTATTAGTATTAGTATTAGTATTAGTATTAGTATTAGTATTAGTATTGGTATTAGTAGTATTAGTATTAGTATTAGTATTAGTAGTAGTAGTAGTAGTAGTAGTATTAGTAGTAGTAGTAGTAGTAGTAGTAGTAGTAGTAGTAGTAGTAGTAGTAGTAGTAGTAGTAAGGAATAAAGAGCCTAAGGGTTAGATAGTGAAACGTGGGTTGAGAAGTCCGTAGAGTTTTACGCATTTTACTATTATTATTATTATTATTATTATTATTATTATTGTTATTATTATTATTATTATTATTATTATTATTATTATTATTATTATTATTATTAGTAGTAGTAGTAGTAGTAGTAGTAGTAGCAGTCGAATGGGGGGACTGAGGGAGGGAAAGCTAGAGAAGAGGAGGGAAAGAAGGATGGGATGTGAGAAGGAAGGAGGGAATGAGAGTGAGGGAGGGAGGGAAGGAAGGATGGAGGGAGGGAATGAGGGAGAGTGAGGAGGAAAGGAGAGTGAAGGAAGGAAGGAAGGAAGGAAGGAAGACGGTCTTGTAAAAGGATTATTGCACTGTCGGGAATTCCTGGGGGAGAGTTAATAGATTGACTTATTTAATGTTGGAGAAGGAGGAGGCAGAGAGAGAGAGAGAGAGAGAGAGAGAGAGAGAGAGAGAGAGAGAGAGAGAGAGAGAGAGAGAGAGAGAGAGAGAGAGAGAGAGAGAGAGAGAGAGGTTATTTTAGCAACTCTCTCTGGGCCAGTTAATGCCTACAGTGTAAGTGGATGTGTCTGGAGCGTTTATCACTCAATTAACGCATGCCTGAGGAGCCACCACGCACCGCAACGCACCCTAACAGATAGCTGAGAGAGAGAGAGAGAGAGAGAGAGAGAGAGAGAGAGAGAGAGAGAGAGAGTTTGATTATGAAAGATAGCGTGAAGAAAATGGAGTGAGGGATAGGCAGGTTGACTTATCCAATTGGGTCCCAGTCCTAATAAGGCCCAGGAGGAGGGAAGAGAGTCAGTGAAAAGGGAGAGGAAGAGTCTACCCTTTACTCCTCCTGTCTTCCTGTTCTTTTCTCAACCCTCCTCCACACTTCCTTCATCCCTCTTCTTCACACCCCTCCCCTTCTTCTTGCTCCTCCTCTCTTCTCGCCCTAGTCTCCTCTTCCTCTTTTATACACATTCCCCACTCCACATTCCTCCTCTTCCTCTCTTCTCCACATTCCTCCTCTTCCTCTCTTCTCCACATTCCTCCTCTTCCTCTCTTCCCCACACTGTAACCCCGTTTTCTATGAGGTCTGGTAATTCTTTCACATTACCCTCCCACACAAGACCACAAGAGGGGGAACTATAATAAACTGAGGAAGACCCTTAAGTATCTTGTTTTAATTTATGACTTAGAAAATTTGTTCATTACACAGAAGACATTAAGGGCCTTACAACAGGTTACCATAAGGGTTAAGTTAGAATATGTAGCTGGAAACTATTTTAATTCGTTATGTAAACCTTGTAAATGAATGCGAGTAAATATGAATGCTTGTTGATGTTGAACCTTGAGCTAGTAAATGATGAACCTCGAGGATGTAAATGTAAGGCCTCGAGATATTAAGAGTTAAACCTCGAGAAGTTTGGAGTTGTACCTCGAACTTGGTGTAGAACCTCGAGTAAGTAGATACTGAACCGTCAAGCAAGCAACACGAAGATCAGACAAAAGAACCAGTTAGCATACTCATTCAGGTGAACCTCCAGCAAACATCAAATATTGAACCCTGAACAAATTTTGGACGGACAGTCGTAGATCATAACTTGAAGCTTAAACAATATAACACTGAACCCTTCGAAGCAAGCAAGCAAGCAAGCAAGCAAGCAAGCATAATATGTCAAACCTCTAAGAAATCCCATGTTGAACCTCTTGCAAGCATAAACAAGAAGAAAGAAGAATATATTGCAGATCTAAAGCAAGTTCATGTTGAACCTCTTGCAAGCATACAGACAAGATGTAAACAAAGGCATAAAACAGGTCGTAAGTCGGGGTGCAGTCTCCAGCACTATAATGGGAGCTCTCGAGTGAAGATTGGTGGCACTCGACAATTGTAAGTAAACCATGGGAGGAGGTGGGGGGAGGTGGGGGCATGGAGGGGGAGGGGGGGAGCAGGAGGTGGGGAGAAGCGGAAGGGGGGCATGAGGAGGGGTAAGAGGAGGGGGGAGCAGGGGCGGGTCGGGTCGTGCTCCACAGCCTTCATTATTTTGGGTAATCCCGAGGTGCAGTTCCTCAGAGGGAGAGCAGGACGGGAAGAGAGGAGGAGGAGGAGGGTGGGAAGCAAGAAGGAGGAAGGGTAGGAAGAGGAGGAGTAATGAGATTGGGAGAGAGGAGTGTGGGTAAGAGAGGAAGAGTAGAAGAAGAATAAGCATGAGAGAAGAGGAGGAGGAGGAACTTAATACAAAATGGGGTGTGATGAGGAACGGCGGTAAAAGATGATGTAGAAATTGACAGAAGAGGTCGGGATAAACAACACACAAACACTTGCTTATATCCTCAGGTAATATACAGGTACAAGTTCTTAATTAAACAATATAAACATTACCTTAAATTAATTAGTGTTTATTGACCTTGTATACATCATAATTTCCATCATCATTAACGCCTCTTAAATACCCTCACTGTTAATTGAAAACATAACAGGTACGGGACAGGTATATTACACGTATAAGACTTAAATGAATACTTGTATCTCTTTTGTATTGTTGTGTAATATCCAGGAGGAATATTATAATATATTTAGGAAGCATCTGGAACAGGTGAGGAAAAATTTAATTAGATACATAGAGCTGCAGGTAAGACAATACCTTTATACCTGGCAGGAAACTCACTGATGTATTGTATTATTTAATTAAGAACTTGACTGTAAATTGTATATGTTATTAAGAGTGTGTGTGTGTGTGTGTGTGTGTGTGTGTGTGTGTGACGGGTTTAATATCAGGGTAAGCGGGTCAGTTTGGCGAAATTGATATGTGAAATTGACTGTAAATTTTAGTCATCCTAAAACTTGAATACGGAGAGAAAGGTGAACCCAGTCACCAGTTTCTTCGTCTTATTGAATTGTGGTTGAAGCTTTTACAGACAGACACACAGACAGTCACACAGACAGACAGACAGACAGACAGACAGACAGACAGACAGTACTATCAGCGTGACATAATTTGCCAAAACAAAACTGTGTAAGTGCGGTAATCCTCGCACCATGGTAAGTCTCCCTCATTAATCACGACACAGCGTCATTATCACGAGTCAGTCTTGTGTTCAGTCAACTCTCCCTCCTTGTTTTACCCAGCCATAAAATATTACACTCACCACAGTCTTGTCCTCGTCACGTGGTTCAGGATGGTGTCTTTTATATTTGTATTCTTCTTTTGTTTCTATAATGTTGTTCTTGTTTGCCTGTTTCACCTGTTTTGTAACCTAACCTAACCTAGCATAGCCTAACCTAACCTAACCTGACCTAGCATAGCATTACCTAACCTAACCTAACCTAACCTGACACTAATCATCGTTTTAGTGGGTCTCTCCATCATCCTCTACCCTCCACACCCTCTCCTCCCTCTACACCTCCCTCCACGTCCCTCCTCCACACGTCCCTCTCCTCTCCCTCCACGTCCCTCTCCTCCACGTCTCCACGTCCCCCCTCCACGCTCCCCCCCCTCTCTTCCCCTCACACCAAAACAAACAACTCAGACGGGAATTCAATATCCTCTTAGGTTCAGGCGAAAGGAAATTTGAAACCATTTTAACAGTAAGTTATTGTTGTGATTAATTATGGTGAGATGAAGAGCTAGAAATATTACTTGAGTTAAGTGTTAGTGATGGAAAGTTTCACTAGATGGTTTATTAAGA
>NW_024735554.1:13328285-13413285 GCF_018991925.1 Homarus americanus | reverse complement strand
AAAGGCAGAGTGAAAGAGAAGGAAAGAGAGAGACAAGGAAACACAAAAGAAAGAGTTAGAGGAGAGAGAGAGAGAGAAATACCAAGACACACACACAGGTACCACTAACAACAGGTAACACTCTCCATTATAACATATTCTATTACTCTCAAATTTATTCTCCCAAGTCAACCAATATTACATTCTTCTCTGACCTCCTACCCCGTCCCGTACATAACTGAAGACGACTGCAGCAGATATCAATTCCATTCTCTCTGCAAGTTTCTGACGCTATCTGGGTAACTTAGTCCAGTTTCCACATCGAAGCGGTTTTACTTATCGAATTTATTTTGGGTGAAAGGTTTAATGTCCCCGATTTTCTTTTTCATGTGATTTTCTAATTTTAACTTTCTATTTCCTTTAATGGTGTTAGTCGTTTTCCATATTCCCAAATTTTCTAATGCAGTGACGTTTGTGTTTTACTTTTTTTTTTTTTTTTACTTTTTAAGATACTCCTGTTAACATACTTTTTATTCTAATGTTAATATTTTACGTTTTCCAAACCCCTACTTTCTATTTCGAAAGTTTTCTTATTTAAACTTTCCAATTTCACATTTAAAATTATCATTAACGTTCTTTACTTCCTCGTCTGAATTTATATTTCCTTTATTGTATAAAATTTCTTTGATATATAGATTCTTACTTTCTTTACTATCTAAAAATGTGCTCAATTTCTAAATTCCCTTTTCTCCACTAATATCCTAATTCACTCTTAATATTCCTAATCCATGTTTTCACGAATAACTTTCTCTATTCTTCACATTCTTACTTTCTATTCCTACTTTCTATTCTTAATTAAGTTCTTTATATGACTTTCCAAATCCTTAATTGCAAACAGTCAAACTCCCGAACTTTCACCAGAACCCAATTATTCTGTATTTCAGAGAGAGAGAGAGAGAGAGAGAGAGAGAGAGAGAGAGAGAGAGAGAGAGAGAGAGAGTTCTCCCTCACACACACCCGCAGTGTTCGATACCCAACACCACTTCACCAATAGGTTCCACTCAACACTGCTTCACAAAACTTAATTAAGAAATAACGAGAGATTCGATTTACCAATACCTTACAAATTCTTCGTTATATCAGACGCTTGTAAGCATTATGGGTCTTAAGAAGTATTATAGACTATTATTTCAGCATTATAGGTCATTATAACTATTTTGAGTAATTTGTTTACATATTATTGGTCATTAGAAATATTACAGACTATTAGGTGGTATTATAAAGACAACTTTACTGAGTTGCAATATTACTTGACGATTGAGTCGGAGAAGAGCTTCTTCTCCCTTAAAAAAGAAAAACTCGTAAGAACTCGAAAATAAAATATCCATCTTCTTAGAAGCCTAAAGTAGTGTGGCAATATATCTCTTATAGTTCGTCTCTGTGGCGGGTCCAGGACTTGTCTGCCGAAGAAGTTGAAGTAGTGTGGGAGGGTCTCAAGGTGCTCCTCCCCCAACAGGGTTACTACTTCATCTCTCTGGGACCAAGGCTTAGTCCGGATGTTCTGGTCGTTACCGGGTAAGATACTGCCTGAGGAAAAGCCTTGGTAGTGAAGATCACAGTCACTTGAGGAGGGTTGAAGTGTTGTGCCTAAGAGGAGAGAGGGATGGAGGGTCGCTTGGTTGAGAGTCCCTGCCTGAAGGAAGAGAGGTGAGGCGTCGAGGTGGGTGTTGGTTCACATCTCTGGTGGTACAGAAGGTTCTTAGGGCGTTTCTTCAAGAGAGATGGAGAGAAAGAGAGATAGTCATTGCTCTCTCTCTCTCTTTCTCTCTCCACCCTAGTATTGTTCACAGTTCTCTCTCTCTCTTCTTCTCTCTCTCCACCCTAGCAGTGTTCACAGTTCTCTCTCTCTTCTTCTCTTTCTCCACCCTAGTATCGGCCACAGCCTCTCTCTCTCTTCTTCTCTCTCTCCACCCTAGTATCGGCCACAGCCTCTCTGCACCTTACACAAGCAGCACCATAAACTCTGCACTATATTACAAGAGTTGTCAAGTAACTTAAGAACACTAAAAGGTGGTTCCATTAAAACAACATATATACGTTTACGGCTCAAATAATTTCTTCTCGAGAGTTTTATATAAGTGTGTGTGTGTGTGTGTGTGTGTGTGTGTGTGTGTGTGTGTGTGTGTGTGTGTGGTTTCTGAACGTAAAGAAAACCCCCAATAAGATCTTACACAAAACATTGAGATAGCATCAACAATCTAACCTAACCTAATTTAATCCACAAAACAGGTTCACAAAGCCATCTAACACCACACATCGCAGTCGTCACAGCGAGGGAAGGAGAGAATCAGTGTCACTCTCTCGTTGTCTGAGTCATAAAGCGGTATTTCTTGATCTAAGTCTCACATTTATAACCTTTGGTACCTGACACGTGATTTGTTGTGGTTGAATGTGGGTGCGCCAGGTCCGTAGACTTGCTGGTGAGGTGGTGAAATGTAAAACCAGTTAAGAAGTGAGAGGAGGAGGAGGAGGAGGAAAAAGAAAAGGAGTGAAGAAGAAAGAAGACGAGAGGAGAAAAAAGAAGAGGAATGAGGAAGAAGAGCAGAAGTCAAGAAGAATATAAGAAACAAAAAGAACAGGAGAAGCAGGAAAACTAAGATGGCGAAAGAGGATTAAAGGATTAAAGATTAAATATGGATAAGGAAACATAATCACCTTAATCCAAGACACAAAAACTCCACACATAAAATAATACAAATAAAAACGACAATAGAAAATACTCAATAAATATGAACGTGTCAATTTCCATCAACACTTCATTATAAACTGTCAGCTTTCAGAGACGATATTAATTAAACTTTGGCTGTGGGAGAGACAACTTTCGGGGCGAGAGACAATTTTGGGAGTGAGAGACATTGAGAGAGAACTTTTGGAGGGTGAGAGGAAGAGGTGAAGGGAGGAAGTGTACAAAAGCTTTGGTGTAGACTATTGTGGTCAGGAAATTGGGTTGTTGGAGGCTGGGAATAGATACTTGTTTGACGGTGATACTGAGAGAAGGAGGGAGAGAGAATAGGAGAGGAGGGAGAATAGGAGGAAGGAAAATGGGAGAAAACAGATAATTAGACTTTTCATAATCATAGGAACAGAGGGATGGGGGAAGAGGAAGAGAGAGGGATTGGATAAAGGAGGTAAGGGAGAGAGAATTAGACTATTTCATAAGAGTGGGAGAAGAGAATGGAGAGAGGGAGGGAGAGACTAGATAATGGAGGTAAGTGGTGGAGATCTGAGGGAAGAGTGTGTGGTAGAGAAATGACAAAATTAAGAGAGATAAAGAAAATATACGTCGACGATTAATACATTATACATACACCTATCTTCATATATACTGTATAATCTATAAGCATACATCTTTAACCAATCTATATTACAATTATTTCATATATGTATTAACACGTTTATCTCGGGAATATAAAACTATAAAGATGAATACATCCATATATCACGCTTGTTTGACATGATATATATAACACTATAGCCTGCTGCTCATGCTAATAATACTCGCTAACAAAAACTAAAAACATTATTTCCAGGAATATATAAAAAATCAGGATATTTTATAAACAATGGGTATCTCTCATGCATATCATATTACAATACTTTTTTTATAATAACTGTCTATGCTATTTTTTTTTATGCGGTGAAAATATTAATGTTAAAATAACCTCTTTTTTTAGGACATTGTTCTCTGTGTCAAATTTAATCTATCATTTTTATTTCGTCTTTATAAATATACTTTTGTTCTTTCACTTTTTGTCTCGTGTTTTTTTTTCATGATCCATAAAACATTTTTCCCGACACTAAATATTTTTTTAACCTGTGATTAAAAACAACATCTTTCTCTCTCTCTTTCCTCTGACATTAGGGCGTAAACTTTTACTTTTTAATTCCCTCACTGAGTTTCTTTCTCTCTTTATCTTTTTTTCTCTCTCTCTCCCTTCCAACCCCTTACTCTCTCCCTCCCACCCCCTCCCTTCCTTCCCCCTCTACCCCCTTTCATATATAATTCAAAAGTTCACACAGGGATTTGGGTAACTTGTGCTAAATATATTCAAGGCTGGCGAGAGAGATATGTTAGGCTGGGAGCTTGGGAGGAGCTATTACCTGAGTATAATCAAGCTAGGGAGTAAGGGAGATTATAGCCCCTAACACAGCTATGTTAGTCAGGGAGAGAATCAAACACCAAGATATATATATGGTTTCGGGGAGTGTATCACCAGTATAGCTGGTGTAAGTATTTAAGGGAGAATGTCCACCGTTTCTCTGTGGATGTCGGTCACACTAGAATAACCCGTTGTAGTACCTCCTTCTTCCCTCACACAGCCAAACTGTGGAATGCTCTGCCTTCTTCTGTGTTGCCATACTCATACAATGTCTCACTTCAAAAAGCTGGTTTTCCGGCATCTTCTTGGTGTAGATTAATATAATATTTTTATTTTCTATTTTTTAATTATTTTTACTCCTATCCCCCCCCAGGCCCCGTTGTGGGTCGATGACCTGTGCCTGGGTGGGCTATTCCACGCAAAAAATAAAAATAAATAAATAAATAAATAAATAAAAAATATTACTATAACCAATAATAATAATAATAATAATAATAATAATAATAATAATAATAATAATAATAATAATAATAATAATAATAATAATAATAATAATAAAGTGTGTGTGTGTGTGTGTGTGTGTGTGTTCTCTCTAACACACACACACACACACACACACACACACACACACACATCCCTACCCTCATAAGCTACCAAAAAGTGACCAAAAATACGACAGCTTCCCATACATAAACAGATGGTGGAGACTCGAGACGGGCGGTGGCTGCGGCTCTCTGGGTTAATGGAGTGTGTAGGTCATATTTATCAACGGTTGTGGAATAATGTGTATCTTAGGCAGCTGTATGTGAGGGAGGGGGTAGGAAGGAAGATTGGGGGGAGGTTGGAGGTGGTGGGTGGGAGAGAAGGAAGGAAACGTGGGGGGAGGAATGAAGTAAGATGGAAGAGGAGGGAAGGAGGTTGGGGAAAATGGGAGGGAGGGAGGAGGTCGAGAAGAGAAGGAGGAATGAGGGATGGTGGAAAAGAGAAAGAGAGGGGGGGATGGAATTCTGTCGTTCCCTCTATCTCACCACCACATTTAACATCTCCCCTCCCCCTACCACCCCACCACACCCCCTACCTCTCCCCCCCAACCACCAGTCCACGAAATGTCATTAAAAGGAAAAACACAAAATGAACTGACAGGAAAATAAAATGAGTTTTGCGGCCGTATTCATGGTCTGTTATCTGACTCACTGGTGTACTGAGTGGTTTAATATTGTCTGATTGGCAGTCTATACGTAAATATGAATGAGTGTCAGTGCCCATCAGAACACCTGTTGGATTTGTTTGTTTGTGTGAATATGATTGTTTGGGTTGTGTTTTTAGAAAGATGGGATTTTGGAGGGAGTGTTTTATTTTTGTTTCGAGTTTTATTTAGTCTCTCTCTCTCTCTCTCTCTCTCTCTCTCTCTCTCTCTCTCTCTCTCTCTCTCTCTCTCTCTCTGCATCTCATTATAAAAAATATATAATATGCATCTCAAGATAAGTGTCACGATTAATCAGATCTGCCGTGTTTACCAAGACTGCGTTCGCTAATAGAATCCGGATTCAGGGGATTATTCTCTTAGTCTTTTAGAGCAGAGACGGATGATTCGTTCTACAGCAAGACGTAAACATTATCAGGAATGAGAGAATTGATCCAGCAACTGTGATCCTTCTTTTGATCCGTGTTATGAGAGAGAGAGAGCATATGCGAGACAGGCTATATTCCATTTCTTCTCTCTCTCTCTCTCTCTCTCTCTCTCTCTCTTACTAAAAAAATATGACATCAATCCATCTCAAGATACGCCGCACCATTTGTAGTAGTTGAATGAGGGTGCGCCAAGTCCGTAGACTTTCGAGTGATATTTGTTCATTGCCTCGTATGGCGTTCGCTATTAGATGCCGGATTTAGAGAGGATTTACTCTGTCGTTCTTGAAAACAGTAAAAAAAAAACGTACATGGACTATTTTTGCCTCTCCTGACCTAACTGATTGTGTCTTCAATCTCTGAGTTTATTGGGTGTGAAAGTAGAGATTAAGTTAGCCATTGGGAGGATGATGAAATTAATACCGAAATGGTTTAACAATCAGAATGATAGTCTGAGCTTCTGAGGATGATGGTTTAGTTCTTTGGGAATGATTTTGTTAATAGAATTATGATTTAGTATATTTATGATACTAGTACTAATACTTTTTAAAACAGACGTGGCCTCCACCTTCCCCCAATAGCCACACCTTAGCCACCATTTTACTTACCACCACCATCACCACCATTCCACATCCTCCTTCCACCTCTACCGCCTCCTCCTGCTACTTAAACACAATCTTCATTTGGTAAATCACTCTCAACCTATCGAGCACATCTGCCCTACCAGCCATTTCTTTAATCACACACTTTAAGTACACCCTCATCACCCAACAACAACCATTAACCACCACAGATAACAAACCCTCCCTAACCAGCGGATTAACCTTAGAAACAACTCCTTTATACCAAAAGTTGTCCACCGCCATCTTCACTACTACCTGTGTCACACACCTGAGGGAGGGAGACAGGTGAGGCTAATTAGGACTCGGGTCTTGAGGGGGTGAAGTCTCTTTGAAGTGAGGAATGGTTTCTGGGATGGGAGGTAGAATTTTTTTTTCTCTTTCTGTGGTTTTATCTTTCGCTTTCTCTATCTTTCTTTTTTATGTCTGGTTTTATTTCTCGTTCATTCTCTCTCTATATTTTGCTTTATCCTTCGGTATCTATCTTTCGTTCTTTGTTTAAATCTCCTCCGTTTTATCACCTACCACAAAAATCCACCACCACACAACCACACACCACAACACCACACAACCCAACACCACCAGACCACCACACAACCCATCAACACCAGACCACCACACAACCCAACACCACACAACCCAACACCACCAGACCACCACACAACCCATCAACACCAGACCACCACACAACCCAACAACACCACAAAACTGCCCCATAAACCCGAAGAAACTATACAAAAAAATATTATGGTCGCTTATGGTATTTCTCAGTCATGGTAGTACGTCTAACTTATCCATGGTAGGTGTTACTCCACCATGGTACAAGCTCCTCCTCCGTAACTATGGTATACGGTCCTCCTCCACCATGGTACAATGTCTTCCTCCACCATGGTACAATGTCTTCCTCCACTATGGTACAATGTCTTCCTCCACCATGGTACAATGTCTTCCTCCACCATGGTATTAACACCTCAGAGGGCAGCACTCGACACGTGGCCGTAATTACAGGAAGGCCTCCGGGTAGTGTCAGAGACCGTAAATAACTTTTTCAGTTACCCGTAAGAGAAAATATTTCCTCACCTGAAGATTAGTCACCCTAGATTATTTTACCTGAATAATAACCTAACCTAACTTAACGTAATGTAACCTAACCTAACCCAATCTAATGTAATCTAACCTAGCTTCTGATGATCGATGCATATACGAACTTACGAATTCACAGAGCAGGTATCCCCTTCCATTTGTACGACGAGAGAGAGAGAGAGAGAGAGAGAGAGAGAGATCCTACCTCATCACAATTTTATGTGTGGGTTTTGCCTTGTGTATTGTTTCGTGGGGGACTATCCCACGCTCCATTAAACACAGTTCTCGGGTTCTCGTGTGCGCCGAGGGGATATTTCAGGTGAATTCACTGATGGTTCTGACGTCACTCACTCTTAGGAGATACGAGTGAGCGAGGTTGTCTCTTGATGACCTCCGTTTCTCTCTCTCTCTCTCTATCTCTCTCTTTCGTTCTGTCTGTTTGTCTTTCTTTCTCTCTCTTTTATACTGTATATATCAGTCTTTCTCTCTCTTTCGTTGAGTCTGGATCTTTTTCGTGAGCTCTCTCTCTCTCTCTCTCTCTCTCTCTCTCTCCCCTTCAGGAACTCCCATATCCCCAGAGGTCCGGCCAGAGTAAGCGAGCTATCCTATACACACACTGACCAGTATCTCTTCCTTAAACAAACTTTCTCCCCCACGAAAAAGAAAAGAAAAAAGAAATATTATTTACAAAAAATTTCTGAGGTCAAATCTTTTCAGCTTTCAACTAATTTCACAGATTATACAGATTATTTTTCTTTATGTGATGGCTGGTTTTCGACACACTAATTTAAATAATACATTCAAAAAGATTTAAAAAAAAATCTTTAACCCAAAACTTTTCAACTTTCTACAATTTACGATGAATGTTGTTTTTTTACAGCGTTTTGGGGGGTTTCGTTCTACTAGTTTGTGTAATCCAACACCAACACTCAAAAAATATATAAATTTTTAGTACAAACTATTTTTTTTAAAACTATGAACGCAGAATTTCCATTTTTTCTCATATTTCATACAAACTTTTGCCACACTCGTTGGTATAATCCCCCCCAAGCATACATATATTTTCTGTCATAACAAACCCACTATTGACCACATCCACCAATCTCTTCCTTCCTTTATATTCACATTTATTTCCTCCTTTATTTAATTCAAGTTTCCTTCACACTCATTTGAATAATCTAAAAGAGACCCGTCAGAAAATCCTGTCTGGAAAAGTGAAATTGCAATCCACTTGAACGAGGCATTTTGCTTTTTCTATTTGAGCTAAATCGAGTGTACAATGGTTCCTTAACCCCCCACCCTAGCTCCCCCCTCCCACCGGCTCCCCCACCCCCCTGGCTAACCCCTCCCTCCCTCTGTCCCCCCTGGCTTCCCCCCAACCACCCCCGCTGTCGCTTTCTCCTCCTCATCTGATTCTCAAACACTCTCCTGTACCACCATCTTTCTTAGTCTCCTCCAGAATTCAGAGCTGTTCCTGTGCCTCTCGTCTCTCCCTCAAGCACGTGACTGGTTTTTTTTTTCTATTCTGCTTTTTTTATTTTTTTTATTTATTTTACTGTTGTTATTTGTTGTTCATTCAAGTATGGTGTTGTTGTTGTTGATTTGTGGTAGTTGTTAATGTTGTTGTTATTATTCCTCCACACTCTATTGGATAACTGTTACTGATCAATTGGTGATATGAGATTTTCTTCTTAACTGGTGAATGGCTAATCAATAATGGAACGACCAATACGTAATCACCATGACTTCCAATCGCTGAGGAATCATTGTCTGGATAATACTCACGCTTGGCCAATCTGAAAATATCGAGAAAACCTCACAAAAACCTTTAACTAATCAGCTTTAACTCTCCAATCAGAAGACACGACAATTTCCTGCCTCATTCAAATCCTGACTTTCCAATCAGAAGAAAAGTCACCACAAGCTCTCACTGATGATTTATGACTGGCCAATCACCTGGTCAGGAAATCATGCAATATCCTATTTTCTCCCCAGCCAACCATTCAAGGGAGAGAGAGAGAGAGAGAGAGAGAGAGAGAGAGAGACTAATAGACATACCTACTAAAAACTAGGGCCTATTATAACTGGGGCTACTATCACCCCCCACGCTGGAACATATGCCAATCGAGTAATCAATTGGCAATCAAACGGTGAGCGCCTCGTTAGTGAGTGACATACAACAGCCATCACTCTCTTCTGTTACGCTGTTGACAAGTGATAAAATGACCCTGGATTACCTCACACAACTGTTGTGAAGTATTACCAACCAGTTTACAAATAGGTGAGTGTAGAGGGGAATATTTCTAGGGAATATTTGACAGAAGTGTTAATAGAGGGAATATTTCTAGGGAATATTTGACAGAAGTGTTAATAGAGGGAATATTTCTAGGGAATATTTCGAGTTTACTTGTACGTCCATGAGGGGAATATTTTTAGTTTACAAATTTAAGCCTAAGAGGAGTATTACGAGTTTACATAAGAGGAATATCTCGAGGTTATAAAAATATCCCTCAGAAAAATATCATTAGAGTACTTACTTAAACAGAAGAGGAATATTTCGAGTTTACAAATGACTAAAGTTACGAAATTGTAAGATATTTTAGTTTATATTTTCGTAAGTGTGTGTGTGTGTGTGTGTGTGTGTGTGTGTGTGTGTGTGTGTGTGAGGTCCTATGATCCATCACTATACGCCATCTTATATTTTTTTCCCAGGTAACATAATGCATCAGCTATTTTCATCCTAGGAATGGTAATATGATTCAGAGAAGCCATGAATAAATTTTAATGTATATGACGCGAAAACAAAGAAAAAATGAGATTACCTCCGTTGGAATATGAAAAATGTGTCGCATATTTTGTTTTTCTCTTGGTTTAAAAAAATATGAAATGTTAAAACGTGGAATTATAAGACTGAGTAAATATTTTTGTGTGAGTGTGTGTGTGTGAGGTGTGTGTGTGTGTGTGTGTGTGTGTGTGTGACTTACCTGTAACGAATATGTTATCATTATTATTATTTAAAGTACAGTACACAGGCAGGAAACGAAAACAAACTAACATGGGACGCTAACTAAGCCATTAACGCAAACTAGCAACATAACCACAAAGCACCAGTAGAGTGACGTCAGAATAGTAAACAAAGGGTTCGAAAGGAGCAGCAGTGTTATGGGATGTAGAGAGAGGAGGAGGGAAGGGAGGGAGAGGGGAGGGTGGAAAGGGGGGAGAAAGAAGAGAGGGAGAGGAAGAGGAGGAGGAGGGACAGATGAAAGCAGTTCACATATTGATCAATTTGCTAGGGTGTGTGAGAGAGAGAGAGAGAGAGAGAGAGATAGGGGTGAGGGAAAGAGAGAGAGAGAGGAAGAGACTGAAGACAGGAAGTAGGCAAAGGAGAGAGGATAAGAAGAGGGAGAGAGCAGACAAGGAGGGAGGGAGGAAGAACATATAGGGAGAGCATCGAGGGAGGGAGAAGGGAGATAGATGTCAGGGAAAGAGAAATGCAAAAGAAAGGAGGGAAAGAAGGAGGAAGGGAGGGAGGGAGGGAGGGAGAGAGGGAGGGAGGGAGGGAGAGGAGAGAGGGAGGGAGAGGAGGGAGGAGGGAGGGAGGGAGGGAGGGAGGGAGGGAGGGAGAGAGGGAGGGAGAGGAGGGAGGGAGAGAGGAGGGAGGGAGGAGAGAGGGAGGGAGGAGGGAGAGAGGGAGGTGGCTTGAGGGAGGAATAAAAAGAAGGAGGAGAGAGAAGATTGCAGGGAATTAAATACATTGTTTGTCTTGTCTGCTTATGATCTCTCTCTCTCTCTCATTTGAAGGGAAATTAAATTAGTGGTTCCTCATTAGGCTCAGAGACCATCTTGTAACTTCATCACTGTCTTGTAAACAGTCGCTCACCATCACACACACACACACACACACACACACACACACACACACACACACACACACACACACACACACACACACACACACACACACACACACACACACACACACCTCGACGCACCTTCTCACAGTATCGGTAATCACCCCCTGGGACACACACACGACAGGTGAGCGTGGGCAGTATTACAGGTGTCCCCGGATGAGACAGAGACGCTATGTATTACTGATGAAGGTCTGGTGCTTGAGGGGGGGGTATTGTGTTGTGAGGTGGGGGGGAGGGAGAGAAGCGGTGGAGAAAGAAGAAGGAAGAAAGATAAATTTCCCCTAAGTTAAAAAATACGACAATATCTCACACCTTCTCACATCACACGGGAAAAAAACAAAAACCAATTTACGATTTTAGGGAATTTTCCGAGAGTGAATTTATTTTCCCCAACTCAAACTAAAATTTAATTTGTGGATATAAATTTTTGGGAATGTTTATGAGTTCTCTTCTAATACGGGGAAGCTAAGTTGACTAAGTAGGGGAGTTTAGCGCCATGGCCAGCCCTCGTAGGTGAGGTATTTAAGAGGAGGTGGTGGGGAACACTTTGTTTCTTTAAAACTTTTCCCTGGACTTGCGGAAAACTTTGTGTGGTGGTAATGGTGATGTGTGGTGGTGATGGTGCTGATGGTGATGTGTGGTAGTAATTGGTGGTGATGTGTGTGGTGGTGATGTGTGTGGTGGTGATGGTGATGTGTGGTGGTGATGGTGCTGATGGTGATGTGTGGTAGTAATTGGTGGTGATGTGTGTGGTGGTGATGTGTGTGGTGGTGATGTGTGTAGTGGTGGTGGGGATTAGTGGTGTGTGTATGTATGTATGTATGTATGTATGTATGTATGTTATGTATGTTAAAAACACACATTTTTTACCAATCACCTGTAAAACAAAACACTCGTACAATCACATCTAGACATTTTTTACAATAACTCGAGACAAAAAACAACAAAACAAAAGCCTTTAGTGTGAGTAATAACAGATGGCTTCCCTCTTTGTACAGTACAGCCTCCATATAGCGAACATCTCTATATATACTTGTATAATCTGTTATTTGGGGTATAACGAACCCCCATATAACGCACCTATCTTTCTATATCACTATATGCCTTTCTATCTATATGCCTGTCTCTACCCATGCGCCTATCTATCTATCTATCTATCTATCTATCCATCTATATGCATGCCTATCTGTCTATCTATCTATCTATGTATATGGACAAAATAAGCATTCCTAAAAATTAAAAATATAATAAAAATAAAAGCTAAAACAGTATTAAATGTAAATAAAACACAATAAAACGCTCTAATAAAACACCCACGAGATTATTTGCCACTGTAAGAAAAATAAAAACAATATTAAGAGTCAACAAGTTATTTCCGGAGGGGAAGGAGCCCGGGGTTGTGAGTCTTATGTCTTCAGTACCTGTGAGGAGGTGGGGGGGACGGATGAGAGGGGTGAGGGGGTGAGGGGAGACGGATGAGAGGGGTGGGGTGAGGGAGACGGATGAGAGGGGTGGCGGGTGAGGGAGAGACGGATGAGAAGGGTGGCGGGTGAGGGGTGAGGGGGGGTGGAGGGGGGAGACGGATGAGAGGGTGGTGGGGTGAGGGGTGAGGGGAGACGGATGAGAGGGGTGGCGGGTGAGGGGGGCGGGTGATATTATTTGGGTATAATAATAATAATAGTAATACTGTAATGGTAATAGTAATAATAATAATAATTATAACATACATACATACAATATATACATACATACGTACTATACATAAATACACATTTATTAAAGCAGTTTTATTTCTTTATCCATTATTTCTATGAACTAGAGGACCGTGTGGTATAACTTCTTTATTTTTCTTCTTCACAGGATGGACACTGACACTATGAGCCTGGCCAGAGGTGTGGGCGTGGCCAGGGGTGTGGGCGTGGCCAGGGGTGTGGGGGGCGTGGCCAGAGGAGGGGTGGGCGTGAGGCGTCTACTACTTCTGGTCTTCTTCCTGCTGGCAATGTTCTGGTGACTATCATGATCTACCTATTAAAGCAGTTTTATTTCTTTATCCATTATTTCTATGAACTAGAGGACCGTGTGGTATAACTTCTTTATTTTTCTTCTTCACAGGATGGACACTGACACTATGAGCCTGGCCAGAGGTGTGGGCGTGGCCAGGGGTGTGGGCGTGGCCAGGGGTGTGGGGGGCGTGGCCAGAGGAGGGGTGGGCGTGAGGCGTCTACTACTTCTGGTCTTCTTCCTGCTGGCAATGTTCTGGTGACTATCATGAGTTTTCTACCTACCACTCTCCCTCCCCTCCTTCCTCCCTTCCTCTCCCTCCCTCCTCCCCCTTCCCTCCCTCCTCCCTCCTTCCTCCTCCTCCTCCTTCCCTCCTCCTCCCCTCCCCTCCTTCCCCTCCCTCCTCCCCCCTTCTCTCCCCTCCTTCCTCCTCCTCTTCCTCCTCCTTCCTCCCTCCTCCCCTCCTTCCCTCCCTCCTCCCTTTCCTCCCTCTCCTGTAATCCCCTGCATACCCCCAACACCTTTATAAATCCTCTTAATAACTCTCCTCAATAACAAAAAGAAATGTAGAGTAAAATAAAATCCCTAAATCCCTTCTTTCTACCACCCCCTAAAATAAGTTAATCCCTTTAAGTTTTATAAAATCCTTTTGGGGATATTAGGTAGGATTAGTCTTTAATTTGAGGTATTTCTAGGATTTTTTTAGGAAAATTGTATCCTATGTGGTTAACAGCTTAAGATTATTTTTGGTCATCTTAGGTATTATAAGTCAAACATAAATTAAGGTATTTTTTGGTACCCTATTAAAGGATTACCTGTTATTAAAGTCCACTAAAAGTAATTTATATGATTTTTGAGATTTAGAAGATAATATTGGCATAATTTTAAGGTAATTTTAAGTCCTAGAATATAATATTGTCATATTTTATTTTAGGTAACTTAACTTCTCATCACCTTAAATCATTTAGGGATGTACATTGGATTGGTATAAAACTCCCCTTAAAAGTTTCCCTAAAATATCCATCAATGTTTATTTTGTTTTCCCACCAGCTATCTTAAAATGCTCTTTGTTAATCCTGTACTTAAAATTATCCACTCACCAGATTACCTAAAAAATATCCTTATAAAGACTTAAATTATTTTTCCTATTTACAGGTCTTTAAATTTAATTCCCCATGATATCCCTAAACTGCCTGATCGCTGTTACCTTAAATGTCTTTAAAATTTTCCTTCCACAGGTTGGCCTAAAATATCCTTTAGAGGGGATCCTTAAATATTATAGTATCTTAGTTATAATTTAGGTATTTTTAAGTCAGTCCCTAAAATAATATATCTCTTATATTTATCCATTATATTTAAGGGTTTTATAGTACATAAAAGTTCCCTAAATTTGTTTCTGAAAATAACCTTCAGCTGAAAATTTTAAAATAAAAAAATATCGTTTCATTACATTACCTCATTAAAATATCATAAATATTAGCATCAAAGTAATATCTTGTTTTGGGTATTACTGATATATTCTCCTATATTTCAGTATCAAAATATTCTCCCTATTTCAGACCTTCCTTATATAACGCTTGTAATATCTTTCAAAATTCTTATCTACCCCAAAAGTGAAAAAGAATTGAGAAATATTCATATTTCTTATTATTATTATTTTTTTCCCATCGATTGGAATTTTCACAGAATTACTTATCTCTTCGGGATTTTATTTTCTAAGTATTAAAATTTTATATATTACAAAAATGTCCTCCCTTATCAACAAAGTTTTTCACTAACATCAGCAAATATTTTTTTCTCGTTGTAATTCTTTCTGCTCTAACTTTTTCTCTACCTCTCAATCTCTTTACCTCCCTACCTTCCCTACCCTAGCCTAGGTACTTCCCTCTCCAGAACCTACCTATCTCCCCTATCTTCATTTCCTCCTTCTCCTACCCACTCTATATTGATTTTCTTATCAACATTATGTAAATTTTTGCCTCGCGGACATATAGATTTTTTTATCATCCATCAATATTTTCATCCATCAATTTTGTCTTTCATCAATTTTGTCTTTCATCAATTTTGTCTTTCATCAATTTTGTCATCCATCAATATTGTCATCCAACAATTTTGCCATCCATCAATTTTGTCACTCATTTTTTGTCATCCATCAATTTTGTCATCCATCAATTTTTATCCATCAATAAAATAATCATATATATTAGTTTATATAATATATAGTGAGGATAATGTAGCAGCATAACAGTGTATGAAAAATTAATTCATAAATTTTACAGCTCCAGAATTAATTGCATGTTAATTAATATTTAAAAAAAGGTTTATTAATTATGTTGTTATTGTCAATAATGAATATAATTGTAGTGTATATTTGACATAACTATTATTACATTTAGGAACATAACATTACTCGAAATATTACCTATATTATTACACCTTTTTATAGTAATGTCTGGCAATAACAACTAATATCTAGAAATTACTTAATAACTTGTATCTAAATATATTACCCAAATGATTCTTATATACAGTGCATAAATAAATCTGAAAGGAAATTTAATAGAGAAATGATGCAATAATTATGAAATGATGAATAAGTGATAGTGAAAGGAAATAAAACCAATTGAAACTTTACAAATATTAGGAACAGGTCATTGAATTAAATAGGAATTGTTGATATATATATATATATTAATAATGTAATGGTTTAATAATGTTTATATGATATAATGTATTAAGTTATTAGTGGATAGAGTGAGTAAAAAGTGACCATGAATATTGTTAGAGGAGAAATAATTAGAATATATCATTAATATAATCTACCTGACTTCGGTTTACCTGATACAAGTGTTGTATATAACAGAACAATTAATTATCAAATCTCGTTTTTCAAATTAATTTATTTTTTTAACTCGTTTATTTTCGTAAGTTATCTTCTAACTCAAAAATATTTCGTAGGTTTTTATTTATCTATTCTGGTAATTTTCTCCTTAATACATTACAAAGTTTCTTCGTCACGTTTCATATATTTAAGAATTATTCGTCTTATTAATGTTGTTTGCTTAATATTGAGTCAAGAGAATATGTTAAAATTCCGTAAGTGCTGAAACTTCTTAGTATTTAACATGTCTGACTCTATCCCTCTCTCTCTCTGTCTCTCTCTTACAGTTCTCAATACCATGTGAATTTCTCTCTCTCTCTCTCTCTCTCTCTCTCTCTCTCTCTCTCTCAACCATGGATCAAACCCTAAGCCAGATTACATTAACAGCATTATTACAGTGTGAGTGTGTGAGGTGAACAAGGGACGCGACTCCACTGAGAGCTGTACGGAGACTTGTAGAGTGGACACGACTGGAGTTAATGTGGCTGGGGGTTAAGGTGTGGCTGGGGGTTAAGGTGTGGCTGGGGGTTAAGGTGTGGCTGGGGGTTAAGGTGTGGCTGGGGTTAAGGTGTGGCTGGGGGTTAAGGTGTGGCTGGGGGTTAAGGTGTGGGGGGTTAAGGTGTGGCTGGGGGTTAAGGTGTGGCTGGGGGTTAATGTGTGGCTGGGGGGTTAAGGTGTGGCTGTTAAGGTGTGGCTGGGGGTTAAGGAGGTGGCTGGGGGGTTAAGGTGTGGCTGAGGGCTAAATTGGATTATGGTCGGAGAACTGGAGACTTTGGCCTAGGGTGGAGGACTGAGATAGAGAGAAAGAAGGGGTGCGAAGAAAGAGAGAGAGAGAGGGGGGTGGAGAGATAAGAGATAGACAGAGAGTAGAGAGATAGAGGGAGATAAAGAGAGGAGAAAGATAGGGTGAAAAAGAGGAAAAGGGGAGATAAAAGATAGATAAAGAAAGAGACAGAAGCAGAAAGACAGACAGAAAGAGAGAGAGAGAAAGTACCTGATTATGCATGGGGATATTTTGGTGTCATACACAGTGCAATACAGTACACAGATGAGAGCGTACGTCAGTTGACCTGTCTTGACCTGGAGGGTATCAGTGCCTTAACGTGGAGTGACCTCATTGTGTAACTTGACCTGAAATGACCTCTGTTGTGTCATGATTATCACCACAGACAGACAAACAGACTGACAGCAGGTTACTAAGACATCTCTACACACTAATATCGTCAGACCACCAAGGCGCTACTCCTTCGTTATTCAAGGTTTGTAAGTAAAATCATTCCTCTTAACTGATGATATGAGAATGCTTACCACTGGCCCATTTGGTGTACGACACAAAGATGGTGGCCGGATTAGAGTAGAAAACTGTACTTACACACAAAGGTCGCTGCTAAAACTGTTCTAAGACTGAAGGATCTTGGCTAAATCTATTCTGAAAGATCCTGGCCAAATCTGTTCTGAAACTGAAAGATCTTGGCTAAATCTGTTCTGAGACTGAAGGATCTTGGCCAAAACTGCACAAAACTGCACTGAGACTCAAAAATGGTGGCCAAAACCACACTGAGACTCTACTATAACTAGATATGTTTAGTAATGCCGAGTTACAGGTAAATGATCGCAAAATAATCTTAGAAATATTGATCGCTACTTCACGCTGTGTCGTCGTCTCGGCTCCGGCAATAGGTACACACGGATTCCCAACCCCCCAAAACCTAGACATAATTGTAAATTCGCACCAAAAATTTTTCTTCACGATTTTGTGTGAGACCAATATAACGCAACGGACGAAGGATTTTGACAACCGTATCTAGACAACATGAGTTGGTGTTCATTCTGTTATTCATCGGACTCCACCGTAGAGATACTTTTTGAGTGAGTGTTCATACTTCAACACTAAGGCGAAAGTAGATGAAAAAGAGATGCAACATGATGATTTAACCCACGAACTATAACACACATGGGAGGCGATACTGGATTCAAACAAAAGATGAAATACTGTTTACAAAATTAACGCTAAGCCATTACCTGTGTTATGACTTGTAACAGGTGTCCCCCAGGTGTTGCTCTCGACCCACAAGTGCCACCAAGTGTTGTGTAACAGATACGCTCCTCAGACTCATTTACTGAACATCACGTACAGTCGCCTGCACTTATACCTGGTACAGTGTCTGGTGTACTTTGCGAGATGTGGCAATGCTGTAGATTTTTTTTACATCGTATTAAAACTCCCGGAATGGCCCTAAGGAACCTCGCAATAGTAGCCAGACTAAGGATGCTAAATAAGCATTTCACAGAGTTGCCACATCTCACTAAACACACCAGTCACTGTACCAGGTATAAGTGCAGCTGACTGTACCTCGAGTTACAAGAGCGAACCACAAGAGTAAGATTATATATATATATATATATATATATATATATATACACTGGGTGTTTCCTTTGCGCACTGTAAGAAATGACAGGAGCTACAGTCAGCTGGCTATCCACTCAACCTACTTTTTGATAGAGCAAATGGGTCCCAGTCTTATTAGGCCCCAGTTTTGGTATCCCCAAGCTAACCTAACCTAACCCAATCTTAATGTTTATGTTTGATACTTAAGCCCATATGACCGTATGCCAGACCCTCAGGTCATGTATTAACCCTGATGCCTCTGACTGGTCAAGAGCTACGAAGTCCCTGAAATAGATCGCTTATTCATCCCAAACTGTTCCATATAAATGTTGCACACTGTTGACAACCTCGACACGGCTCACAGGTTATGATGCAGGAGGCGTTGAATACTAAACCTTAAATACTGTATTGAGTTACGAGTACAAGTGACTTTGAATCTTCATATTAATGGGGTAAAAATTAAGACTTTTGCTCGGTTTTGTGTTTAAATAAATTTCTGAGATAACAACACAAAAAGTTTAGTGTTTTCTCGTAACAGAGCCGTAATAGTACCTGCTCCTTTAGTGATTAACATGAGCCGTAATAGTACCTGCTCCTTTAGTGATTATCATGTAGACATTCTCTTACATAATATTGAAATATATATTATCATTCCTGAAAGATCATCTATTACATTGAAGTTATACAGTTATACAAAAGTAGAAATTTGTTTGTGAATTTATATATATACACACGCACATATACTGTACACACTAACTGATTAAAACAAAGTTGATATTTTGCACAGTACAGTAAGTTGGTCACTCTCTATATCAACATAAATATAACGAACAGCGATTGAAGAAAATAATATTATCACCCAGGCTACGGCAAGGCTACGAGAACCATAGTGACACATTACCTGTAACCCCCCCCCTCCCCACACACACACATATTACCTGTAGTGTACTAGAAAAAAGTGAACTTTAATTACTTGACCTTAGATGAGAGAACTCCGCCCAGGTGTGGCGGTGAGCGGGGGTCCCGAAGGGAACTCCGGGGTTGTCTCTGTGTTAGTAACAAGTGTTTCCTCTCTACAGCGGCCTGGCCGTAGGAAATCGAGACAGGTAAGACTTTTTTTTACAAACCGCCTGCCTGCCTGTCTGTCTGTCTTCTGCTTAGCCCGAGATACCTCAAGCCTGATGTCAGGGATCTCCTGCTTGTGTCCTGGCAGGTAGAACAGTCAAACTATCTCAGTCAACAACCTTTTAGACTCTTAGCTCTCATATATATATACATTTATATGTAACCCGAATATATATATATATATATATATATATATATATATATATATATATATATATATATATATATATATATATATATATATATATATATATATATATATATATATATATATATATATGTTATTAGAGCTGTTGCCTGGCCTGATCATCATTTGTTCATCATTACTGAGTCTCATCATCCACCTGTTGACTGACTTGTTCATCACAACACTGACAGCTTCATCACAACTGTTGTATTAAAGACTCATCATAAGTCTTACAGTCGCCTCTACAACACACGTCATGAAGAACTTTTTTAATTTTTACATCAGCTTTCGTCATATACTGTATATACAGATGTATATATATATATATATATATATATATATATATATATATATATATATATATATATATATATATATATATATATATATATATATATATATATATATGAATTATGGGTTGGTTATGAGAAATATTAGTAGGCGTGTTACTGTTAACACACACACACACACACACACACACACACACACACACACACACACACACACACACACACACACACACACACACACACACACAATCTGCAGTGTCAGCATGCATTGAATTTTTTGCGCTGAAAATTTAAATTCATATGAAAAATCTATTGATATATTGAGAGAAAATAATGTTTGCTTATTTTAATCAGGCATCCTTGTGTGTGTGTGTGTGTGTGTGTGTGTGTGTGTGTGTGTGTGTGTGTGTGTGTGTGTGTGTGTGTGTATCACTTGTGTTAGTTTATTTTTACACATCATTATTTACATATCACGGCGTTTGCGGTATAATTTATACTGTTTTATAATATATTTTCTTAATGTTTTTCAAGGGTGATCATAATAGATTGGCTTTAGTGTGTGTGTGTGAGAGAGAGAGAGAGAGAGAGAGAGAGAGAGAGAGAGAGAGGTTGTTATTTGTTCAGATGATATCGAAGAGATGTTTAGCTCGATGTTCTTTTTCTTGTTTTTCTTATATTAGGTACAATTACAATTAACTACCATGTGAACAACCTCCCTCTAACTACCCTCTACACAACAATTACTATCCATTCCTTATCTACCATAATAACTCTCCCTTACACCTCCTAATCACCTATCATAATCACACCTTTATATCCCCTAACCACCACAACCTTACAATTTCTAATCACCTACAACCACCACTACCAACCACACACCATATACTTACCTACCACCAACACCACTACAACCATCCTACCCTAACGAATCACCTACCACCATTACCTCGCACTTCCTAATCACCTACCACCACCACCACTACAACCACCCTACCCTAACGAATCACCTACCACCATTACCTCGCACTTCCTAATCACCTACCACCACCACCACTACAACCAATTCTAAATTCTAACGAATCACCTACCACCATTACCTCACACCTTCCTAATCACCTACCACCACCACCACTACAACTAATCTCTACCCTAACGAATCACCTACCACTCATTACTCCTCACACCTCCTAATCACCTACCACCACCACCACTACAACCAATTCTACCCTAACGAATCACCTACCACCATTACCTCACACCTCCTAATCACCTACCACCACCACCACTACAACCACCCTACCCTAACGAATCACCTACCACCATTACCTCACACTTCCTAATCACCTACCACCACCACCACTACAACCACCCTACCCTAACGAATCACCTACCACCATTACCTCACACTTCCTAATCACCTACAACCGCCATCACCACCACAACCACTCTGCACTAACCCATTACTACCACTTCCTCTGCATGACTGGCATGATTCGAAATTCTCAATCTACCATTTTGGAATTGACTTCATTATCTCCTAAATTTATTCTCTCTCACATTTGCTCGAATTTTTTTTTATCTCATTCCCTTATTCTTATTTCCTTCATCTCGTCTTATTCTGCCTCTCCGTGTTTTATCATATTTCGTCTATTATTAATGAATTTCTCTCTATTTTCGTCATTTTTCTTTAGTCTTCGTTTAAGGATAATTGGTGATTTTTTATGTCATGTGTTTTAGTTTGTAAATATATACCAGGTAAAGATATTTCACTGATCAATTGAGAAAAAACTAACATACCTGTAAAAGTATGACCACAATATAATAATAATAATAATAATAATAATAATAATAATAATAATAATAATAATAATATAGACTGATACATTTCAATAATCAACAATATCTAAAAAAAACGGAAATCAAACGAATGGAAACTTAGAAAATCCGGAAATTTTGTCAAGAATAATTTTACCTCTACAGTGAAAAACAAAACAGCGATAATCTACGTATGTGTTTTCCTCCCTCACTCCCTGCCTCCCCCAATCTCTCCCCCCTCCCTCACTCCCTGCCTCCCCCAATCTCTCCTCCCTCACCCCCTGCCTCCCAATCTCCTCACCCCTGCCTCCCGTCCCTCACCCCTGCCCACCTCCTCCTCACCGCCTCTCGTCCTCCTCACTCCCTGCCTCCCCCAATCTCTTCCCTCCCTCACTCTGCCTCCCTAATCTCTTCCTCCCTCACTCCCCCTGCCTCCCCCACCTCCGTCACCCTGCCCCAGTCTCACCCCCTCCTCACCCCCTCCTCACTCCCTGCCTCCGTCCGCTCTCAACGTTCTATTGTCATCCAAATATCCCAGGAAAGCTTATTATCGTCACTTAATTACCTACAATACTCAATATTCACCAACAGTTACACATAGTCATTTTTCTTCACCATTTGGACACAATAACCCGAAGTCCCTCAGGGTGGTAAAAATCCAGATATTTTGTCACAATTAGCTATCTTAGTATAAATTTTCCCCTCCAGTTTGTCAAAATATGTGAATTTCCCCACTATTCCGGAAAACATTCGAAATTCTCACTGCCATTTAACTGTAAAATTGAGTTTTCCCCCACCAAGTTGGGTAAAACTCTTCATTATCCCTAAATTATCCCTAACATTTGCCTACAATACCGGTCTGACGTTCAAGTTTTTTCTCTCCTCACTAGTTATGGTCGAAGGTTTTTCTTTTCTACTATATCACAGAATATCCCCCGGCCATATTACCCTGTTACTACTTTTTTCCCCCGCCCACCTTGCTAAATTACCAGATGTTTCCCTGCGAAGCGAGTGAACAAACTTTTCTCTTTCGTTACCAAAAATTAACAATTTCCCACGACAAAAATTAACGCGGTTATCCACCACCAGTCACCAAAAATTACCAAATTATCCCCACGAGCCGGATATAAATTCCCTAAATTCCTCCCTGCCATCCAGCTGAATTATCATGTTTACCCCCGCAGCGTAGGGAAGTTTCCTTATTTCTCCCCCACAAATCAGTTAAATTGCAGAAGTTATCCCCTCCAGGCAGCAAAATGAACGGACTTTCCTCATCAGCCAACTCAAGCACATTATTTCACCAGGGAAAAACAGGTCAATTTATGACTTTTTCCTGTGTGAGAGATGAACTTTCCCACAGTGGAGGCGTTGAATAGAGTGTCTCAAAAATGTACACACACACACACACACACACACACACACACACACACACTTCTAAAACAGTGTACACAAATATACAGAATTTATTCAGAAGAGAACAATTTTTTAAGTGTATATGTTTGTCCTCTGAATTAATTATTAAGTATTTTTTATCATTAAAGTTGTATATGTTTGTTCTTAAGACAATAATAATAATAATAATAATAATAATAATAAAATAAATATAATAATATAATGTGTAAAACTCTCCGGACTTCTCAACCCACGTTTCACTATCTAACCCTTAGGCTCTTTTCTTCCTTAAAAAAAAAAAATAATAATAATAATAATAATAATAATAATAATAATAATAATAATAATAATAATAATAATAATAATAATAATAATAATAATAATAATAATAATAATAATAATAATAATAATAATAATAATAATAATAATAATAATAATAATAATAATAATAATAATAATAATAATAATAATAATAATAATAATAATAATAATAATAATAATAATAATAATAATAATAATAATAATAATAATAATAATAATAATAATAATAATAATAATAATAATAATAATAATAATAATAATAATAATTCACAGTTATTTGAGACATTTATTTGTTCCAGTTTTCAAGATATTGCTTGGAGTTGTGCGTCTTGGAGATATTACTGGCCTCTGTTAGGTTAGGTTGTGATGTTAAGTGCTCTCTTTGTTAGGTCAGATTAGGTTAGGTTAGGTTAGGTCGTAATGTTAACATATCTCTAGGTTCATAAACCTTCATATACTGCACATTGTTTTTTAACACTCAGGCAAAAACAACTTTTTCCTCGTAATGTTGTTAACTTGTGTTGTATTCCACACGGCGAGTTAATGCAGTTGTCACCAGTCATTATTTGTGTTGTTATTGTTGTTTATTTTCTTTTATAACTATGTATTATTTTACCGTATAGATGACCATTTTTAATTCTAACTTATAACCTTTACCAGAATATTGTGTTATAATCTGTCTGACTGCCTCACAAACACACTCTCTCTCTCTCTCTCTCTCTCTCTCTCTCTCTCTCTCTCTCTCTCTTTCTTTCTTTATCTCTCTCTCTCTCTCTCTCTCTCTCTCTCTCTCTCTCTCTCTCTTTCACAACTACCCATATAACCTCCACACTGTAACATAATCCTCCTCTCTCTACCCATCTTTCTTATCAAAGGAGGAAAGTTTCTCACCACTGAGCAGTTGGTTAACCTATAACTTCACTTAAGTATATAATTTAATATAGTAGATATATTCCCACTTAATAGAGAAGAAAAAAATCATTTTGTCTTCCATCACAAACAACAACGACACTCAGTTAATCTTCTGGCCTTAGCAACCGTGGAGGCTCAGACAAACAGTTCGGTTGCTAGGGGCGATAACCTACTTGGTCATCACCCTGACAACATCATAGTTTCTGGCCAAATAGTGTGTTTATGGTAGTTATTTATGGAGACTATGCTGGTGTGTGTGTATGTGTGTGTGTGTGTGTGTGTGTGTGTGTGTGTGTGTGTGTGTGTGTGTGTGTGTGTGTGTGTGTGTGTGTGTGTGGTGTGTGTGTGTGTGTGTGTGTGTGTGTGTGTGTGTGTGTGTGTGTGTGTGTGTGTGTGTGTGTGTGTGTGTGTGTGTGTGTGTGTGTGTGTGTGTGTGTGTGTGTGTGTGTGTGTGTGTGTGTGTGCGTGTCGTCAGTTGTTGATTTGGACCTTGTGTGTGAATAAAGTGAGGAAATAATTTAGTTCATTAATTAGAAGTTTCTTAACACATGATAGATTAGTTAACTATAACTTGTTGACTTGTAATAGTTTATAATAGTTTAGTCATAATGGCTTGATTTAGCTTAATTTGTGTATGGAATTTTCTCATAACTAACTATCTCAACTGGTAGCTTCGACCTCTAACCATTTATGTATTTATCAGGCATTAATTAAACCCTTTATCATTTACTCTTATTTTGCCCCGAGGATGTAAAGTTTAAATAACAATATCACTAATTAATCCAATCGAATCATTTTGGTTTGTAGGAAAAATAATGAAGGTTCTGTATCGAAAACCTCGCCCCCAGTAAACTACTTGAACCAAATCTTTAATAATCTTCTTTATGATCTCGTTATTAAGGATACAAGTTATATAATTGTTGTATTTAATAACTAATATATATTTGTAATGTTTGTGGTCTCCGGTGTTATGTTGTTTCTCCTCATGTTGTTCGACTCAGAGGCTGACTGACGCTGTTATTGTGTGTAAAGTTTATCTTTTGTTCTCAGCTGAACGACGTATATGTTCTGTAAGAGACGTGATATGTCTTGGTATTGTCAGTTATCACGTTCATCAGGTTATATCCTAACTACAGTACCACCTCACCTGCCTCGTTCTGTGTCACATTCTTTTGTTAACACATATATTTTACTTTTATTTCATCGATGATTAACAATTCTTAGCCGGAAAAAGTACAATACTGATTTAAATGAAATAATATTCGGCTGTGGATTTCACACCTCTACCTGTCTCTAATTACCGTTCCCTCGACCATGAGTGACTGATGACAGGAAGAAGAAAAAGGTGTTATAATGAACTTAATATTCACCTTTATGGGAGACATGATACCGAAGAACCATATGATCATGTTTTCTACCCTTTAGGTGACATGACTGTATCACCTTAATTTAGTTTTAGAAGCTTTGGTTTGGTCTGTGTCTCAGTAGTTGAGAGTGATAGTGGTGCATCTTATGATTAGGGTCGACATGTTTCCCCATCAACTGTGTAATAATGGTTAGCAACACTGGCCGCCTCTGTAACCCAACGTAAGGAAGATATATTTAATTATGCATGTTTACTATTTATTAATGATACTTTGTAATACCTTTTTTTAGAATATTTACAAACTATTATCTGAGAAAATTCCGGGTAAATTATTTTAAATCCAATCCAGTTTCATTGGTAAAATGTTAAATGTTTTAAATGATTTATCAGTAAAATATTTCACAATTAATGAGTTATAAATCTATGAAAATTTTCTAATTTGGCACCAGTTTAATACAGCAAGAAAAATATTGTTTGATACATCGTTATTCGACTCGGTATAGCGATGATTTATACAACATTTGCATAATCTGATTAACACATAAAAAAAGGTGTTTTACGTTACCTGGTGTAACAAAGCATTAGTTTATTTACGCATCCTTCTTGTACGATGATAAGTTAACATTAATTAGTGTTAGAGCCTCAGTTAGCAGGCAGACCTTCACGCCACCCATTACAACATTGTCATCCAGCAGGCTGGCTCGGTAACTCAGCTTAGCTTCAACATCTCCCTCAGTTACCCCTCACTTGAGATGGTTTAGCCCCTATCATGTTTTAGTTAGCATTATATAATCATTAGTTAACGCAGCTTAGTCCCAGGAGGTCTGTTTTAATTAACCTAGCTAACCCTTGTATGTCCTGTTAACAGGGAATTCTACCGTTGTTCATCCTTTTCTGTTAACTTACCCTCAGTGCCGTCTGTTAACTCCCCATTCCTCTCCACCCCCCCCCCCAAACACCCTCAGTTAACATAGTCCCCATCATGTAGGTCGCTTAGACACCAGATCATTTGTTAACCTCACTTAGTTCAGGAATCAGCAATTAACCCAACATTAATTCCCCTCCTGATATGTTAAACCAGTTAACAGGACCATATTTCCCCAGGTTATTGAGTTAACATGGCACCATCATCTTCAGGCCCTTAGTAGTTAACACAGACCAGTTCCCTATAGTTAACACAGCTCAGTTAACAAATATCACACCCATAGAGTTAACACAATTTAGCTTAATTAGTTAACTCAACATAGAGAAAATCCAATGTTAACAATCCCTCTAGATTAAATCCATTATTCAGGCCTCCTAGAGTTAACCCAGCCCTCAGCCCCTAGTGTGTTAACCACCCTCCACCTCTTACGTTAACCTGGCCCTTAGAGTTAACCCAACGTTACCTAGAGCATTGAGGTAGCCCCACCAGAATTCTTCTTAGGTAGCCATTACTATTAAAGCAGCCCCCTAGCCCCATTTTAATACAGCCTGAAAGTCATTACAATTATGATAGTTTTTAACATTAAGACAGCCCCTCCAGACCTCAGTGTCAAGGGAACCCTAACCCCCTTTTAAAGAGGTACTCAGCCCTTAGCATTAAGTCAGCCCCCACCACCAAACTCTTCCAGACCTTAGAATTAGGTAACGTCCAGCCCCTAACACTAAGGCAGCCCCCAGCATTAAAGCAGCCCCAGCATTAAGGCAGCCCCAACATTAAGGCAGCCCCAACATTAAGGCAGCCCCAACCATTAAAGCAGCCCTAGGCCATGGCACTATTCTAGACCCCTACCCATAATGATAAGGGAGTCTCCTAGCCCCTAGTCTTAAGGTAGCCCCCAACCATCAACATCAAGTTAGCCCCAACACCTAGAATCTTGCATTAAAGTCGCCTCCAGCATCATGGTAACCTCCAGCCCCTAGCATTAAGACAGTCCCAGCTTAGTCCCCAGCATTAAGGCAGCCCCCAGCACCTAGACAGCCCCATACAGGTACTGATGTCACTATCTCTCCCACAGCGAGATCTCGTCGTCCAACTTCCGTCTTCGTGAAAAAGAAATTATCGATGAGATCATTGGTCCGGCTAACTATGACAAGCGTATCCGGCCAGCCGGCGCCAACGACACCGGTAAGTGACACTTTCCCGGTATATAACGAATGACACTTTCCCGGTATATAATGGTTGTGTTGTAGTGATACAGGTGTTGAGAGAGAGAGAGATACACAACTAATAAGAGTACCTTGTTTCCCCCACAGGTCCGGCCATCGTTCACATCAACATTATGATCCGCAACGTGCAGACCATCTCTGACGTCAAGATGGTGAGTGTCTGTCTGTCTGTCTTCCCGACGTGTTACCGGAGTTTACCGGTTGCTTTCATAATTAAGAGAATAACGCATAATTATCATACCTTTCACGGAGGTTAGTTTGAGTATCAGAATATGATATTATAATACAATGAGGAATTAATATTTTTGTTCATTCAATATTCAGAAAAATGCTTAATTATTCTTTTATTTTTACTTTTTCATCAACAGGAGTACAGCATCCAGATCACCTTCAGAGAACAGTGGAACGATCACCGTCTTACCTTCAATAACATGGAAGGTGAGGGCCTTCCTAACATACCTCAGTCATTCTTCACACCTTACCTCACACACTCATCCCTCACATCCCACACTCATTAAAGGTCATCTCGAGTCACTTCCCCCTTCCTATCTCACCTCACACACTCATCAAAGGGTTACTTTTGAGTCACTGCCTATTCTCTTCCCTCACCCCTCCCCTCCCCCTAACCTCACACACTCACCAAAGGTCATCTCGAGTCATCCCCCCCCGCCCCCTCCATCAGACGTGAATATTAAATGGGCCAACATAGATTATCAAAGGGTTTAGAATCGCTTTGTGACTTTGTAATAGCTTGAAAGAATTATATTCACTCAATGAATATTTAATTACAGGACAGGTGAGAGAGAGAGAGAGAGAGAGAAGGGGGAGAGAGAGGGAAAGGGGGAGGAAGGGAAGGAAGATGGAGAGGAAGCGGGAAAGAAATGGAGAGGGAAGGGGAAGGAAATGGAGAGGGAGGGGGAAGGAAGGATACATCACCCACTACCTGTTCTCCCCCAGGTCATATACATCACCCACTACCTGTTCTCCCCCAGGTCGTATACAGTACCTGACGCTCACTGAGACAGATATGGTGTGGATGCCTGACTTGTTCTTCAAGAATGAGAAAGAAGGTCACTTTCACAAGATCATTCTACCCAACTTGTACATCCGTATCTACCCCGACGGTGGCGTCCTCTACAGTATCAGGTGAGTAGATGCTGTATTATGGTAGGGTAGATTAGTAGACGGTTTATCATGGTAGGGTAGATGGTTTATCATGGTAGGGTAGATGGTTTATCATGGTAGGGTAGATGGTTTATCATGGTAGGGTAGATGGTTTATCATGGTAGGGTAGATGGTTTATCGTGGTAGGGTAGATGGTTTATCATGTCATGGTAGATGGTTTATCATGGTAGGGTAGATGGTTTATCATGGTAGGGTAGATGGTTTATCATGTCATGGTAGATGGTTTATCATGGTAGGGTAGATGGTTTATCATGGTAGGGTAGATGGGTAGATGGTTTATCATGGTAGGGTAGATGGTTTATCATGGTAGGGTAGATGGTTTATCATGGTCGGGTAGATGGTTTATCATGGTAGGGTAGATGGGTAGATGATCATTTTCTATTATAAACACACGATAAACGCAAGAAAAAATAATAGAAAAAAATAGAAAGAAAACGAAGAACAACACAGGGGGGACATCAATAAAACGCCTCACACCCCTTATCTCTTTCTCCCTGACAGAATCTCGCTGACGCTGTCTTGCCCGATGGACTTGAAGCTGTTCCCACTAGATCGTCAGCAGTGTCAGCTCCTCATGGCTTCCTGTGAGTACTCTCTTAACATTATCTAATCTCTAAGCTAAAAAATTATGAATATTATATAGAATTATGTTTTCTTGACGCGATAGTGACGGGTTCATATTATACTGAATCATTATTTAATATCACTCTCTCCTTTCCCCCTTCCTCGGGTTCCACTCTCTCTTTCCCCTCCCCGTCCTCCACTCTCTCCTTCTCCTCCCTCGGGTTCCACGGTACCACCCCCCCCCCCCGACAGACGGATGGACGACGGAGGATTTAGTGTTTCTGTGGAAGGACGTTGAGCCCGTCCAGGTGACCAAGAAGCTTCACCTGCCACGCTTCACCCTCGAGAAGTTCATTACTGATTACTGCAACAGCAAGACCAACACAGGTCAGAGCATATTTGTTTTACTTTGTTGTCTTTCTCTCTGTCTCTCTCATTCTCTATTTGTTCTCATCTCTCTCTCTCTCTCTCTCTCTCTCTCTCTCCAAGTAGGACATCAAGGACTGTGGTTTTATTCATAAGAAATTTAACTTTATATTTCGATGATAAATGTTTGTGTCTTTCTTTATCCTGCATAATGACTCTCCCTCCCTACCTCCCCTCAATCTGTTCCCTTATCTCCTTCCCCTCACCTTTTTTCATTTCCCCTTATCTCCCCTCCCATCACCCCCTTCCTTCATCTCCCCCTCCTCTCTCCTCACCCCCCCTAATCAAACCCCACCTCCCCTCACCCCTTCATCCCCTCCTTCCGTTTGTAATTATTCATATTAATGGTTATGTTTGTAAGCACCTTCATTTATTTTCCCTCGCCCTCTCCTCCCCCTTTGGTTTCCCCTTCATTTTCCCTCCCCTTTGTTCCGAGTAAGTGGTTAATGTTGTAGGAAAGGGCTTTGGGTAAGATGATTTAATCCCTTGAGTATGATAATTTAACCCCTTGAGTAGGATGATTTGATCCCTTGAATATGATGATTTAACCCAAAGTCATTGTAATCATGAAGTTAGAACATCATGCTGAAGCGGTTGATGTCACACTCAAGGGGCTTGCCTCACACTCAAGGGGCTTGCCTCACACTCAAGGGGTTAATGCCTGTCTAAATATTTATCTGATTAAACTAGATAAGTTTTAATGACTTCTACTGATGTTTAATAATGATCAATATTACTGTCAGCTGTGAAGACGATTTTTGTCTTATGTCTAAGAAGTTATGACAGGTTAGGTTACGTAAGGTCAGGTCAGGTCAGGTCAGGTCAGGTCAGGTCAGGTTTGGCTTTGGTTGTACTTCACAAATTAACTTTATCATACACAAACTGATGCGGAAAAGTTAATACAACTCAAGTCAATCAGTAGTTACTCCTTAAAACTCTAGTTGTTTATCTATAAGTTATTACTCATTCTCAAACTTTTCTTTCAGATGAACTTATGATTTGTGATTGATGTTTAAACCCTTTTCTTCCTAAACCAATGATTTATATGTAGCCGTTCTTGTTTATATATATATATTATAATTATTCATGACTGTCTCTAAAGGTAACACTATATTACCCTTCGTCCTCTTCCTTCCTTAGGTTCGTTCACCCTTAGAGGCTCAGTTATAACACCTTTTCCATAAGTCATGTCATCTGTCTCTCTGTCCGTCGCACTATTATACAGTACTACAGACTGACACCAATGCAACACGTGGTAACATTCTTCTCACACTGAACCAAAACAAATAGTAAAAGTGACAATGATGACGTCAAGGATCATGTAGATAATACTCAGAACTGATAATAATAACAACAGTCTAACTCACAACACAGAGTCGATGCTAATTTGTTCTCAGCCAGGTAACTAACACAGGTAAACACGACCCATTAACTTGATCGACAACAAACTCTCCCTCACGGAAGGACTTGTGTAGATGGTAGTGCTGTTTAGCTCGCTGTAGCCACGCTGTCTCAGCTGTTTAGAGAGCTGTTAGATGTCTCTCTCAGCTTTTCTCTCTCAGCTTGTCTCTCAGCGTGTGACAGCTCTCCTCCTCCTCCTCTTCTCACTACCGCTATGTTGGCAGCTACAATCATTTTGTTATGTTGACGCTACACATCACATCACCTCGCCTGGTGTCTGTGTAATTGACAGCTTTGTCGATTTCACACACACACACACACACACTAAAGTGAAGGTTCCAGCACTCAACGTGTTAGTTCCCGCGTTCCTCCTCTCACCCTAAACTTGACAACAACTCAGACCGTCGTCGTCCCCTGCACACATCCAGTTGTCACGTCTCCCTCTCCCAGCCTGATAGCTCTATTCCTTCCCCAACAGGTTCCGCTTTACACACCTCCCCTCCACCACTTTACACCGTGTTCCTCTTCCCTACTGCCCTCTGCTTGACAGCTGTACCCGTTCTTTTCTTAACAGAACAGGACTCGTCCTTTGGCAGATCGCCTTCCCCCCGGGCACATACAGTAATAATTCTCATGTTCAGGTGAATACTCGTGCCTGCTGGTGGCGCTGATCTTCAAGAGAGAGTTCTCGTACTACCTCATCCAGTACTACATACCCTGCTGCATGTTGGTGATCGTGTCTTGGGTGTCCTTCTGGCTCGACCAGAACGCTGTGCCGGCCAGGGTGGCTCTGGGAGTCACCACGCTTCTCACCATGTCCACGCAGACTTCTTCCATCAACCAGTCGCTGCCTCCTGTGTCCTACACTAAGGTACCATCCTATAGCGGCCCATTTAGTAACCTTCCTTATTAACTATTGGACAGGTGAATACTGTTGTCTTCGCGTCGACGTGGTCTTCAAGAGAGAGTTCTCGCTCGTCCTCCTCCAATACTACATCCCTTGCTGTATGTTGATAACCGTGTCTTGGGTGTCCTTCTGGCTTGACCAGAACGCTGTCCTCGCGCGGGTGTCCCGGGGGGTAAACCCGCTTCTCTCTATGTCCACAAAAACCTTTCCCCAACAAACAGTCGCTGCCTCCTGTGTCCTACACCAAAGTACCTTCCTCAAACATTCCTTAGCGGCCCATTTAGTAACCTCCCTTGTTAACTATTGGACAGGTGAATACAGTTGCCTTCGCGTAGACCTGGTCTTCAAGAGAGAGTTCTCGTACTACCTCATCCAGTACTACATCCCCTGCTGTATGTTGGTGATCGTGTCATGGGTGTCCTTCTGGCTCGACCAGAACGCTGTCCCCGCGCGGGTGTCCCTGGGGGTAACCACGCTCCTGACGATGTCCACGCAGACCTCCAGTATAAACAGTACTCTGCCGCCCGTGTCCTACACCAAGGTCAATCTGTGTGTGCCCTGCATCATGTGGAGACAGGTCCTGAGAGGGTCTGAGCACCCCCGCACGCCAACACCCACGCGGCGTTGTTTGCATGTACGCCCAACTACGCCCACAACCCCCACCAGGCGCTGCCACGGCCACCTGCCCTCCCCCTCTTCTCTCCCTCCAACACCTCCTAACAGAGTCATTCAGTGTTCCCAGAAGTCCCTCCCCCGGGCGGCACTGTAGTGTACTCCTGTGTGTGTGTGTGTGCTGTGTGTGATTGTGTGTATGTATGTGTGTGTTTGGGGGTGGGGTGTACACTTGGTGCCAACATGACGTCAGCGCCGTGGGTGGTGTCAGGACCTGGGCCAACCATCGAAGCAGCTATGTACACCGGTATCAGCATGTATGACCACACCTGCCACAGATGTTCTCTACACCTCACTACCTGCTGCAGCTTCGTGGCCTTCACATGGTGTTTGGCTTATGACCGAGGCTTCACCCCTTCCCTCACTCACCCTTCCCTTCCCTCCTTTCCTTCACTCTCCCCCCATACCCCCTCACCCCCCCGTCCCACCCTCTTCCCTCACTCCTTCATATACTTCCTCTCTCACAGTACACAGATGGTATGAAATAGAGTGAACAGGAATGAATGAATATAAAGAATGTGAATTTCTCCCTCTGCCTCGGCTGCCTTAAAGTGAATGGTTGAGAGAAAGATGGAATGACAGCTATTGTGTGGTGTAAAAGACGAAGGAGAGAGAGAAAGAGGGAGAAGAGTGAGGTTGAGGGAAAGAGAGGGAGGAAAAAGACTGACAGGGTGAAAAGAGAGAGAGAGAGAGAGAGAGAGAGAGAGAGAGAGAGAGAGAGAGAGAGAGAGAGAACTGGACGATGATCAAAGTCAATGAAAAAAAAGAAGATATATTGAGGTTATAAAGGAAAATAGATGTTATGCAAGACTGACGTAGAGATGTAGATGCACTGAAGTGTTGCTCTTTCTTGGTAGGATATAGCAGTGGGTTCCGTATAGGGGCAGATGACTGTTATAGAGAGATGACTGGTATAGACAGGTGACCGGAAAAGACAGGTGACTCATAACCTTACAGCAACCTCTAACATCTACCTGGCCTCATAACCTCACCTGTCAGCCCTTCATCTACAGTAACTGTCCTTTACCTGTCAGTCCTAACACGTTCTCTCCCTCCCTCCCCTCCTCTCTCTTTTATTCCTTCCCCCCTCTCTCCCTCTCTCTCCCCTCCCCTATTCCTCCAGCAGCGACAATTACCTTTACTCAGACCCAACAGTGAGGGAAAAAATAAATCGTGTTCTTTCTTCTGTGTTCCCCGAGGCATCGCTAAGTAGACCTTTATGAGGGAAAAAATGAAAATGTTATAAAATAAAATAAAACTATAAACACCTCCTCCCCTCTCCCTCTTCTCTCCACCCCCCTTCTCTACCTCCATCACCCCCCTTCCTACCTCCCTCACCCCCCCTTCCTACCTCCCTCACCCCTTCTCACTCCCCCCCCTTCCCTACCTCCCTCACCCCCAGCCTCCTCCCTCACTGCTTCCTATGACAGTTTTGTGTTGGACGTGTTTTGTTATCGATGGGCGACTCTCTCTCTTTCTTTGTCTCTTTCTCTCTTTCTTTGTCTCCTGTTTCTTTTCTCTTTCTCTCTTTCTCTACCTCTTTGTCTCGGTTCTCTCATTCTCTGTCTCCTTTTCTCTTTAATTCATTCTACATCTACTATTTTTCTCTCTGTTTCTCGGCTACTCACCCTCAGCATCGCTTCTGGATACACTCTCACCTGTGCTATGGTTATATCCTCGCCCGCCGCCCTGCTCCCTCCCCCCCCGCCGCGTCCCCACCTCCCCTGGCAGCTGTATGCATGCTTGCTCCTCCATCAAAAATTCCCCCTCCTTCTCTCCCCTCCCCCCCCGCGACTCATCACCACCATCACTACCCCCACGCTGTACGACTCTGCTCTTTAACTCCCTCATAATAAAGGGTTTTTTGTTTTTCTTAAGCTTTCTCTTGTTGGAGTTCATGTAAGTCTCTCTTACTCTCAGTTTCTCTCTCTCGGTGTTCTGTCTGTTTCTCTCTCTCTCTCTCTTTCTGCGTTCTGTTTGTTTCTCTATCTCTCTCTCTTTTAGTCTCTGTTTCTCTCCCTTCCTCTCTCTCTCTCTCTCTAGCTTTGTAATATTGATGTTAAGGCTTTCAGTGGTGGATATATTACATGTTTTATTTAATGATTGACTCGAGGAGCCATCCATCAATAGTAATGTTTCTGTGACCATAAATATTTTACTCCAGTGCGCTGTTGAGAGAGCCCGGAGAGGTAGGTGATGGTGGCGGTGGTGTTGTGGCTGGTCACCAGGACTTGACCCTTGTCTCGCCTTCCCCCTCCCTGCAGGCCATCGACGTGTGGACCGGTGTGTGTCTCACCTTCGTCTTCGGGGCGCTGTTGGAGTTCGCGCTCGTCAATTACGCCTCGCGGTCCGATAAACACCGCGAGAAACTGAAGGAGAAACTGAAGGAACAAAAGAAGCAGTGGGAGGCGGAACACGCTGCTGCTATTGAAGCTGCCATGCAGGAGCAGGTAGAGGACGGCCACACCTTCGCCATGGTGAGTAGGAGGAGCTGCGCCAAGAGTGGGACTGAACGGTACCGGAACACCTGCTGTAGGGAGACTCATTAGGCGGGTCTTGATGTTCACTTGTTTTTGAACTTGTAGATAGAGCGTTAATGTCTTTCCTCCTTCCCTCCACGTCCCCTTCTCTCCCTCACTCCCTCCACGTCCCCTTCTCTCCCTCACTCCTTCCACGTCCCCTTCTCTCCCTCACTCCCTCCACGTCCCCTTCTCTCCCTCACTCCCTCCACGTCCCCTTCTCTCCCTCACTGCCTCCCTCCACGTCCCCTTCTCTCCCTCACTCCCTCCGTCCCCTTCTCTCCCTCACTGCCTCCCTCCACGTCCCCTCCTCTCCCTCACTCCCTCCACGTCCCCTTTCTCCCTCTCCTCCACGTCCCCTTCTCTCCCTCACTGCCTCCTCCACGTCCCTCTTCTCTCCTCACTGCCTCCCTCCACGTCCCCTCACCTTCTCTCCCTCACTGCCTCCCTCCACGTCCTCTCCCTCACTGCCTCCCTCCACGTCCCCTTCCTCCCTCACTGCCTCCTCCACGCCTCCACGTCCCTTCTCTCCCTCACTGCCTCCCTCCACGTCCCCTTCTCCCTCACTGCCTCCCTCCACGTCCCCTTCTACCCCTCACTGCCTCCCTCCACGTCCCCTTCTACCCCTCACTGCCTCCACGTCCCCTTCTCTCCCTCACTGCCTCCCTCCACGTCCCCTTCTCTCCCTCACTCCCTCCACGTCCCCTTCTCTCCCTCACTGCCTCCCTCCACGTCCCCTTCTACCCCTCACTCCAACATCAAGGTGATAAATGAAATAGAATACAGTTGTAGGTGTTAGTGAAGGCAACAGCGGATGACACAGTTTTATTATGTACGTTCCGGCACCATTGAGTCTCTAGTTGTGGTTTATTTCACTGTTTGTGTCTGCCTGTTTGTTTGTTTGTTTGTTTGTTTGTGTTTTTTTCACGCTCACATCTTGAGAATGTACTGATAACTGCTTCAAGAGATAGTAACGAGATGCAAGTTTACCTTTACAAAGTGTACCGCCCCTCCCCACCCCCCTCCCCCGCACGCCCTCTGATAACTCCTGTATTAGAAACCCTTTGACCACGCCCGTAGATTTAGAGAGCAATAAAAGAGAGAAAGAGAGAGAGGAGAGAGTGGGTAGCAGGGTTAGCGGTGTTCCATGTAGAGTTTATTCTAAAGGGTATTTCAAATCTTGCCCTATCCAGCCGGCCTCACCGCCTCGGCCTCGTCGCTTCATGGATCTACTTATCGCTAAGACGGTAAGTAAGTGTGGACGAGGAGCGGGATGACTTCCCACTGTACTGTACTGAACTGTTCTGTACTGCACTGTACTGTACTGTACTGCACTGTACTGTACTGTTCTGTACTACACTGTACTGTACTGTTCTGTACTGTACTGTACTGTACTGCACTGTACTGTACTGTACTGTACTGTACTGTACTGAACTGTTCTGTACTGCACTGTACTGTACTATACTACACTGTACTGTACTGCAGTGTACTGTACTGTACTGTACTACACTGTACTGTACTGCATTGTACTGCACTGTACTGTACTGTGGTGCAGCTCTTGTACAACAATGATAAACATCTCTTAGTCTCTATTAGCACACTTTCTTTATCTCTCTTAGTTAACATATTTTTATTGGTAAGCGAGAGGAGTAGATGTTGTTTGCTTGTGCCTGGCCTCCTGAAGGTGAAGAGTAGCCTCATCACTAGTTGTAACACGCCAGCCAATAGATTCACCTGTTAGTATATGTTGAGTGTGTGGTGTGAGGTAAGCCGCCTGCCCAGCCTACCACGCTCTTGTACAGTCGCCTCCAGGCATGTTGTTACCTCCTACCATGCCTCCTTTGCTCATGTGGCAATGTCGCACTATTTGAGTAACTAGGGAACTGTTTGATAGGACTGTTTCTAGTCGCATGAGCAAGGGAGGTATGTTGGAGGTAACAACACACCTGGAAGTGACTGTAGATACCTGATAGCTAGGAGATGGGGGCATGTGAAACTCAAGGGGTGATCAAAAAGTTCGGTGAATGGTACCTCTACCAAGGAATGAGTGAATAGTGGTTAGGTCTGTGGAGGGGATTACATCAACCACCCTCCAAGTTGCCACCAGCCACAACACACCATTACAGTATGGGCCAGGGTCAGAGGCAACTGATGCATTTGTAGAAATATGAAATTTTGAGCAACATTCAAACATGAAATTTTGCTTTAAGCTTGGCAAAACGGCAACAAAAACACACAACACGCTTGTATAGGTTTAAGCAGACAAAGCTGTGAGCAAGAAGACTGTTTTCAAGTGGTTGAAACACTTTTGGGGAGGAAATCAGTCACTGGATGATGAGAAAAGAAGTGGTCACCCATCAACAGCACGAACAGAGGACATCATTCAAGTCAGCAATCTCATCCTAGCAGACCAACGTCTAACCATTTGTGATAATGTGGAAAAGATCAGACTTTTCTTTGGTTGTGTTCAGGCCATACTTACAGGTGACTTGAACAGAGACATGTCAGAGAGAAATTTGCTCCACACATCCTCACAGATGACCAAAAAGAAAGGAACATCTTCATTTCCTCCATCTTGCTTGATCAATGCATTTTGGATCCAACATTCTTATCGCAGATGACAATGAGTGATGAGTCTTAGATTTACGACTATGACCCAGAAACCAAAGCGCAGAACTCCTGGTGGAAGACACCATCATCACCGAGATCAAAAAAGCATGTCAGTCGAGATCACGAGTGGAGGTCATACTGATTTTTTTTTCTTTTTTGTTTGTGGAAGGAAAGGTGCACACAGACTTTCTCCCTAGAGGTGCTACTGTTAATGTGGCTTTTTACCTAGATGTTTTGAAAGGTATGTGTGAGGCAGTCAGACGGAAAAGACATGAGAAGTGTAACAGCTGGTGGCTCCTCCACCATGATAATGTCCCTAGTCACACGACGCTCTTTAACCAGCAATTTTTGGCAGAGAAAAACATTCCTTTCGTCTCACATCCACCTTATTCGTCTGATTTGGCACCTTGTGACTTCTGGCTGTTCCTCAAACTGAAACGCATGATGACAGGGAATCGCTATGACATGATCGGGGATATGCAATCCAAGGTGACAACCCTTCTAAAGGAGATCAACAAGGAGGGCGTCCAGCAATGTTTCCAACAGCGGCAAGAAAGGTGGAGAAAATGTGTGTGTGTGAGTGGAGTACTTAGAAGGGGATAAATGAAGTACGTGACTAATGATCAATAAAATGGTATTTTCCTAACATTCACCAAACTTTTTGATCTCCACTTGCACACACACACACACACACATATATATATATATATATATATATATATATATATATATATATATATATATATATATATATATATATATATATATATATATATATATATATATATATATATATGACACTGGGAGAATAGCACGATATTACACTATGCACCAGCAGTTGTGAAGCGAAATAACTCCAGCCAGTAGTACTAACCCAGCTAACCTATCTTAACCTGCCCTAATCTATCCTAACCTAACCAAATATAGCCTGTCCTAACAAAACCTAACCAATCCTAACGTAACATAACGTAACGTAACGTAACCTAACCTAACCTAACCTAACCAATCCTAACGTAACGTAACGTAACCTAACCTAACCTAACCTAACCTAACCAATCCTAACGTAACATAACGTAACGTAACCTAACCTAACCTAACCAATCCTAACGTAACGTAACGTAACCTAACCTAACCTAATCCCCTAATCACTCATGGCTTTATATTTTGGCCCCAGAAGATAAAGGAAATTTGTATTATAAGAGTTAATTCTCCATTGGTCTCACCTATGTGTCACCTGCCCGTTTGTTTACCTGTTGTGCTGTTCTAACTCATACCTGTTGGTCTAATTACTACAGTACATCCCCTTAATACCTGCATTGGTGTTTATAAATCACTCTCCCACACCAACAACTCAACATATCATTGTACACTTCTTTCTGGTGTTGACTCCTGCAGAAGCCGTTGGTGTCACGTCATAACGGAGGTATGGGAGCAGAGAAAGGCCGCCCTTGTGAGATCCACCTACAGGCCCCGAGGAAGAACTGCTGCAGGACGTGGCTCTCTAAGTTCCCTACACGAAGTAAGCGCATTGACGTTATCTCCCGCATCACCTTCCCCCTCGTCTTCGCCTTCTTCAACATGGCCTATTGGAGCACTTATCTCTTCACCGAGGAGGAGGAGGAGAACCCCAAGTAAACAAACAGGTGAGAGAACATAAATTCTTGGTGGGTTATATAATAGAGTAATCTAAGAGAAGATGATGATATTATAATGACAAAATATGTTAATTATCTCCAGGTATCGAGAGAGTAATTTATACTCGATCCAGAAGTAATCTCAATGTTAACACGAGGCAGGATTTTTTGTTCTGCCAATTTCAACACATATTTTGCGGCCCCAGTTTCCTTATCATTCGCCGCTCCTCCTGAACCACGAATTCCGAGTCAGACTCGTGAATCCGAAGCATTTAAGGACAGAATAATGTGTCAGTCTTCTACTTTAGGTTCACGAGTCTGAATCACGGGCTTCGTGGTTCAGGGGGAGGGACGATATAATTAAGTTTACCTGAGTTTCTCAGTAAAAAAAAAAATCTTCTTCAACAGGTAAATCTTTACATCCTCAACATCAAGACTCCAAAATATTTGGTCTATTGGTGACCTGAAACACGGCTGACTGGACCTACACCTAACTGTAAATCTGGAGGACTGTAAACATAGATGACTGCAACATAAGTAACTGGAAATCCCGATAAATGGAAGGTGAATCAACAGAGGAATACATTGATTGGGACCCGAGGATCATTGGACTGTTATTGACTACAGTTATAAACAAGTATGACTGTGACTCTACACCGACGACTGTATCCCTGGGTGACTGGATAACAAGAATCCTAAAGAGATTTAACCAAGAATAACTAAGGGAACTGAACCACTAGTTGACTGTATCCCTGGATGACTGACTGCCCGGACCTCTGAGATATCCTTCAAGCAAGAATAAATCCACACTTAATGGATCCCGGGAACTGAAAACAAACAATGGCTTAAATGACGATATGGATCTAACTATTAATGAGGAAAAATCACCGCCACCCTCCTCCTCAACACCTGCCAAGAGCATAACGCCTCTGAGGATCCAACAAGTAATGTGAGACTAAGGCGGGACTCGACCAACTCCTTACGAGAACGACAACATTTGAAAATCTGTGAATACGGATTTCTTTACTGAGTCACCGTTAAAGACCTCACAGAAGGATGTAATAGTAAAGAACAAAGAGATACGTAATTCATCTATCAAGAGCGAGATTTTTATGACTATGTCCCCCATGCATGCATCAGGTACTATACAGTCGAGGTCAAAAGTTCGTTTCCTCCCAAACTTAAGCTGTATCGACCCCAAATGAGATCAAACAAAACACCCGCATCAGATGGCAGTCAGGGCCAGTAATTCAGCTCGGAGACTCATTCCTGTGACTTAGTTCCACCACAGGAAGAGAACTTTTGTCCTCGACTGTATATTGTGATCTGAAACTTGGACTTAAATAAAAAAAGACAAATTTTCCATAGTTTAGGTGGTTTGTGATTTACTAATGTCTTTAAGTATTATGAAATAGAAATAAAAATCAAAGAGACGAACAGTAAGAATAAAGATAAGTAAGTTGAGTACAATTCAGTGCTTTAATTTTAGCTTTGTAAAATATAAACATTATATACATATATAAACATTATTAAAAGCGGAAGTTTACGAAAATTCATGGTGAAATGAAAAACAAATTGAGTTCTTGGTGTTTATAACCACTGCATGTGATATTTCAATCAAAAGTGTGAAAAATACCAAACTAGGTTAGAAATTAAGAGAATAATAACTATGCCCTAATTGCTTGTTAATTAGCAGTATACCTGAAGTTGACGCAAGCTCTTAAGCGCTTTAATGATGGCAATAAGCTCTATCACAAAAGTCCTAATTATAAACAAAACTACACGTGAGGTTTGGCCCTCTGAGTTACAGAAATAAAAACGAAAAAAAAAGTAAAAAAAATGGTAATATAAAGTGAAAAGCTATTTTAAGATATTTTGTTGTTTTTTCCTTGTATTTCGGTAATTGTTTTTTGTTTATATCTTCAGGGGGTAAAGTGTAACATGTTATTGGTGAACTATCGCCATAAACCTACCTCACTATATATGGAATATCTAACATCAATAAGACATGTCAACATAACTTGTCTCTTTGTTTTGCTTCAAGTACAACAACATTAATAATGACAAATGTGATTCGTGTCAACTCTGAGATAGTTGTAGTCTCTCTGCTGTTAATAAAGGATAATGAGACTTTCAGTATTGTAATATCTGTTAAGTGTAATTGTCTCACGAGCTGGCCAGTGTTGGAAGATGTACCACAAACCAATTTTTTTTTTAAAGATTAACCTAACCTAACCTGACTTAAGCTAAGCTAACCTAACCTAACCTGACTTAAGCTAAGCTAACCTAACAATAATACTCTAGGTTATGTTAGGTTTGTTTAGACTAGGTTCATGTTGCTTTCCTCCAAGGTAAAAAAAATAAAAATAAATAAATTCTGACAAAATCTAATTGGCCAACGTTCGTGGTACTTTCCCAACACTGGTCGTCCTAATTGGCCAACGTTCGTGGTACTTTCCCAACACTGGTCGTCCTAATTGACCTACGTTCGTGGTACTTTCCCAAACATTGGTCGTCCTAATTGGCCTACGTTCGTGGTACTTCCCCAACATTGGTGGTCCTAATTGACCTACATTCGTGGTACTTTTCCAACACTGGTCGTCCTGTTCATACTCCTGTGTACATTCTCAGCTCAACTCATAGCATTATTTACACACCTTAATAAATGAAAATAAATCATCTTTTTTCATCTATTCAAACTTGCATAATAATAACATCTTTCATCAGTATTATTGTAAATGGTGATAAATGGGGGAGGGGTTCATATCTGTCTGTCTGTCTGTCTGTTTGTTCATAGGTCAGCTCTTGTCAAAACTCTTTAATTATAGAGTTGTGTAAAAAGTATATACATATATGTGTGTAACTTGTACATTATTGATACTGTGTTGTGATGTGACTTATGGAGTGATGATGATGATGATGATGATGATGATGATGATGATGATGATGATGATGATAATAGTGACCGATTTATTGCCCAGACATAAGAAGTTCAGATTGTGTTAGGATAAAGCAGCAATAATAATGACGAGAATAAAACTGGGGGTGACGGCGATGGTGATTATGATGGATATGACAATGGTGATGATAGTGATGACTACAATGAGGAGAATTATAATAATGATGATGAAGATTTTGATGATGATAATGGTTATAGTGATGATAGTGATGACTGGTCACACTATATCATCAGATGAATATGACTGACCTTAATAGTGATGAAAGCAATGTTTACAAAGATAAAAATCATTATCATGATTAGAAAATAAAGTGAAAGGACATATATTAAGGATGATGATATTGACAATGATGATAATGATGATGGTGATGATGATGATATTGACAATGATGATGGCGATGTTGAAGACGATAGAGATGATGATGATGATGATGATAGTGACCTGAAATTGTAGTAAGAAACAGAACTTAATAATGACAGACACCGGACCTCATCAGTGAAAATTCTTCGACAGGATGGAGAGACGCCCTTGAGTATATCAAATTTAAAATGGTTCCTTGAAACATTGTCCCCCAGTCACTCGAGAAGGGAGACTGAAATAAGAGGATGCTGTACCACGGACGTCACCCAAAACACGTTATTGTAAAGGTGTTGGAAACTATTTACGTAATTTATATAGATTTTAGTCAAGATATTGTAAATGAACAAACTGGAAAACTCACAAGACTGAAATATGTAAATTAGTGAGTGAAAACAAAAGGTGTGTACGAAATAAATCAATAATAATTATAAAAACGAAATATTGTGAAAAAAAAAGATAGATAGATAATTAAAAGAAAAAAACCGGAAATTGATGCCATCGTTGGAAAAATAAATTATTATTAAAATACTGATAATGAAAAGTAATGGAAGTGCGATTCTCAAAACTTTAGCCATGGACGAGGTGGAAACGATAAGAAGGAAGACAAACATATGACCGACTGCATCACTGTTCAGATTATTATGAAGAATATTGCACTGCCGAATAAGATGGTAACTCCTATGGTGGTCGGTCTCTCTTCCTACAAGGTTTTCTCTCACTCCAAAATCGCTTGTTACTTGGCCTCAAAATCTCCCTCACTCTTACTCTAGTCATCCTAGTCTTATTATTAAACCTTTATGGCCTTGATCCTCTAAGTGTGGTGAACCTTCAGTGCTCATCATGGCACTCTCATGACTGCTGTGCATGGCAGGTCAAGGTGGGGCTTAAGTCTCGACCCTTGTAATCCAGCCTTTGTTTACTGGTCACTCAGAGGGCTTAGCATATTGGCCACTCAGAGAGCTTGACATACAGGCCACTCAGAGAGCTTGACATACAGGCCACTCAGAGAGCTTGACATACAGGCCACTCAGAGAGCTTGACATACTGGCCACTCAGAGAGCTTGACATACAGGCCACTCAGAGAGCATGATACCAGTTGTGTTTACACTTGGAGGCCAAATTGATGTGGCTGAGTGTTGACCATATTTACTGGGCCAAGGACCTTCAATATTTTAATGATGTCTTTACCTCTCCTGCCATCATCCAAAAGAAGAGAATCTGTCAAAGGATTATGCATCTCTATCTTGACTTTATTCAGATATTATACACGTTTAATTAACTCACTCTTAAGTTAATCAAAGTTAAAAACAGATAAATTTAACGTTTAATTCAGATACACAATAAATTTCACGTATATTTTTACACCCTTTGAAGGATAGCTTTGGATGCAGATAGGAATATCTTCAGCTAAGCCAATTATCTCCAAGTATAAATGATAGTTATGATTCAACGTTCGCTTTTTCTAGGGAAGGAATAAAAATAAATAATAATAAAAATACAAAGATAAGAATAGAGCAAATTTTGATAGAGCGCCGAGGCCATTTTGTGTGTGTGTGTGTGTGTGTGTGTGTGTGTGTGTGTGTGTGTGTGTGTGTGTGTGTGTGTGTGTGTGTGTGTGTGTGTGTGTGTGTGTGTCTGTGTGTGTGTGTGTGTGTGTATGTAAGAGGTTAGGATGAAGCTGGCTGGTTGACTGGTACATTAAGCTGGGTAGAACTAAACATTGACCTTAGAGAAGAAAAAAGCAAACAGTGCAGAAAATAATGGTAGATTCCTCTCAAAAGTCACAGCCAATAAGCTTTCTCTATAGGACCTTAGTAAGAGTATCACTAACTCACTCTTGTTGTGTAAAAGACATTTGTTAATAGACGTTTTCTTATCTTCCTTTTTCTTGTGAGGTTAATTAAGGTTTAAAGTGATAATATAATAGTGAATCTAATTTATTTCTTTACGGTAATATACCATAGAATATATATAATAGTGATAACTCCTCCTGCCTCTTGTAGTTTAGGAAAGATTAATATTTGAGGGTTAGTGTTGTTGATCTTATTCTTCTCCTTATTCCTCATCCTCCTCTCTCTCTCTCTCTCTCTGTCGCTCCCTTATCCCATCCCCACTCTGCTTCCCTCACACACTCACTCCTTTGTCACCCACCACCCTCTTACCCTCCCTATCACCCTCCTTTGTCGACCCTTCCTCACCTCTTTCTCCCACCTTCCCTCATCCTCCCCTCATCTCATCTTCTCTCTCCTCCCCTAACCCTCTTACCCTCCCTATCTCCCTCCTTTGTCGACCCTTCCTCACCTCTTTCTCCCACCTTCCCTCATCCTCCCCTCTGTCTCCCCCTCATCCCATCTTCTCTCTCCTCCCCTAACCCTCTTACCCTCCCTATCTCCCTCCTTTGTCAACCCTTCCTCACCCACCCCTCCCACACCCTCCTCCTTCCCTCCCCTCTCTCTTCCTCCCTCATCCTCTCTCTCTCCTTCCCTCACCCTCCTTTGTCAACTCTTCCTCACCTGCCTTCCCCCTTCCCCCCCTCCTACCTACTCTCCTTCAATGCCAGCGAATATTTCCCCCAGGCAGAACCGTCTTCCCCGAAATATATCTTTATAAACCCTGTGCTTCTCCCCCACGTAGCGCCTCCCTCTTCCACCTCCTCCAGGCTGCTCTCCTCCTTCAGGCAGCTCTCCTCCTCCAGGCTGCTCTCCTCCTCCAGGCTGCTCTCCTCCTTCAGGCTGCTCTCCTCCTCCAGGCAGCTCTTCTCTCTTATCTCCTGTTCTCTCTCTTCTTCACCCCCGGGTCTCTCATTTATTTCCTTTTATTACAGAACTCATATTTGTTTTTTATAAACATGTAAGACACAGACATATATACAGACACACAAATCTAATTAAATAGCAAAAACCTAACCTAACCTAACCTAACCTAACCTAGCCTCGTAGACGTCCCACCAGTTATAAACACATTATTAATATCATCAACTACTGTATAATATTATTCATTTTCTCATCACATTTCATATATTATAATTCTACCTTGAAATTTGTTCTTAAGAGTAAAACAGTCACGTTTATTTTACTGCCCGAGACACTATCGCTATATATCATCATCTATAGCTGTTTTTATATCCATAATTTATATATTTCATCTATCTCTTCTTAATAATGGTGATTACCTATAACCTATATATTTCGTCCTATAGCCTTATATTAATTATATTTTACGCCATTATATACATTTATTTACATATCAATAACTCACTAATGTTCTGATTTGTTAATTATTGTAAACAAGATCATGAAACACATCGTTGTAGGGGACCGGAACAATGTGTTATGGCTCGACGTGTGGTGGTGAGGTGGACGTGTGGTGGTGAGGTGGGCGTGTGGTGGTGAGGTGGGCGTGTGGTGGTGAGGTGGGCGATGACATGAACACAAAGTCACTTCTATATAACAGGTGGAGGAGAGAGGTGGGGGTCTGTGTGTGGGGTTAACTATCTTTCCTTAACGAAATCTTAACGAGAAGCTCCATTTATCCCCATATTGTCTCTAATACATCTTCTAAGGTATCGTGAACTATAAAGGTATTCTAATCATCTTTTTCTCACTTCTTAACTCCTTATTTAACTCTTCTTCCCTTTAATAAAAATGTAACTCAGTTTTCAATCTGTCCGACCATCAATCACCTCATTTAAGTTCCCTACAAAGTAAAGTTATTCTCTAATTAATTTCTAAAACCATCTAATTTATCTAACACGAAACTCTACAATATTATCTCAGTAATTAATTTGCATATTTGTCTGTATAAGTTTGTATCTGATATATTGTTTATATTTTGTTCTCTATATAAACTTGTTAATGGACTCACTATATTTATTTATCATCATCATCACCACAACAAACAGTATTATCATCACATATACCACCACATACACTATCACCACCACCTCATCACCACCATCTATATCATTCATGCCTTTCTTCCTACGCCCACCTCAGCCCACCACCCACCTCAGCTCACTGCCCACCTCAGCCCACCACCCACCTCAGCCCACTGCCCACCTCAAATCACCGCGGCTCACCCCGGCATCCTTCCTCGCCCGACACAACAAGCCTGCCCCTCTCTGGTACTCTCAACTTAGCAGAAGCCACGCGTATGAGGGAATGGCGTGAGGTGATTGGTCCTTGTTCACGTTAGCCAGTGTCTCTCAGCCTAACTTTACAGGCTAAGCTAACCTAACCTAACTTTACAGGCTAAGCTAACCTAACCTAACTTTACAGGCTAAGCTAACCTAACCTAACTTAGCCTTACCTAAAATATACTTAAAACTTAGTCTGACCTAAATAATTGACCTAACTTAAACAAAACTGTAACCAGAATTAATTAAACTTAGACCAATTTAACTTTAATGACCAAACTTAACTGATAATTACCTTAAAACTTGATAATAACAAAAGCTGACGTCATGGTAGACCAGAACCAATCATAGGTCGACATACCCTCATACACGTGGGTTTTCACTCTAGTTCCCGCCCCTAGCGTCAGTCAGCTGAAACATCTCACCAGTATTATGTTTGTTTGTTCTAACTGGCAGATGTAGAACTCGTCTGTATCAGCTTGTGTCCGTCTCTACCAACAACCTGTAACGCTTCTAGTAGACAGATCATACTGTAAGCTAAGAGTAAAATAGTTATATATAATAAAAACAATCAAATTTGTTATTTTTCCCGCTCTCCGGCACAATACACAGTAGACATAATGATAATATATATAGTGTTTTTGTCCAATGTTCTTTGTTATATGTGAGGTCCCTTCTCGGGTGTGTTTATGTATGTGACGTCACAGTTGCTGGGCGGAGTTTATAAGACGTCGCTTGTCAAATCACGTCGATCCCCCATCTTGTGACGTCACAGATATACCCTGCCCACCACTACCACCAACCACAGCCCTGACGATGACGTCATAGGTAGTGTTGTAATGACGTCAGCAGTGCGTCATTGCCTGCCTCTTAATTCACTGTTGGTTGTCATTGAAAGTTTTGCTGTACATTAATAGTGAGAAATATAATTGTGTCTTGTATCATAGTTCAGGTTTATTACAGGTCAGACTACAGACACAGTAGTCTACATTATTTGTCCTTTATTGAAAATTATAGAAATAATAAACTTAGGAATTGTATAATAGTTCTTGTTATTATCTGAGGGTTATATTGTATACTAAACCAGACTTTTTGATAATTTGGGGTTTATTAGATAATATAGTATGTATGTATATCATAATCATGATATGCATTATATATATATAGTTTATCATCCATTATTAACTACTATAATAGATATAAAGAATACCCGAAATACTCTCTAATTTATCTAGCATGTCGGAGATCTCCCGAACACCACGAGTTAACTAGCCAGAGCCGAGTGGGTCTCTTGTCACCCACACCACCCCAAGCTGACCTTGGTCCTTACAGCTGACACTATACCCGTTAACAGCTGACACTGTACCCGTTAACAGCTGACACCATGCCCGTTAACAACTTACACTATACCCGTTAACAACTTACACTATACCCGTTAACAGCTGACACTGTACCCGTTAACAGCTGACACTGTACCCGTTAACAGCTGACACTATGTAAGCATCTCCTGAACACACACAGGTACACACACACACACACACAGAAGTAAACATACTGTACACACACAGGTATACACACACACACACAGAAGTAAACATACTGTACACACACAGGTACACATACACACACCAACCTAAACAATGACACAAACACACAGAAACAAGCAAACTTATTAAGACACATACATCAAAAACGAACTAATTTGGACACCTTAAAAAAAAAATTATAAAATATATATTGAACTTAACGTAATCAAACACTATACATATTTGAAGTGATTATAAGTATCATTATCCCAGGTAAATATGAGACAGATGACAGGTAGAGACAGGTAAGGATAATTTTCTGGTCTGTCTCTCTCTCTCTGTCTGTCTGTCTGTGATACCTTCTGTTGTAAGGCCCAGGGTAGCGATGGTGGCGCCTCCGTCACTCAAGCGGCGACTTTTATAACGAGTAGAGTCCATGTATTAGTTAATCTTATGAATAAAGATAAATGCTCAGTGAGTGTTTGATTATTTGTCCTCATAATGGGAAGATGTTTACCCAGATGTTATCCCTCCCTCACCCTCCTTCCTCAGTCTCATCCCTCCCTCCCTTCTCCCCCTTACCTCTCCCTCCTTTTTTCTCTTACCCTTTTCTCTCACCCTACCTTCTCCCCTTTACCTCCCTTCTCCCCCTTACCTCTCCCTCCTTTATTCTCTTACCCTTTTCTCTCACCCTACCTTCTACCCCTTTACCTCCCTTCTCCCCCTTACCTCTCCCTCCTTTATTCTCTTACCCTTTTCTCTCACCCTACCTTCTACCCCTTTACCTCCCTTCTCCCCTTTACATCTCCCTCCTTTTTTCTCTTACCCTTTTCTCTCACCCTACCTTCTACCCCTTTACCTCCCTTCTCCCCTTTACCTCCCTTCTACCCCTTTCCTCCCTCAAAATTCACAAATGGATTATTGAAACAGCTGGAATATAAATTTAAAATGAAAATAAATAAAACAAAAAATAAAAATTGACAAAATAGAACCATATATTATTTTTCTAAAAAACATCGTCCGAAAATACATGAAAAAAACAACATTACAACGCTGGTAAACATTTCGGCCTTCTCAGCTTACCTTTCCTGTTTTGCATAATTAACATCAGGTACAATTATTTCCATCAGGAATGAACGTGAATTTAATACACAGGAAGCTGTTGTATAAGTATTATATTTCCATTTAGAATCCAGCGCGTGTGTACAAAGTGGAAGAGTAAACAATGTCAGGAAAACAAACTCACTGGCACCAATTTTCACCAGCGTCGAACTCCCATCCAACCTGTTCTTATCTTTAACTAAAATCGTTTTGATGCTAACTCAGTCCAGTAATTAAAAATGTTCCCAAAGTAAAATAGAAGGAGTTTTAATTCCCCCCCGTGTGTATCAGGTTTTTTTTTCTTTTTTCATTCAAATATAAACTCTCATGGGGCGGCGCTACTCGTTCCCGCCAAATGTGTGCAGAGTCGCTGGGTAAACAGGTCCTTTAAACTCCAAACTGCGCGTCGATTTTCTCTTTCATTACAGCTCTTTCCTTTGGCTTGAGTGTGTATACAATTCTGATTTACGTATTACAAGATTTATCCCATGAAACACGTATATACAGTACAAAAAACGCAAGTATTTCCGGTAAACACATTGGAAATAAACCTGTGATTCATCTTTCGATTCATGAATTAGGACTAGATTAAAATGTATTTAGTAAAGTTACTGAAGAGCAGTTTTATACATGCCGGACTGAGAGGTAAATAACACAGCACCAGTAATCAAATATAATTATACACAATTAAGTACCTGAGTAAAGAGGCGAAATTTAGTAATATTTAACAGTAACAAAATAAGTACTGGCGATAATCCAGTTTTTTTCGATAATTGAAATTATTTGTTGCTGCTGAATCAAGGGGGAGAGGGGGAAGGGAGAGGAGGGAAGGGGGAGGAGGGAAGGAGGGGAAGGGGAAGGAGGGGAAGGGGAAGGAGGGTAAGGGAAAGGGGGTGTAAAGAGGGGAATATTGAGAGAGTAATGTTATGATAAAAATGCAAAGGCAAGAGGAAAGTTTTGATCTAATCTTTGAAGGAGAAGAAAAAAGTTTTAAGACAATGTGATGCTAAGTTTCTTGACATAACGAGAAGGAAGTTCCATAAAGGTCAATAAAGTTCTCCAGGTGTTAGTGAAGAGGAGTTTATAAAGGATGGTGGTGGTGGGTCGAGGGTGGTGGTGGTAGGTTGAGAATGGTGGTGGTGGGTTAAGGATGGTGGTGGTGGGTTGGGGTGGTGGTGGGTTGAGGATGGTGGTGGTCGAGGTGGTGGTGGTGGGTTGAGGATGGTGGTGGGTTGAGGATGGTGGTGGGTTGAGGATGGTGGTGGGTCGAGGATGGTGGTGGTGGGTTGAGGATGGTGGTGGGTTGAGGATGGTGGTGGTGGGTTGAGAATGGTGGTGGGTTGAGGATGGTGGTGGGTTGAGGATGGTGGTGGGTTGGATGGTGGTGGTGGGTTGAGGATGGTGGTGGTGGGTTAAGGATGATGGTGGTGGGTTGAGGATGATGGTGGGTTGAGGATGGTGGTGGTGGGTTGAGGATGATGATGGTGGGTTGAGGATGGTGATGGTGGGTTGAGGATGGTGGTGGTGGGTTGAGGATGGTGGTGGTGGTTGAGGTGGTGGTGGGTTGAGGATGGTGGTGTTGGTGGGTTGAGGATGGTGGTGGTGGTGGGTTGAGGATGGTGGTGGTGGGTTGAGGATGATGATGGTGGGTTGAGGATGGTGGTGGTGGGTTGAAGATGGTGGTGGTGGGTCGAGGGTGGTGATGGTGGGTTGAGGATGGTGGTGGTAGGCTTCGGTAATTATCTGTTTTAATGAATTTGGGTAAATTTTTAATGGTTTCTCAACACTAATTACTCGCCTCTTGTAATTTTTCGACGCTGATTTTTTTTTACTATAATCCCGAGAAAAAAAAACGTTAATTTCTAATTCCAGGAAGATACGTGGTTCATCACTCACCCCATCCTCCATAAAATAAATAAATAAATATATAAATAAGGATAAACATATCTCTATCTTATCTAGTAAATAAAACGCTGAAATAATAACGAAACAAACTTGAACAACAACGAAATAAACCAAAACTCCAGGAAAAAACACGAAATATATTCATTATTTTTTATCTCACTTTTAGCGATATTTTCCATTCATAAACGATGGAATTATGAGCAAGAATCAAGAACTTTTTTAAAGAATTAGCGATATTTCACGATCATAAACGATAGAACTGTGGACATTTACTGACTTACGACAGAATCATAAAACAGAGCCACCATCACAGTACCTATGGAATATCGTCTCTATCTCCCTCTTCCATAAGGTTGAGAGTTGGCATATATCTTCAACCTCCTGAGATGTAAACCAGGCATGGGATTTTAACCTTAATGGGATACTGACACAAAGCTTAAAGTGGCGATACACCACCCAGCTGTTGAGGTAGATGGAGACAAGGGAGTCTCTCTTCTATGTCCTGCTAACATAAAGGTCAAAGCCGCTACGTATCAAGAAGCTGAGGACTTAGACGGTGGCAAGGTAGTCTGGTCTTAATGTCCTGGTGATGTTAGAGCTAAAGTTAGGATGCAGTGGTCGGGGTGTTGTGGCAGACAGGAGATATAAAGTTTGGTAAATAACCGGGGTAAAAGTGTCGCTTGCCGGAGACGACTTAATTATACTCTATAACAACGTGTACCTCTCTCTCTCTCTCTCTCTCTCTCTCTCTCTCCCTCTCTCTCTCCTTACTACTGAGGAAAACTGTACAATGTGGTCGAAAAGACAGAGCTCTCGAATACAAGAGAGAGAGAGAGAGAGAGAGAGAGAGAGAGCAAAACGGAATGAAACAGAGAAAAAGAGACAGGAAACAAAACAGAAAGACAGAAAGACAGACAGACAGATAAACGACATCAATAATAGCCATCACAAACCGTCTCATCTCAGGAACTTGTTGATGCCGATTGAAACTTTCCCTTCTGCCAATATCTTTCTGTCCATGAGAAAATATAGAGAAGCCTTATATTAATTATGTCCATTTATTCTTTAAAGTCAAACTATTTCCTCCTGGGTAAAGTAAAGAGGCGAAAACCTTGTATACTTTGATGAGGTGGCGAAAAAATATATATAAGACTCACTTTCTACCTCATAATTTAAAAAGTTTATAAAGCTTAGTGGGAAAAGTTTTAAGAATTTTAGTTTTTTAGGGGAGGTGGGCAGGGGGGCAGGGGGGGCAGGGGAGGTGGGCAGGGGGTAAGGAGATTATATTAGGTCGTTGGTTGGCATAAGGATATAATCTAGGGTACCAAAATATCAACATTTCGACCACATATCCTTAATAAATTAAAATACATACACACACACACACACACTCTTGGAATCATACACACGTACATAGACACACACACACACACACGTATACCCCCCCCAGAGCTTAACCTAGCAACATAAGGTGAAATACAACTCAACAAAACCATACTGCATGTAGCATTCCCACCACTCTCGTTATGACTGGAATAGCGAGAAATGTTGCAGAGGAGTGAAGCTAAAATTGCATGTCACTTCAGCAGCTAGTGGGAGCTAGAGGGTGACAAGCGTAAACCGTGTCGTTGAGGGAGTGAAAAAACATAGGAAGTGAATACCTTGTTTGGTGTGTGTATTATTAGAGAGAGAGCCATTGCATCACATCCACTTGTTATGATTCTTAATATTTTCTTACTTCTAACATTTACTAAATATTTTTATCATGAATTTTCTGACGTAATTTTTTTTTTCTTTTTTACAATGATAAGCTCATGTGACCCTGACATAATGCTAAGCTTATGTGAGCCTGAAGTAAATAATGCTAAGCTTATGTGAGCCTGAAGTAAATAATGCTAAGCTTATGTGAGCCTGAAGTAAATAATGCTAAGCTTATGTGAGCCTGAAGTAAATAATGCTAAGCTTATGTGAGCCTGGAGTAAATAATGAGTAGGGTATTGGGGAGATGTTTCTTTATTTGTTATTATTGTGGTTATTTTTTGTTTGTTTTAGTTGTTGCTGTTAACCACAAAAGTAATAACACCAACAATAATAATATTAGTAAAAACAATAACAACAGTAAGAGCAACAACAGTAACAACAATAACAACAGTAACAACACTAACAACAGTAACGACAACAACAGTAAGAGCAACAGTACAACAACGGGAGGAAGTGAGAGTGACGTCAGAGTCATTTGTCACGCTGTGGACCCTGACAAGCACCGCCACCTCTATCTTGTTGCACCCAACCTCACTGATGTACAGTTGGCTCTCTCTCTCTCTCTCTCTCTCTCTCTCTGTTCCTCTTGTGTCTCTGTCTGTATCATTCACTTTCTCTGTCTCTCCGTCTCTCTCTCTCTGCCTCTTGTGTCTCTATCTCTGTCTGTCTCTCTCCCTCATGTTTATTGAAGATATGAAACAAAACATCAAAACACCCCATAACATTACTGTCAGCAGGATCACATCAGCTATAACCGTCAGCAAGGAAAAGGGTGAAAGAAAACGTCAGCTGGAAGTAGGTCTGACATCTAGCACTCACTGGCCGTGTCTACTCATTAAAGAACCTGAATATTCAACACCCTTCTGCGCCTTCGTCAGCCTGAGTACTCCTCTAAGGGTTCCAGACTCCATTATCAAGGGGGGAAAAATGGTTTAAGGTGCCATTAAGAGCCGGAGGGGCGTCTTATATGATGGTAATTGGTGTAATGTTTCTGGCAGGTGATGTGAGGTGATGTGATGTGAGGTGATGTGAGGTGATGTGAGGTGATGTGAGGCGATGTGATGTGATGTGAGGTGATGTGAGGCGATGTGATGTGAGGTGATGTGATGTGAGGTGATGTGACTACTCTCCTTCTCCTTCCCTCTTACCTTTGTTATTCCCTCTTCCCATTATCTATCCCCTCCCATTCTCTCTCCTCCCTCCTCCCATTCTCTCATATTCCTCCTTTTATCTTTCTCTCCTCCCTCACTCCAGTATGTCTCTCCTCACCTCCCAGCCCCTCACAACAGTGTCTACCTGGAGGGGTCATACACAAGGTGAGGGAGGATGTCTCTCACCTGTGTTAATGAGGCACAAACGACCCTACAGGAGGGAGGTGATGGAGGGTCTGGGGGGAGTTGGTGGAGGGTCTACGGGAGGGAGGAGGGAGCTGGTGGTGGGTCTGAAGGAGAGAGGTGATGGAGGGTCTGGGGGGAGGTTGGTGGAGGGTCTGGGGGGAGTTGGTGGAGGGTCTACGGGAGGGAGGAGGGAGCTGGTGGTGGGTCTGAGGGAGGAGGAAGGCGGTGTTGGAGAGAAGGAGGAGGGAGGAAGTAAATGGTGGAGGGTCTGATGGAGGGAGGGAGTTGGTGAAGGGTCCAAGAATAATCATAGATGAAGAAGATTGAGACCAAGTGACCGAGAGATTCTAATTTACCTCCTTCATAACACTAAAGATCAGACCAAAGATAAAACAAAATCCCTAATAAAAATACAACAAACAATAACACAAACGAAACAAAAACAAAGAAACAAAGAAAAACAAAGAAACGAAGACAAAAAAAAAAAAAGCAAAAACAAAAACAAAAAGAAACGAAAACAAAAACAAAAAGAAAACAAAAAACACAGAAACACAAAACCAAAAGACAAAATAAGAGTTTCAGTTTAGTTCCTCAAAAAAAAAAAAAAAAACCACTTTTTTTTCAACAATATCTGCTTACTGTGCAATGTTGATCCTGGGAAGGGTAAAAAAAAGCCTAGTCTCGACACTGCATAGAAACAATGGGGAAGTCTTGCAACGCGTGTCCAATCTACATAAAGGTTATTGAACGGATATCTCGCTTATGTCCGGATATTCAGAGCTTTGTCAGGGGGAGTTTGGGGGGACCATGTAGGAGCAGGGTTTGTATTTTCCTTCTGGGTATCTGGTTGCTCTCTCTCTCTCTCTCTCTCCTTCCTACTATTCTTTCTCCTTCCTCCCTATCTCTATCCCTCCTTCTCTTCTCACCCTTTCCTCCTGGGACTCTTAAGACATAAACAAAAGTAAACAGGTATTGCTGGAGTAAGATTGTTTACAAGAGCCTTAACAACATCATCAAACTTTAGGACAAATCTGGGAGAAGTTTGTAGCGGTGACGCCATTAAGGAAGGAAGGACACATCTCTCTCTCTCTCTCTCTCTCTCTCTCTCTCTCTCTCTCTCAGTGATAGAGGAAGCCGGGGGACAAATTTCCACCCCTTTTACCTCACTCGACGAAATGGCGCATAAGTGCAGCAATTTGTGCTATTCTCAGCAGCTGCTCGACCGCTAAACAGCCCTGAGAGGCGACCCATTATTTTCCCACCGACTAAGTTCAAACCGCTAGATTTGGGGAGGAGGAAAAAGTAGCGTAACAATCGCCCGTCTGGCAACACTGAGTGTCTAATGCGCCAGCTGCCAGTGATGGAATTTATTTTTTCGGAGAGATCATTAAGTCCTTTTTCTCTTCTGTCTGTCTCTATTTTATCTCTATTTCTCTCATCTCTCTCTCTCTCTCTCTCTCTCTCTCTCTAAAACCTCTCCTTTATCTCTCTCCTGTCTCTCTCTCTTATGGCGCTCCTTAACACCAGAGTTGCCAATGATTATTTTTTGGGAGATAATCTTAAAATAATCCCATAAGAGAGAGAGCATTGTATTTGTTATTATACACTAAATTATTACACATCCACTAATAATTACTTTACTATTAAGATAAACCATCATTATTTATCACCAATATTTCACGAACCATAACTGGTAACTAATATCGACCAAGACTTATCTATTTAAAAGTCGGTAATGTTTCTTTATTCTGTAATTCTCTCTTTAAAATCCATTAAAATAAATAAGGAATTATCGTTGTTGTTGTTATGGTTTTTATTTAGAATATTATTGAGTCGTTTTGTTTTGTTTTGTTAAGCATTTTTTCTTTAATTCATCTAAATAAAAAGTTTTTTTTTTTTTTTGGGGGGTAGGAGTGAACGATAAAGCGGACAGGCCCGTGTAGGTAATGCCACTGTATCAGACACTACGGTTATGGACCATCCTAAAAAAAAATCATTATCTCATCGTAAATGGACTGTGTAGTTATTGGTTGTTAACAAAAATATGAGCTTTATTAACTAGAAAATGCACTGTGTAATAATTGGTTGGGGGAGAGAAGGTCTTTAGTCAATGTACTGTGTAATAAACTTTTATCCAGCTGTACACACACACACACACACACACACACACACACACACACACACACTCTAATTGTCGTCATCTTTAATATATTTTTTACGTTATTTTAAATACATCCAAATATCGTTCTCTGTAAGATATTCATTTCACTAAATCAATAATTAATCTCCTTTGAGCTTCCCTTAAATTTATCTTTCATCTACAAATAAATAAAAAAATCCCTTAAATCGAAATAGTCAGGATTTTTTTCTTATATTTTGCTATTTAAATCATAAAGGATATTTTCCCCTGCTCTTTCCTTCCACGTTTGAGTCCAGCACAAGTCACTAGTTTCTGAACACAAAGAAAACACTTTGAAATTTGTTCCTCTCTTTGTCTCGCACTGGTAACAAAAAGGTTCTCCCACTGTTGTTGTTTTCAGTGTGACCTGTAGCTGGTCGTGGGGCCCTGAGGACGTCCCCAACATATGTAAAGACTAAAAAGGATTTCCTATCATCTGCCTAAAACATCTTTGATATTGGGTAGTGGCGTAGGAGAGAGAGAGAGAGAGAGAGAGAGAGAGAGAGAGAGAGAGAGAGAGAGCACAGGAGGAAAAAAATAAAACACACAGAGACAGACAGGTAGACAGAAAAAGAGAGAGAAAAGAGAGAGAAAAAAAAGAGAGACCTTCTGGACGGACCTGGAGTTTCGCAAATCTTCCCGAAATTGTTGGCTTGGAGTCCTTGATTGTGAATGATGGTCACACAAGTTTATCTCAACACCGTCTCTTGTTTCTCTCTCTCTATTTATTTATATTTGTGTGTGTTTGTTTGTTTGTTTACCTTGGTGTTTGTCTATGTCTGTGTCAGTTTGTTGCTGTTGTTTGTTGTAGTCTGTTTAATTTTCTGTTTTTATCTGTCTAAACTATATTTTTCCTGTCTGCATCTGTTTGTGTGTTTGTTTATGTTAGTCTACCGTTTTTTATTCATGTTTTTCTGTCTCTTCTTCTTCTTCTTCTTCTTCTTTCCCACTCCCTTCTTTCTCTCCTTCTCATTGTCCTTCCCATCTTTCCTTTTCTTCTGTCCTCTCCTATATTTATCTCCTTCTTCCCTCCCTCTCCTTCCGTGGACTCAATCCTTCCTTCTCCCTTCCTTCTTTCTCTCCCTCCCTTCCTTCTTTCTCTCCCTCCCTTCTCTCTCTCTTTCTCTCCCTCCCTTCTCTCTCTCTCTTTCTCTGCTAGTGAAGTGGCTATTTAACTCTGCTATTTGGTGTTGTTTACCGTCTTGAGTTGTTCCTACTTGTAAAATAGGAGTTTGTTGTGGCTGGTGAGTGACCTTGTTGATGACGGGGTGAGGGAGGGAAGAAGGGAAGGAAGGGGAAGGGAGAGGGAGGGAAGGAGGAGAGAGGAGGATAGAAGAAAAAATAAAAGAAATGAGAAAGACAGTAGACAAGGTGAAGGTTATTGAACTACGGACATTAGATTCTGTCGTCTTTGATGAGGGGGACAGAAGAGAGGGACGGAACAGGAGACAGAAGACTGGAGAGAAGAGACAGGAGACGGGGAACAGTAGACAGGAAGGGGGCATCATATGAATAACTACACTCACCTCTGTCACCCTCACCACCACCACCTCCTCCCCTCACCTGCCCTCCTCCCTCACACCACACCCCCTCCTCCCCTCACCACCAACACCACCTCCCTCACCACCACCACCTCCCCTCACCACCACCTCCTCCCCTCACCACCACCACCTCCTCCCCTCACCACCACCACCTCCTCCCCTCACCACCACCACCTCCTCCCCTCACCACCTGTCAGCCACTGTTGTACAATGCTAACAGTTGTTATACAGAAACTGTTCTTGCCGGGAGGGGAAATTTTTCATGTGACATCACCCGACTCCTCACAAAGGCCATCCTGACCCCTTTGTGAGCGACAACCTACCGACCGACCTACCGGCCGACCTACCGAATGACCCTACCGACCGACCTACCGAATGACCCCCCTTCCACCAAGAGAATGAACCTTATAACACAAAAGACCGACTGACATTCCTAGTTCCTCGGTTTGTGTTATTTTTACATGTCAACAAGACTCCCTTTGATGACGTCACCTTTTGTTTATCATCTTCGTGTTTATGAGAAACTTTTTGAATTTTTTTTTACCTTCATTGGTTATCATCACAGGAGTCATGATACACCTGTTAGTTTAGTATTTGTATGTCATCATAAAATTTTAAAAGGAGGATTGATGATGCTTGGTGATAGTGGGCCGTGGTCGCCTAACTTCAGCCTGGTGTCTTTGATTGATTGGAATGTCATCACAAAAGGACACATGAGAAAAAAAACCCTGTTAAATATCAACTTACACACACACACACACGCACACGCACACGCACACACACACACACACACACACACACACACACACACACACACACACACACACACACACACGCATCATCTCTTCTCTCTATCCCACCTCTCCTTTATCTTCACCTCCGCCCTCCCCGAGGATTGCCAATATTCTGGATAATATTTACCTTGTTCCTGCCATTGTTGTGTAGCTGGGGGGAGGGAGGGAGAGCGAGAGAGAGAGAGAGTAGGAGGGAGATAAAAGGTAGGAGGAAGGAGAAGGGAGGAAGGGGGAGAGAGAGAAAGAAGGTAGGAGAAAGAGAGAGAGAGAGAGAGAGAAGGGGGATGGGAGGGAAGAGACCCATTACAGTTTTACGACCTACAACAGCAGATCAATCATAAGGATCACAATACATCATTATTGACGAGAGTTTCGCCATTAGGTAGTTTTATTGCCCTCATTTCCTGCCCCCATGTTCCTCCTCCTACTGAAGACCGCCTCTGTACCAGCGGGATGAAGAGAGAGAGAGAGAGAGAGAGAGAGAGAGAGAGAGAGACTAACTAAAGACAGACAAATAAACTAATTTATCCTGGTGAAGTTAAAAGAGCAACTTCCTCCTCCCCCTTCTCCTCCTCCTCTCTCCCTTCCTCTTCCCTTCTCCCTCCCATCCTTGCCTACCCCTCTCCCCCCTCCATCCATACCCCCTCTCCCCCCCTCCTTCCCTACCCCCTCTTCCTCCCCCAAGTTAATTAGATCACATAAAACGTCGTTGCCAACTCTGCATGTATTAAAAAACGCCTTATGTGTTGACAGAAAGTAAACATCAAAATTAATTCGAAAATTATATATAACTTTTTTTCTTCTCTCTCTTCTTTTTTTATTCTCTCGTTTATATTTATATTTTAATAAGTAATTTTTCTCTTTTAATTTATTTTTCCTTTCTATAAATTTTTCTCTTCTCGTTATTTACATTTTTCGTTTCAGTCTTGGATCTCTCTCTCTCTCTCTCTCTCTCTCTCTCTCTCTCTCTCTCGTGGTGGCCAACTTTGTGATAAACTTCATTAGCGTGTTGGTAGGTGAGTCAAGTGCCCGTCAGGATTACTTTACCCTCTGAGTGCCTACCTCATACCCTGGAGGAGGAGAGAGGAGGAGAAGGAGAGGGGAAGGATGAGGAAGGAGTCGAGGAGGATGAGGATGAGGAGGAAATGAGAAAAAAGAAGAAGAAATAGTATTCAGAAGATGAGGTAAATAAAGGAGTGGATGGTGGAAGGGGTGGAGGGGGGGGGGAGGGGGAGGAGGAGGAAGAGGAAGGGGAGGAGGGGTTGTTGGAGAAGGAGGAATAGGAGGGGAAAGAGGACGAAAAAGAGGTAGAAGATGAAGAATTAAGAGGAGGAGGGAGGAGTCATATGAACACGAGTCTTTCAGTAGACACATTTAATACACTCTTGATTTAGTTGTGTATTATGTGTGTATGAGAGACAAACAGAGATCAAACATTTCTACACACGTCTCCCATCACCAGAAAAAATAAAACTCTCCTCGTATATTCATTTAGGGCTTAAAAGTGTTCCATTACATAAGTCATTGATTCCTGATGAACAAAATAGTACAGTGAAGTGGAGAATTTCATTACAATTTTATTAACCTAAATGTTAATGATTCTACTATGTTATTGCTCTCCCCTCTGTCTCCTCTCCCTGGGACATCCAATACCCTCGTCTGACACAATTACTGTCACCAATACGTCGGTAAATAAAATAGTGCTGGAAAACCAATTAAACAAGAACATTGTAATCAGTGACATCATTTATCAGGCTTCGTCATCAAATTGGAAAATGGTGGACCTATTTGGTAAACACTAAGGGAGAGAGACGAGGTGAAAGGTCAGAGGTTAAATAGGTAGAGGGGAGGGGGTGGGGTGAGGGGAGGGTGAGGGGGGTGGGGTGAGGAGGAGGGAGGGTGGGGTGAGGGGTGAAGGGGGGAGGGGTGAGGGAAGGGGAGGGGTTAGTCCTAATAGGCTCTTCTGTTAATGGGTTTTTAGTTCTATTGGGCCCCACTTTCAATGGAGCCCACCATTTAAAGGCTCCAGTTTTAATAATGGGTTGCAGCCATAATAGACCGTAGTCCTATTAGGCTCCAACTCTAATAGAATCCAGATCTAATGGATTTCACCCCTAATAGGTTCCAAAACTAATGGGCCCCAGATTCAATAGGCCACATGTCTAATGGGCCCCGAGCCTTGGGACCATTAATAGTTGAACCCACATAGTTTGGGGGTCTCTTACCGCTAAGGGGGGAGGGGGACTTACCATCATCTCTTTTTCCGGACTAGGAGTGTGGTCCGTTACATCGATATTCGTTATATGTGAATCCTTCATATAACGGATTATATAGGACAGTAAAGTCCATTATATCGAGTCCATTAAAAATCTCCTTATAACGGACTATACACCATTAGATTAATAGCCGTTATATAGAGGCTTACTGTATAGAACAAAGGGACACACTACAGTAAAAACAAAATAAAAACAAAAATACTAAAACTTGGAGGTTTGGGGAGGTGGAGGGTGAGTCGTCCACCACAGCGGCCCGGGGAGGTGGAGGGTGAGTCGTAGGGAGGTGGAGGTGAGTCTCACCACAGCGCCCGGGAGGTGGAGGTTCGTGGGGAGGTGGAGGGTGAGTCGTCCACCACAGCGGCCCGGGGAGGTGGAGGGTGAGTCGTCCACCACACGAGGGACAGACAGCGGCCCGGGTATCACGTTCTCCCGAGTAACAAAGTGGAGGACAGTTTTGGCCTGGTAGTCTGGAACACGATCCTGTGGTCCTCCTCCCTCCCTCACCTCGCCTCGCCTCCCTCTACCCTCACCTCCCTCATCCCCCTGGAGGTGACCAGGAGGTGAGGTGCAGTAAAAGAGTGGGGGGAGGGGGGAGGGGTGAAGGGAGTGGATAACGATGGAAGGTAGAAAAATCAAACACGAGGGAATACAATAAAGAAATAAAAGAAAAGCATAAAAAAAGATGGAAAGAATCGGTTTGTGGTTTTTTTAGGTGGTGACCACAAGAGTCGCTCAACACCATTAGAAAAAACACACAAAATTCTTAGTTTGTAGCACAAAAAAAACGATTTTTTTTATAAAAATTAACACTTGAAATAAAAACAGGAGAGAGAAGTATCACGAAAATATCTCAATATAATAGAAAGTTAAGATTTACGAATAAGACTGAGTAAAAAGATGAAATTGTTCCCTAAACGTCAGCAACTGTATCAAGCTCCCCTCCCCCCGACCTTTCAGTGTGACTCAAAGACCTGGACGGACCCGAGCACCATGAACCTGGAATTAAGTGAACCTTTGACATGCGAGGCCAGAGCATCCAATGGCTCCCCCACAAGAATCTACAAAGACAAGCTCGGCGGGCCAACTCTACCAGCACACCACCACCACTAGCCACACCACCCACCACCACTAGCCACCACCACCACTAGCCACCACCACCACCAGCCACCACCCAAGCCCACACACCACTAGCCACCACCACCAACCACCACCACCAACCACCAGCACCAACCATCACCACCAACGCAATATCAGACAACTACCATGGTGTGGATACAAGTTGGTGATGCCCGAGAAGCACACACAACAAGAGAAGCCATTATCCAATTTCATCCCAAGAACACTGGCTGGAAACGACCTATTTATTGACCCTAGTTGGCTGGACGTGGTCAGGGAAGGTAACTGGCGTAGATGAACCTCACAGCAGTAGTGACCAGAGACCAACACTCATACTACCCACACAGTACAGGTGAAAGGTTCTGGCAGCAGCTGTCTTTACGGTACAAGACGACTGAGAAAAATTAAGGTGAAACGAGATGAAATTGAGTTGAAAGAAGGAAATATATGGATATGTGGGGGGAGGGGGAGGAGGAGAGAGGACTAGAATAGGAAGCAATTACAATGATCCTTCAAAGATTGATTGTCTAACCTCCTACCACCCCCCCTCACACAGAGGCGACAACACCACTCTTGTTAATGTTAGTTCGGTCAATAAGTAAACATTGAAGAACGAATACCAAGAAATACACGAGACGGGAATAACAGTGAGGCATAAGAGAGACAATAGATCAGGAGAGAGAGAGAGAGAGAGAGCAAAGTGAGAGGCAGGGAGAGTGAGAGAGAGAGAGAGAGAGAGAGAGAGAGAGCAAAGTGAGAGGCAGGGAGAGTGAGAGAGAGAGAGCAAAGTGAGAGGCAGAGAGGAGTGAGAGAGAGAGAGAGAGAGAGAGAGAGAGAGCAAAGTGAGAGGCAGGGAGAGTGAAAGAGGACACTAGACTCTTACACACATCAAAGACCTGTCACTCTCACCTGAGGCAAGACGGGAACTCACACAGGATGACGGACTGCTGAAAGAGACAGATAGACAGACACATTGAGACAGAAAGAGACGGAAATAAACATAAAGAGGCGGAAATAAATAGGAAAGGACGGAAATAAACAGGGAAGGGCGGAAATAAACAGGAAAGGGTGGGAAATAAACAGGAAAGGACGGAAATAAACAGGAAAGAACGGAAATAAACAGGGAAGGGCGGAAATAAACAGGGAAGGGCGGAAATAAACAGGAAAGAACGGAAATAAACAGGGAAGGGCGGAAATAAACAGGAAAGGGCGGAAATAAACAGGAAAGGACGGAAATAAACAGGAAAGAACGGAAATAAACAGGGAAGGGCGGAAATAAACAGGAAAGAACGGAAATAAACAGGGAAGGACGGAAATAAACAGGAAAGGACGGAACTAAACAGGGAAGGGCGGAAATAAACAGGGAAGGACGGAAATGAGCAAGCAGAAGGAAAACAGCTGAAAGGGGACATAGAAACAGTAGTAAAGACAGAGAGACAGACAGAAAAAAGCGGATACAGATATAAATAGACAGAAAGAGGGAGAGAGACAGATATACACACAGACAATCAGAAAAAAGGAGAAACAGACAACGATAAAGACAGATGCACAGACAAACAGAAATAAACAATAATAAACCCAAGAGACAGACACTAAGAGACAGAGAGAGAATCAAAAAGATATACGGACAGACAGAAAGAGACTGACAGAGACCCGCCTGAAGATTAAAGACCAAGAAAATATTATAAACTGAGAGACAATGAGACAAAACAAACGAGGAAAACTTGAATAACGATGATAACAAAGAGAGAGAGAGAGAGAGAGAGAGAGAGAGAGAGAGAGAGGCGGGGGGATAGACACTCTCTCCTCTCTCTTTATCTTTTCATTCTGTCTCTCCCACTCTCTCTCCCTCCCCCTCCCTTTCTCTGGCTACCTTCCCTCACCTCATTAACTAGTTATGTTATCTCTGCCCTCCCATCAACGTTTCTCACCTCCTCCTCTCCTCCTAACCCCTCCTCCTCCTCCTCTCCTTCTATCCCCTCCTCCTCCTCTCCTTCTATCCCCTCCTCCTCCTCTCCTCCTACCCCTTCCTCTCCTCCTACCCCCTCCTCTCCTTCCCCCTCTTGCTCTACTAATGACCCCTATTAGGCTTTAACTACCTGCCAACATAATTAAACAAAATAATATTGAAACGGGTATGTGGTCGTTCTAATGACTGGCTAGTGTGAGGAGTCGGGATCTGGTTGACTAGTGAGATGAAGAGGTCAGGAGCGGTATGGCTGCCTTGATGGGAAGTGTGGGAGGGTTGAAACAAGGTATATGATTGGTTATCTAGAGGCAAAGGGAAGTGAAAAACTACTTTTGATTGGTCAGGTATATGGAGAAAGATAAGATGCGATGTGTATTAGTGGAGAAGAGATGAGACGATGTTTCTGATTGGTTAGCAGTGGAGATGAAATGATACGCAGCTGGTGATTAGTTGGCTGCGGAGATGAGACTCGCTCTGTAATTGGCTGGCTGAAGGGGAGAGAGATTAATCCGGATTTATGATTGGTTAGGAGGGGGAAGAGATAGTTTGTAGGCCACATACGTGGTAGATTGGCCAGTCGTAACATGTTAGTTGGTTGAGACACACAGACAGACAGACACAGACAGACAGAGAAACAGACAGACAAACAAACACAGAGACAGACAGGAAAACAAAGAGACAAACAGAAAGATAGAGACAGAAAATGAGAGAAAGTAAAAATATCGAGATATCTCCCGAACAAAATTTTCTTCCCAGAATCCGAAATTCAAATGAAATCTGAAATCCAAGAAAATCTGGAGATATTTGCTACCTGAGAGACTTTTTTCTACCCCCGCCCCTCACAACCCTGAGAAAGAAAAAATATCTCTCCCTCTTGACCCGAATCTTGAAAACACGTATTTATTTTTATTTGCCTTTTTTACCTGAATCTCAAGGTAAAAACCGAGTGTATAAAGTAAAAAGATTCCGGACCAAATTTAGGTTAGGTTAGGTTAGGTTAGGTTAGGTTAGGTTAGGTTAGGTTAGGTTAGGTTAGGTTTGCATGTTGACAAAGTTGATGCCTGTAAGGTTCTGATGCTATTCAATTCTCCTTTCACTTAAATTGACCGCCTCTTCCTCTTCTTCCTCCTCCTGTTTCTTCTTCTTCCATCCCCCAATTGTTCTTACCTTCTCCTTTTGCCCCTCATTCCTTCCCCCCATTTCCATCCTCCCTCCCCTCCTCTCCTCCACCCCCCCTCCCTCTCCCTCCCACTCTCCCTCTCTCTCCCTCTCCTCTCCTCCCTTCCCTCCCCTCCTCCTCCCTCCCCTCCCTCTCCTCCCTCTTCCCCTCCTCCCCTCCTCTCCTCCACTCTCTCCCTTCCTCCCTCCTCTCCTCCACTTCCCCCTCCCACTCCCACTCCTCCACTCCCCCCCTCCCCTCCCAGAAAAACAATATGGTAACCGGAAAAACCTCGTTCAGATGAGACTCAATTCCCATGGATACAAGACCTCGACGGGAGAACTATTCATCAGCAACAGAACAAAGTGTTTAGTGTTCAACGTTAGTGGTGTTAGGTTAGGTTAGGTTAGGTTAGGTTAGGTTAGGTTAGGTTAGTGGGGTTGACGTTAGCGGAATGTCGTCCCTGGTTCTCGAAATCAACGTTAAAGAGACAGTAACATGTGTGACGGGTCCTGTGTGACGGGTCCTCCGTGACGGGTCCTGCGTGACGGTAAGTGACGTGAACCTGATGCCACAACACTGTCGGTGAACTACAACAGAGAGAGAGAGAGAGAGAGAATGTAATCACGGGGACCGATCTATACTGGATAAACACTGCTTGTATTACAGACGAGTTGGGCTTTGTTGACCTGTGTGTGTGTGTGTGTGTGTGTGTGTGTGTGTGTGTGTGTGTGTGTGTGTGTGGTGTGTGTGTGTGTGTGTGTGTGTGTATGTGTGTGTGTGTGTGTGTGTGAGTGAGTGAGCGAGCGGGTGTGTGTGTGTGTGTGTGTGTGTGTGTGTGTGTGTGTGTGTGTGTGTGTATGTGTGAGGTGGTGGGCAGTGTGTGTGTGTGTGTGTGTGTGTGTGTGTGTGTGTGTGTGTGTATGTGTGTGTGTGTGTGTGTGTGTGTGTGTGTGTGTGTGTGTGTGTGTGTGTGGGTGTGTGAGTGTCTGTGTGTGTGTGTGTGGTGTGTGTGTGTGTGTGTGTGTGTGTGTGTGTGGAGTGTGTGTGTGTGTGTGTGTGTGTGTGTGTGTGTGGTGTGTGTGTGTATGTGTGAGTGTGTGTGTGTGTGTGTGTGTGTGTGTGTGTGTGTGTGTGTGTGTGGGTGTGTGTGTGTGTGTGTGTGTGTGTGTGTGTGTGTGTGTGTGAGTGTGAGTGTGTGTGTTAGGGTGTCTCACTTTACACTAGGGTCGGTATAAGAGCTCCCTAAGTCTGTATATTTGGGAAAATATTACACCTCCTCAGAACTTTGGAGATTGTGTTATTGTTTGTTTCTAAAATGCAGTTTATCTCTCTCTCTCTCTCTCTCTCTCTCTCTCTCACACATCTAAAACTCCCTCTTTTCTCCTCAGTGTTTTGTCCTCCAGTATTCATAAGGCCACAAGAGCCATCTAATATGTCCTCATTATTAATTCCTTTGACTGGGATTAGGGCGGGCGGCCCCCTATCTCACATTACTACTGTATTGTTTATCTGACTCATTAGTGTACAACAACCTTAAGGAGAGAGAGAGAGAGAGAGAGAGAGAGAGAGAGTAAACACAAAGCTTATACTCGTAGGTCAATTGAGGGTCTATGTTTATAACCTTCCCTCCTTCCTCTCCCCTCGTCTTAATGAGTGGCCTTACTGGGTGGTGTTGGTTATTGAGAGGTCTTTGTGGTCTTGTTAATAGGTTAATTGGGTCCCGGTTTTAATGGGTCCCTGTCTAAATGGGTCCCGGTCTAAATGGGTGCCGGTGTCAATGGGTCCCTGTCTAAATGGGTGCCAGTGTCAATGGGTCCCTGTCTAAATGGGTGCCGGTGTCAATGGGTCCCTGTCTAAATGGGTGCCGGTGTTAATGGGGCCTTTCGACAAGTTAATGCCACCACACATCTGACATCAACAGAGTTCTTCGTAATATTGATGTTGTTGCTAACATCTCTTGCCATTTTATGACTCTAATACTCTTGTCTCTGTTACATAACAAATTAAAATATAATAGAAAACCTTCAAAAATAAAAACTGTCATGAGATACCAACCTTACAACCAGAAAAAAAACAGTAAATTAAAAATGAAATATATTAAGCTACTTTCAACTATAACTAAGTATCACCTTTAAAAGAAAACGATAAAAGACGGGAACAGAAAAGTAACAATAAATAAAACTAATCAGCCTTTAGCAACACAAGAGGAAACGAAGGGGTGTATCGGGGGAAGGGAGAGGGGGGAGGACGAGGGGAGGAACCTAGCTGTCCATGGAAAGTGAAATGGATCAAGCTGGTTATGCTGTCAGATAGAACAAACGAGATGGACGATTCCTCCTCAAGTACACAGAGACAAGGCAACTTTACTGGACGGCCGGTGACATTCTGGCCACCCTCCCTGCCATACCTACCTGCAGGAGGAGGAGGAGGGGGATGGAGGAGGAGGAGAGGAGGAGGGGGGAGGAGGAGGAGGAAGAACAACACCAAGAGGCCGACATGAGACACAAACAGACGCTGAAAGTGAAGGAGAAAATATGTCAGGAAAAACACCTCGGTAGAGAGAGTGAGAAGGGTCAGTGTAAGGACGATAATAAATGAGAGAGTTAAGATGATGAGGAAGGAGTAGGAGGGAGGAAGTGAAGGGAGGGAGAGAGGGGGAGGGGATGAGGAAGAGGAGACAGGAGGGGAGGAAGGGGGAACAATGGAGAAGTGTGGGAGGACAATATAGCGGAAGAGAAGGAAGATTATTCTGCACCCCCTCCTTCTCAAGGCGTCATGTCACACTGCTGACAAATTCTCCATTTACCTTTACACATAGTTCAGAGAGTCAAGATGGAAGGGAGTGTGTGTGGGAGTGTGTGTGGGGAGGAGTGTGTGTGGGAGTGTGTGTGTGTGTGTGAGAGTGTGTGTGTGAGTGTGGGAGGAGGGAGTGTGTGTGTGTGTGTGTGTGTGTGTGTGTGTGTGTGTGTGTGTGGAGGGAGGTGTGTGTGAGGTAAAGAGTGTGTGTGTGTGAGGAGGTGTGTGTGTATGAGTGTGTGTGTGTGTGTGTGAGTGTGAGTGTGTGTGTGTGTGTCTGTGTGTGTGAGTGTGTGAGGAGTCACATCTACCACACATACTTCGACTAATATCTCCATATCTCCAAAAACAAATTAACAAAGTAACAAAAAATAAATAAAAGTCCCCACAATTATCTCTTATTTTATCTTCCTAAAAAAGTAAAAAAGTATAAAAATAATCGAAAGTTTGAACATTTAGTCAAGGCCCAACAGTGATTATTTTGTCACCTGTTGTAGTGGGAGGCAGCGACGCCTCATTTGCATACTGACTCTGTTGGTCTTTCATATATGGCGTTATATTTATCCCTGTGAACCAGCAGCAAGTTTACAGGTAGTTGTGGCAGCCTTTATTAACACCTGGTCTGTCTGTCTGTCTGGTGGGTGGGTGGGTGGGTCTATCTGTGTCTGTCTGGTGGGTAAGTAGATCGGTCTGTCTGGTGGGTAGGTCTGTCTGTCTGGCGGGTGGGTAGGTCGATCTGTGTCTGTCTGTCTGTCTGTCTGTCTGTCTGGTGGGTAGGTCGATCTGTCTGTCGAGAAAAAAACGCAGTATACGCTCTTTGTATTGGCTAGGAAGTTAAAATTGGTATTTAATTGAAAAGGACGTGACTTTTAGGTTCGCTTTTCTCGTTACGATCCTGAGATTTTCTTCTGATTTTGTCAGTCAACCAGAGTGAAAAATCTTAGTTCCCCCCTCAACCAATTCCCCGTTTTCCTTTATGTCATCCCATCTGACCTCTCTTTCTTTCAACACTCACACACAGGTTAACAAAAACACATATAGAGGCTTATACAAAGACACGCACAAGCCAGCACACACACACACACACACACACACACACACACTTCGCGAGGTATTACCCTACACTCTCTCGCATCCGTAAAAACATTTGGCTAAAACAGGCACTTCTTAATGCATTCCTCACCCAGCTGACACACATTTCCGCCCTCTCACACACACACACACATACCTGTCCCAGCTCTCACACACACACATACCTGTCCCAGCTCTCACACACACACACATACCTCTCCCAGCCTGTCCCACACACACACACATACCTGTCCCAGCTCTCACACACACACATACCTGTCCCAGCTCTCACACACACACACATACCTCTCCCAGCTCCCACACACACACACATACCTGTCCCAGCTCTCACACACACACATACCTGTCCCAGCTCTCACACACACACACATACCTCTCCCAGCTCCCACACACACACACATACCTGTCCCAGCTCTCACATACACTCCACTCCATATTTGAAATGTTTTTAAGTAGTTGTTGTTGTTGTTGTAGTTGTTTTATTGTTGTTGGTATTGTTGTAGTTGTTGTTGTTGTTGTTGTTGTTAGTGCATTAGTTACCATGGTTACTAAGCACCGTTCATAAAGTCTAAGTAAGTCTTCATAAACCCGATACATTCATAATACACCTCACTTCTACGTCTCTTTGGTCATCACTCGTAATAATTAGACATTGTGAATTATATCTACACAATATAGTCCTCGTGAAGTACCAGAGGATACGCCCTTTAAGGCAGAGATAATGTTTGTTTTGGTCTGTAGTTCTGTTTCTCACCACACCGAGGCGCTCATATAACCCACCACCCAAAATATCACCTTTACACGGCCAGGTAACGAGAGATTTACACCTGTTGGTTAAAAAGGACAGAAATAATCCACAAAAAAATTAATATATTGTCAATTTAAATATAAAACTAACACGAAGTTAAACAATATTTATCAATATACATCATCAAGATATACAGTGTCAGGTGCTTCATATACAGGTAGTAAACTAGAAATACTTTAATAATATCTCGACTATAGGTATGACGGACAAGGTCGTTGTTTAGGTGAAATAATGTTACCAAGAGCATATATATACCGTCATAATTGGCCTAATTTATGTTTGGCGTTGACTCCTCGCCCACATCCAGTCGTTATATCATGGTGGGGGAAAAAAGACTCTGAAAAAATATGAGTGTCTCGTCAAAAAAAAAAGTGAAATATATACATATATATTTTTTCCCCCCGCCTGCGGTTGAGCTCTGAACGAAACGTATATTCATATTACCTGGGATTTTTGTAACTGTGGTGGTCGAGTATTTATAAAAAGAGAGAGAGAGAGAGAGAGAGAGAGAGACGTGGTGATGACAAGGTTTATTTAGTACTCTCTCTCTCTCTCTCTCCCACTCTTCCAGCATCCCCTACAACCTCTCCCACTCACCCTAACACCCCTACAACCTCTCCCACTCTCCCTAACACCCCTACAACCTCTCCCACTCACCCCACACCCCTACAACCTCCCACTCACAATTCTAACACCCCCTACAACCTCCCACTCACCCAACACCCCCCTACAACCTCTCCCACTCACCCTAACACCCCCTACAACCTCCCACTCACCCTAACACCCCCTACAACTCCTCCCCACTCCCTCCCTACAACCTCCCACCTTCACCCTAACACCCCCTACAACCTCTCCCACTCACCCTAACACCCCACAACCTCTCCCACTCACCCTAACACCCCTACAACCTCCCACTCACCCTAACACTCCCCCTACAACCCCTCCCACTCACCCTAACACCCCTACAACCTCCCACTCTCCCTACAACCTCCCACTCACCCTAACACTCTACAACCTCTCCCACTCACCCTAACACCCCCCTACAACCTCTCCCACTCCACCCTAACACCCCTACAACCTCTCCCACTCACCCTAACACCCCTACAACCCTCCCACTCACCCTAACACCCCTACAACCTCCTCCCACCTCACCCCAACACCCCCTACAACCCCTCCAACTCACCCTAACACCCCCTACAACCTCTCCCACTCTCCCTACAACCTCTCTCCCACTCTTCCAGCACCCCCTACAACCTCTCCCACTCACCCTAACACCCCTACAACCTCTCCCACTCTCCCTACAACCTCTCCCACTCACCCTAACACCCCCTACAACCTCTCCCACTCACCCCACACCCCTACAACCTCTCCCACTCACCCCTAACACCCCCCACAACCTCCCCACTCACCCTAACACCCCCACAACCTCCCACTCTCACAACCCTCCCACTCTCCCACAACCTCCCCACTCACCCCACACCCCTACAACCCTCCCCACCTCCTACAACCTCTCCCACTCACCCCAACACCCCCCAACCTCCACTCACCCTAACACCCCCACAACCTCCCACTCACCCTACAACCTCCCACTCTCCCTACAACCTCTCCCACACACCCTAACACCCCTACAACCTCTCCTCACCCTAACACCCCTACAACTCTCCCACACCCCTACAATCCCACTCACCAACACCCCACAACCTCCCACTCACCCCAACACCCCTACAACCCTCCCACTTCCCTCAACCTCCCCACCTCCCCACCCCCACAAACCCTCTCCCACTCACCCCAACACCACTACAACCTCCCACTCACTCCCACAACCTCCCACTCACCCTAACACTGCACCTCCACTCACCCAACACCTCCTCATCTCTCCCACTCACCCAACACCCCCACAACCTCTCCCACCTCCCTACACCTTCCCCACCACCCTAACACTCCCTGACACCTTTCTCCCACTCACCCTACACCTCCCACTCACCCAACAACCTCCCACTCACCGCACAGCAGTGCAGGAGTTGTGAGTGAGTTATGGATCGGCCAAGACCCACAAGTTTATCACAACACCTGCTTGTAACTTCACAACACTAAAAGTTTTCCATTACAGTAATAAATGGGTCTAATAAATGGCCTTTCCTCAACACTTCTTTTATTTTCAAACCAAGACCATAAATTGTCTTTGTTCAGCCTTCTCTACTAGCTATATATATGTGTGTGTGTGTGTGTGTGTGTGTGTGTGTGTGTGTGTGTGTGTGTGTGTGTGTGTGTGTGTGTGTGTGTGTGTGTGTGTGTGTGTGTGTGTGTGTGTGTGTGTGTGTGTGTGTGTGTGTGTGTGTGTGTGTGTGTGTGTGTGACTTGCATGTAAGAGTAATATTAAAGGAAATATTTATATGGAAGAGCAAGAGAGAAACGGATTGAAATTATGTTAGAAGGAGAGAAATAAAAATTGAAAGAGAAAAAATTAGGAAAATCGGGAGGTGGGGGAAAATAGATTAGGAGAAAGTGTGATATGCAAAGTGAAAGGTGGAGGAAAGGGTTTTGGTGTACTGTGAACAGAGGAACGGTGATTGGAACAGGAGGGTAGATGCTTCTCATGACAGAAGCACGGAAAATTGGATGTGAGTTTGATATGCGATCCGGTAAAAAAAGGCTGTGAAAACATTTAATTCTGAAGCATTGTTTACTCAGCTGATGACGTTTTCCCGCGCAAACCCGTAAAAAAGTTCTCACCAAAAAAATGAGAATATTCCATGGCATACCAATCTACTCGACTTATATTTTTGGCTCCATATATACACATAAAAATGACATAATGCTTTAGTAATGAATAATAAGGAAAGTTGTTGTTTTTTATGGCGGATGGATTCTAAAGCTCGTGACATTTCCCTACATAAATCGGTAAAAAGTTTCTCACTAAAGAAGAAAATATATATCATAAAATACCAGTTTGATATTCGTTTATATTCCTGTTATTGTAGATTCATAAATCATAATACCTTGCTAATGTAATGTACAGTCGCCTGCACTTACATATGGTACAGTGGCTGGTGCGTTTTGCGAGATGTGGCACTTATGTGTTTGTTCACAACCACCGGACTGGCCCTAAGGACCCTCGCAATAGTAGCCTAAGGACCCTCGCAATAGTAGCCAGACTAAGAATACTAGCTAACCATTCTACGGTGGCGCCACATCTCACAAGACGTGCAATCACCTCCGATACACCCCGTCTCCTTCCGACTCAGTATCGAAACTAAATGATATAATACAACGTCAGGTGTGTGGAGACCCTGAACTACATAAATAATTGACCAGTGAACATTCTTGGATATCATCTCCCTTACCTGAGGAAGTTATACACATTTCCTCTACAATATTCCGTTTGAATGTAATAGTAAAAATTATAAACAAGAAACCATTCCGCACAAGAAACACTGGACAACATGCAAGCTCTAAGATGATGTATCATGGAGCAATGATGAATTGGTAATTGACCTTAAAGATCAGGTAAAAATGGCATAAGGGAATTCAAAGTTGCGGAAGTTGATTGAGTTAATGATATACGCAAGTCACTATCTAGAACATTCCTCGGGTGACTTTATACAACAAACGTGATCCTGATCTTCAACACGAGAGGTAACGACGACTTAGCGGAGACCAACACAAACGAGCAAGTACAAAAAACAACAATATATAAAACTGACTTGGACATACCTGAACTGTGGTGTGTTACGGTCCCTAGAGAAGCTGTTAACTTTCACTTACCTGGAAAAAAATTGAATTATATTAACCTTCAGTTCACCTTTATTCCTAAAAAAAAATGTTCGTATAAGTTAAGAAGACAGTGGACAACTTAACTGACTATCGTGGTTCATGACACTGATTCATAAAACATCTCAAAGCAGTTGTTGAAGCTTCATGGGACTGAATGAACCTGTCTCATGGCTGTGAGAAAGACTTCGATTGTATCTCTCTCTTTGAATTCACCAACTACCTGATTCATTGATCCAGAACCCACGTGATCTACTGAGATGATGGAGGATCTAATGAACTATATTTTTATTGGTTCCGTTTAGTCAGCCTAATGTACGCCTTTCCTGATCAGGCTGATGGATATAAAGCCAAAGTACATTTCTAAGGGTGATATAAAGGACAGTAAAGAATAACAGTGAATTTATAGTACATTTCAGCTCCACAAATTGTACACATCAGTTTAAGAATCAAGTACAGTACGTTATCAACAAGGACTAAAAAAAATACGTACATTTAGGAAGCCCAAACATCAAGGAACTACGGACACGGACATAATCACACCTGTACTTAACAACTCGTCTCAATATATCATGAAAGTGTTGCGAGTTTAGGTCTTATTTTACTTGTGGTCGCGGCTAAATAACTCCAGGTGAGAGATGAAGCACCCGAGCCGTAAATATGATTACCTGGTTTAATTGCTCCTGAGGGTGTAATGTGTGGGTGTGTGTGGGAGCTTTTGTAATTGTGGCTTCCTGCTGTGTGGGTAAGGGGTGGTGGTGGGTGGTCCTGTTGTGTGTGTGTGTGTGTGTGTAGGGGGGGGTAGGTGAGCGTGTGTGTGGGTAGGTGAGCGTGTGTGTGGGTAGGTGAGCGTGTGTGTGGGTAGGTGAGCGTGTGTGTGGGTAGGTGAGCGTGTGTGGGTAGGTGAGCGTGTGGGTAGGTGACGTGTGTGTGTGTGGGTAGGTGAGCGTGAGGTGACGTGTGGGTAGGTGAACGTGTGGGTAGGTGAACGTGTGTGTGTAGGTGGGAGCGTGTGTGGTGTGGGTAGGTGAGCGTGTGTGTGGGTAGGTGAGCGTGTGGGTAGGTGAATGTGTGTGTGCGTGTGTGTGTGTGTGTCGGTGAAGGTTGTGGTTGAATGTGGGTGCGCTAAATCCGTAGACTTGTTAGTGATAGATTGAGGGTCATCAATGGTAATTCTCTCCTAATATCAATAGTCTTTAGTGTCCACAACAATATCTTCCTAACACTAAACATCCTCATCCAACACGACACGAACCACCTCCTAAGTTGTCATCCTTGGCACTAATTACCCCTAATTACTCCGCAAAATCACCCAGTTGGATCTTCATGGCCCACGTCCTGAAAGATCACTTCTCATTTGCACTAATCACCTGCTGTCACTAATCACCTGCTAACCCCCCGCCCTAATTACGGTAAACCCTCATTACTGCTTAATGTTTTCTTGTCTCAGCGTCATTGCGAAGTCAAGTTCCAGGACCGTGTAAGTGCAGAAAGGGAAAATTTTATACATTTAATCTATGTGTGGCTTGAGAGAGAGAGAGAGAGAGAGAGAGAGAGAGAGAGAGAGAGAGAGAGAGTGTGTGATGGATTTTTGCTTTGAACTTTTTTTTTATTTTAGTTTGAATTATTCATTTTGCCTCCGTTTTTATTGTTTGATTTTATTTTACATTTTATCGACATTTTGCTTTGAGTTTAGTTTCTTGTGTTTTAGTTGAGGTTGTTATTGACATTTTGTTATGAATTGGGATTTTTTTTAAAGTTTGACTCTGAATGGGAGAATTTTTTGTTGTCTATCTCGATGCTTTACGTGTCAAGAGTTATATTGCAGCAATACCTGGCACTTGGGTACACTATGTGGATTAATGGACTGGACACTATTGCCTCTCCTGGACAAATTGACAGCACTTCTGGCCCCACCACCATGACAGTACTTGACCACATGACAGTCGCACCACCACGACAGTACTTGACCACACGACAGTCGCACCACCATGACAGTACTTGACCACACGACAGTCGCACCACCACGACAGTACTTGACCACACGACAGTCGCACCAGAGTACAAAATATTTAACAAAGGGACTCTAGGATAATCTCGACTCCTAACTGGAGCTATGAGAACTAATCTAAGTAAGGTAATGTTTCAGTATAGTTCTAATTACATTTTTGGAAGGATATTTAATTTTTATCCCTTGAGGACGATGATTTAACCCTTTGAGGACTATGAATTAACCCTTTGTGGACGATGATTTAACCCTTTGAGGAGGATGGTTTAAATCTTCAGAACTTAAATAGTTAACTTAAGAGTCAAGAAACTGAATCTATTCTTATGAGAAAAATTTAACATGAGAACCATTGGTGTGTGTGAGGACCCTGGGGAGGCGTACAGCCAGTCCTTACATCAACTGAGAATCTATTTACAGTGACCAACGTGGAGGATAGAGGTGTGAGAGAGGATAGTGTTATTGGTCGGCACAGTAAGGCTTTAACACCGCTTCGCTGCACCACTACGGCCCTCTGTCTCGATTTACGCTGTTAAAAATCTTTTAGGCTTCGTATAGTGACTCTTGTAGGAGGAAGCTGCCGGGGAGGTGTGAGGTCGATCTCATGAATAGTGAAGTAACGTAGTATATTGTTTTTATCTGAGTTATATTAAAGAAAACGATATTATTTGAAGGAGAAACTTAGCAAAACTTATTCTATTTCACTATTGGAGGTTAAACATTGGTAGAAGTCTCTTGGGTCATGAGGCTTGATTTCCCTGTCATTTAGGGAACTTTCCAAGGGGTCTAGCGAGTTTATTTCCCCACCCGCCATTTAGGGGAATCTCCCGGGCCTCGTGAAGTTTCTCAACAATTCTCCCTAGAGATACTCTGTTGTTGGTACTCTGGGGAGATGCTGAGAGCTTTGAGTCTCTCTCTCTCTCTCTCTCTCTCTCTCTCTCTCTCTACAGTGCTACCCTTTGTCACACCTAACACGTCACATCATCCCTTCACCCACCACCATCACCCCACCCACAACACCACACGTTACATCCCTTCCCCACACCATACCAAAACGTCACACCCCTACCACACGTTACCACCTTGTACCGACGGGCGTAACTGAACTCGGTATATGTGAGGCAGTTCCACGTCGCCCGGGTCTTTCTACTCCTCACCCACATGACGACAACTACCGTCATTTGAGCTCCCACACCAAATCGTTTTCCTGTGACACAAAAGAAGGAAAAATTTATCCCGGCGAAAAACGAGTGAGGCGAATTTCAAGACACAATGAGGAGGTGGGAGGAGAAGAGGGGGAAGGAGAGGAGGGGGGAGGGGATAGGAGGGGGGTATTTTTCCTCTGGTGCGTGTGTTTTCATCGTCAGTGCCTTCATCCCCCCAGTGAGTTTATCGATGCATCAGGACAAACGGAGATACATTTTCTCTTTTATTTTCAGTTTTGGGTTTTTATTTTCCTTCGTTGTTTCTCGCTGTATTTATTTGAGAGAAAGAGAGAGAGAGAGAGAGAGAGAGAGAGAGAAGAGTGAACGGTGGTGGCAGCAGGTGGTGGTGGGAGGTGTACCGGAGTCACCTCACCTTTAACACTCACTCATAGGTGTTCAGCTGCCTCATTACGGTTACCTTCCCTCCCCCCCCTCCCTCTGTACCATCTAATCCCCCCTTCACACATCACAGTCCCTCGACCTGGGGACCTGTGGGGACTTGCGGGGACCTGCGGGGACTTGCGGGGACCTGCGGGGACTTGCGGGGGACCTGCGGGGACTTGCGAGGACCTGTGGGGACCTGTGGGGGCTTGCGGGGACCTGTGTGGGGACCTGTGGGGACTTGCAGACTTGCAGGGGACCTGTGGGGACCTGTGGGGACTTGCGGGGACCTGTGGGGACTTGCGGGGACCTGGGCCTTCACGTCAATACTTCTGATCATTGTTGTCGACAATAAGTTAGAAAAACAAAGTCTATGTTGGTCTATTGAAATTTATAATGGAGTTTTATGATTCCCGGAAACTTGGCTGGCACACACACACACCCTCTCATGTATACACCCTCTCATGTATACACCCTCTCATGTATACACCCTATACAGTATGTACTCAGTAATACGTATATAACTGAACACTTAATTACACTTCATACATCTCTCTCTCTCTCTCTCTCTCTCTCTCTCTCTCTCTCTCTCTCTCTCCCTGAACGAGGTCTCCTCCTCAGACTATCTGGAACGTGAGGGGAATTGGATCGTCTTCCCAGATGCTTCAGATAATGGTGTTGGATACTGTTAACCTTATTTAGTTACTAGACAACTGATGTTCTTTTTTTCCTCTCCCTACTTATACAAGTCTTGTTACTTATACACCTTAGTCTTGTTACTTATACACGATGATCTTGTTACCTATACATACGATGATCTTGTTACTTATACACGATACTTTTCATCTGTCTTAAATGTATACCCCGAAGCGCTTCCCTCACCTATATCCTCCAATATTTTTCCTGGAATCTATAACACGTGTTTTCTGAATCCATATCTTCCATTAGCATCGAGTACAATATCGGATCCCTCTATTACATAACACCTTCCAAACCCTCTATAAGGATCGTGTTCCAGGGTCTTATACACACACTTATGACTCTTAGACGTGTTGATACACTGTGGGGTGAGACTGTAAACCCTCTTGAACTAAGCACCATTTTGGAGAACTTAAAACAAAGGAACATCAATCGATCCTCTTTTGTTTATTGATTCTCTTTCCTATTCTGTCGTCTATAGACAAACTGTGCCTTGGGATTTGAGAGTGTTTGTTTTTTTTGCTTATCTCTTGTAAGATTTCACAGTAGGACCTCACAGTAGGACCTTACTGTAGGAACTTCACTACCATCCTCTTCCCTTCTCTCCCTCTCCCTCTTTCATCCTCACTGAATTCCTCCCTTGTTAATCCTGTTGTCTCCCATTTTTCTCTTCTTCCCCTCTTCTCTTCCTGTTCTCTACCTCTTTCTTTTCATCACCGTTTATGCTCTGATTCCTCCTTCCCTACTTGAGGAGTAGAGAAGATGATGATGAAAGTGAGGGAAAATGGAGATAGGGACACTGAGAAGATGGAGGTAAATTTTTTTTCTCTCTCTCTCTCTCTCTCTCTCTCTCTCTCTCTCTCTCTCGCTCTCTCTCTCTCTCTCTCTCGTTAGTCTGCCAATTAGCGAGACATATAAGGAGGAAACTTTTGAATCTCATTTCAATCCTTCGTTTCTTCACTCCCCTCACCTCTCTTCCTTCCTCATTCCCATCATCTCCCTTGGCCACACCCTTCCTCTTCTCTTCTTCTACCCTCCCCCTCTTCTTCTCCCCTCCTCCCCAACAAGAGGTGAACGACACACAGAGGAATAGAGGCGAAAAATAGACAAAAACTTGACCTTCCACCAGACAAGTAAATCGTGGTGACCCAATTAGTGTCTGGACCGACCCACAGGAACCAGGGAGACGATGAAAGGTTTAGACAGACTTGACAGGTCATATGTAGGTTCTAGGTAGACAGGGAAAAGTTTTAGGTAGATAGGAAAGAAAGAAAGAAAGAAAGAAAGAAAGAAAGAAAGAAAGAAAGAAAGAAATAATAAAACAATAAAAAACGAAGATAACAACATAAAGAAACAAGAAAACAGACAAAATGCGGAATAATACGAAGAATAAAGACAATAATTGTACAAATTAAAATAAATTAATGATAAAGGAAAGGGGAATGCATAATTAATTACTAGGGTACTGAAGGAACGAAGTCGGGAAAAAGGAGAATTGATAATAAATTTGAGGATGATGAGAGTGTGAGAATGAGAGATAAGAGAATAAAGGAGAAGATAGGAAGGAGAAGAGAGACATATGAGAGAAAAATTATGGTCAGGTGTAAGTAAAGGGAAGGGAAGGGAAACAGAGAGAGAGAGATACGAAATTAGAGATTGATATTAAATTAAATATTTTGATGAAAGGAGAAAGAAAATATTGAATAACAGTAACAAGAAGATCAAGAGCTTAAACGAAGAAATCAAATCAAACCACAAAGAACCAGAAGGTCAAAGAAAGGTCCTGATTGGTAGAAATTTTTACTAAGACGAAAACAAAATCTAGAAAATGTTTTTGTGATAATTTGATTGGCTGGTTTGTTCCAAGAAATCGGTGGAAATCTAATTAGAAGGTGATAAACAGGTATTGTGCTTGACCTTATCTTCCTTTACCCCTCCTCCTCATTCTTCCTGTCTCAACGGATGAAGTAGAGGAGGGGAGGAGGGATAGGAGGGAGGGAGGGATAGGAGGGAGGGATGGGAAGGAAGGCAGGAAGGAGGGAGGGAAGGATGGGGGTAGCGAGGGAAGGAGGCAAGAAAGAGAAGAAGGAAGGAGGGCGGAGGTAGAGGGAGACTAATAGTGAGGAAGAGGAAGGAAAAGAGGGGGAGGGAAGGAGAGAGGGAGTTTCCCTTCTATTCTAATTAGCAACTTTTCAAACCTGGGCTAATTAATTTCAGTAACTTGATTCTAGTTTCAGCTTTCTATACTGTTGATTGTGCCTTACCTGTGAGTGTGTGTGTGTGTGTGTTTGTGTGTAGGTATGTGTAGGTGTGTGAGTGTGTGTGTGTGTGTGTGCTGTCGATGGTGTTGATAGTGCCAATATGATGATAATAATAAAGACAAATAACTACACATAAAATATTCTACCAGTGGTCTGATAATACTAAACATTCCTCCTCATGTATCTCAAATATTCCCTTTCAAACAACAACAACACAACCACTAATTAAATAATATTCACCTGATAATCTATAATAACGTATAATATTCCCCCAACAAATAATACTCTTCTTAATTAATAATATTACCTGGAATATTCTGCTGACATAATGCTGATAATATTCACCTGACTGGAAAGAAGACTTGGCAATATCCCTCGTGTTTATCCGCCATATTTTACCTCTCGTGCACTGGATCAATCACCAGTATTACGTGTTGGATATTGTCTTTAATACTCGATAGAAAATATTCCATTGAGAAGGAGGAAATGACCCTGGTGTCTCCCTTTGATCCTCTGTTTCGCCCTGTGCTCCCTGGCTTGTCACGAGTCTAATAATGATGATGATAAGGTTTTTTTTTTTTTTTTTCATTTCTTTCCCGGGTTGGGGAGGGGGGAGGGGTGGAGGATGAAGGAAGTGAGAAGGTGGAGGGAAGGTGGAAGTTGTGGTAGGGAGGGGGAGAGGAAGGAAAAATAAGTCTTTACACCTTCAGTTATCATCACTTCACTCTCCTCCTTTCTTCCCCTTCTCCCTCCCTCTGCCACCCCCATTGTAAGAGCCTTTGATAATCTGGGGGTGGTGGAGTCCGTGAGTCCCTGAGAAACTCTCCGGCAGCAGGCAGTCATGTGGAACACCTCTATTGGAGACCTGACTTTGAGGACTGTGCTAGAGATTATCAACCTCCGATACGCCGATGTGATCTTATTGTTACACTCACGCGACAACAACACTCTTTTCTATTTTACTCATGAGCCAAAACTTTTATTATTTGTATTTCTATCTCAGAATCGATGTCCTTTTTTAACCCTTATTCTTCCTCTTTTTCGTCCTCCTCCTCTTCCTTGTCCTCTTTCTCCACCACCACCACCCCAGCAAATCTTCATCACCCTCCTTCCTCTTCTTCTTCTCCTCCTCCTCCTCCTCCTTCTCTCCTTCCTCCACGTCCTCTTTCTCCCCCACCACCGCCCTCATAACCTCTTCAACCCCCTCCTCCTTCTCTCCACTCTCTCTCTCACACCTTCAAGAGCCGACCAGGACAAGATGGCGAGCAGACTCAAAATTTGTCCTGGCGAGAAACCAATCAGCTGCCAAGAATTAAAAGCGTGACTAGCCTAGAGTGAGAACTGTTCCTTCACTCTGAAAACTAAAACTCGCCAACATCACACACTCACGCTTTAAGACTTTGAGTGATAGTTTTAGTGTTTTATATATATGGGATAAAACTAAGATACCTTTGTTTATCTTAGTAACCAGATTAGTTTTTTTTTTTTTAACTCTCTGTTGGGTGAAGATGCCTCTACTCCAGCTCTCATTTTGAAGGTAAAGAGTTTAATTAAAGCTCTTTGGTGGGAGTTAATAATGTTAGGTGTATGTACTTGTGTTTATATAGTGTTAGATGTATTGTGACCGTTACAGACTGAAGATTAACATTAGCAAAATTTCAACACCGATGAATCAAGAGTATAGTGAGGTTTACTATTACACTCAAGAGTATAGTGAGGTTTACTATTAGACTCAAGAGTATAGTGAGGTTTACTATTAGACTCAAGAGTATAGTGAGGTTTACTATTAGACTCAAGAGTATAGTGAGGTTTAATATTAGACTCAAGAGTATAGTGAGGTTTACTATTAGACTCAAGAGTATAGTGAGGTTTACTATTACACTCAAGAGTATAGTGAGGTTTACTATTAGACTCAAGAGTATAGTGAGGTTTACTATTAGACTCAAGAGTATAGTGAGGTTTACTATTAGACTCAAGAGTATAGTGAGGTTTAATATTAGACTCAAGAGTATAGTGAGGTTTACTATTAGACTCAAGAGTATAGTGAGGTTTACTATTACACTCAAGAGTATAGTGAGGTTTACTATTACACTCAAGAGTATAGTGAGGTTTACTATTACACTCAAGAGTATAGTGAGCTTTACTATTACACTCAAGAGTATAGTGGGGTTGATAGTGTCATTCATAATACAGGAGAAAAATGAGTCAGGTTATGGTGATTGTTGAGTTAACCTTCCAAGTACTGCTGCTGTAACTGATGCAGGTACAGCTGTAGTGGACCTTACTGTAACCCTCCAAATACAACTGTAACTCAGTATAACCTGCCGCTACTGTAACCTGGTCCAGATACACAGTTAATGAACACTTGATCGCTAACACTGTAACCTGGTCCAGATACACAGTTAATGAACACTTGATCGCTAACACTGTAACCTGGTCCAGATACACAGTTAATGAACACTTGATCGCTAACACTGTAACCTGGTCCCGGGTACACAGTGTCGAACCTTGATCCTTCACTTACTGTAACCTGGTCCAGGTACTGAGATTAATGAACATGATCTCTAACACTGTAACCTGGCGTCCAGGTACACAGTTAATGAACCTTGATCTCTAACACTGTAACCTGGTCCAGGTACACAGTTAATGAACACTTGATCGCTAACACTGTAACCTGGTCCAGATACACAGTTAATGAACACTTGATCGCTAACACTGTAACCTGGTCCAGATACACAGTTAATGAACACTTGATCGCTAACACTGTAACCTGGTCCAGATACACAGTTAATGAACACTTGATCGCTAACACTGTAACCTGGTCCAGGTACACAGTTAATGAACACTTGATCTCTAACACTGTAACCTGGTCCAGATACACAGTTAATGAACACTTGATCGCTAACACTGTAACCTGGTCCAGATACACAGTTAATAGACACTTGATCTCTAACACGCAACCTGGTCCAGGTACACGGTTAATGAACACTTGATCTCTCTAGCTGCTGTAACCTGGTCCAGGTACACAGGATAATGAACACTTGATCTCTAACACTGTAACCTGGTCCAGGTGCACAGTTAATGAACTATGATCTCTAACACTGTGACACAGGGTCCACACACAGTTCAATGAGACATGATCCTCTAACACTGTAACCTGGTCAGTACACAGTTAATAGACATGATCTCTAACACTGTAACCTGGTCAGATACGGTTAATGAACACTTGATCGCTAACACTGTAACCTGGTCCAGATACACAGTTAATGAACACTTGATCGCTAACACTGTAACCTGGTCCAGATACACAGTTAATGAACACTTGATCGCTAACACTGTAACCTGGTCCAGATACACAAAACTAGTCTGGGTTTTCTCTCAGATATTGTAAAATCCAGATAAACCGAACAACAAAAAACGCAAAAACCAGCAGGTCAGCTGCACGTCGTAGTGTAAAAGAACGCCGTTAAAGGAAGGTGAACATCCGTCGGGTGTAGCTTCCATCAGTATGTCAGTAAGGGGTAGAGAGAAGGCGGGAGGAATGTTCATCTTATCTCCTGTACTTAGTTTGCAGACAGGTGAACGTTCGTCTGGCGCAAGTAAGACAACGTTAATCTGGTGTAGCTCCTGTATGGTATGGGGAGGAGATGAATGCCAGACGTTGGTGATTTCTCGTGTTGGCGTTGTGGTGACTGCTCGTGTTGGCGTTGTGGTGACTGCTCGTGTT
>NW_024735554.1:13157546-13328185 GCF_018991925.1 Homarus americanus | reverse complement strand
AGCTGATACGCAATAGCTGGTGGTGAGTCATGCGTCGTTGTAAGCAATAGGAGGTTGAAGTAGATTACCGGGTATTATATTAAGAGTGAAATATCGAAAAGGTTTTTATTACCGATATTTTTTGTAGATCAATGAAAACTGTGATACCGTATATGATATGATAAGTTAGCCTGTGCTCAGAACTTCAACATAGACTACTGAAAGCACGTTGTAAGGTAATTTAGCCTATTGTAAGTTGGTGAGCTTCATTTGCTGAAGGAACTGCACAACTTTTCATTACTAATTGGTACATATTTTACGTTTCCATTGTTTACTGGCAGTAAATGGTTAATATTTTTCATGTCTGAAGCTAAGCTAAAAGTTGCTCCCCACCCTTCCCATCATGCACGGGTTCAACCTAACAAAACTATTACGCATGTATAGGACGACCCCCAATTTTTTGCCTAAAAATTTGGTCTTAAAAACTCGAACTACACACGAGTATATATGGTATATTCTCCTAGGTCAAATCACTGTCATTTTAAAATGAGAGAAGCTTAGTAGGACTGTTAAATAAACACACAGAGACCTTCGGCTCAAACTTATCACCTCAACCCCTCCCCCCACCCCTCCTGTCTCCGTCCCTCCCTCCCTAATTTGCTCAGCCAGGGGTTTATTTAGGCTTACAGTTTTTATCTTATATAATATCTCAGACTAAAGTTAGATTATAATTTGCATTGCTGGAATCCTTGCAAGACAGCTAATAATTTGAATATAAACGTCATATATTTTGCTCAAGAGATAAAAATTGTTGTACATTAGTGTACAGTACTGTAGTACATTTATAATATAAATTTTTTCAACTGCATTTTTGGGTAGATTTACATCAATTTCTTCATTTATTTTCATCCATTTCCATGCACACACCATACTAAAAGAAACGTAAAACAAATAAATGACCTTAGTGCAAAGCTGGAGTGCACATGTACTAATTTGATTACGGTACTAAAATTGTCATGTCTAGTGCAAATTCTAGCATGTTTATATTCAAATTAATCAGTGTTTTACAAGAATCCCAACAATGTTAATTATATTCACCCAGGTCATGTCACTGGCTTTTTATAAGAGAGAAGCTTACTCACTTAAGAACTGATAAATATACAGGTACACGCGTTAGACCTGGGCCGGTGCCAACTGTCAAACGTACTACCTCCCCTCCCCCCAAGCCTCCTCGCTCGCTCCCTCCCTCTCCCCCATCTGCCCGGCGTTGCTGGAATCCTTGTAAAACAGTGAATAATTTTAATATAAACGTCATGTATTTTGCACAAGAGATAAAAATTAATCACCTGTATCACATTACAGTAGTGATTTAAGAGTAAAAGTGTATATGTACGTATATAGCATTCCACATACACATAAGTACAAGTATAAATTAAAAGTTTGTGTGATGATCGGACAACGTCCATTTCGGTTAACGTCACGTTTCCAAGAACGTATCTAGGAAGTTAACTGGCGCATGACTGTGTTATTATTATTATTATTTATATATTATATTGATTATTATTATTATTATTAATATTATTATTATTATTATTGTATATATATATATATATATATATATATATATATATATATATATATATATATATATATATATATATATATATATATATATATATATATATATATATATATATATATATATATATATATATATATATATATATATATATAATATATATATATATATATATATATATATATATATATATATATATATATATATATATATATATATATATATATATATATATATATATATATATATATATATATATATATATATATATATATATATATATATATATATATATATATATATATATATATGTATATTTTGATAAAATCACACGGGAAAAGGGTAACAACGGAGCACCTTAGCTTTCGTCTTTATTCAAGACATCTTCAGAGGCAACTGGATTACATGGACAGAGAGAGGCTTAAATATACAGGGTGAACTTAAAAACATGAGGTCAGGCCAAAACTACAAATTTAAGGTACAGTTGTACCCTGATTTACATGGTCAATTGAACCCACAGGGTACCGCGTTAAGTGAAATCCGCGTAAATGGAACAACAGAACAAATGGGATTAATTCCAATAGAGACTGGCCCGACCCCCAAACTCCACTTTTTGATGACACACAACTATGTTGCAGTGAAATTTTTATCTTAACTTTATGATGGTATGCACAAACAAGTATATAGAAGAGGTTAGGTTAGGAAAAATAATGGTTAAGTGAGGAAAAATAAAGGTTAGGTTAGGAAAACTAAAAGTTAGGTGTAACACTTACGTTAGTAGAAGAGATGGGTCGGCATACGGGACCAGGAGGGATGAAACTGCCGCGGCTAGGTCAAGCAGCGTCGTCTTTCCTCCCTCCCCGGGTGGACACGTCATATTACTTTAAACCAATTACAGCTAGCAGCAGAGGGGGGTAGGGATGCATGGCCAATCACAGTCCGATACGTCATATGACGTCAGTGATAATGCAACAGAGACATGCACTGCGCAACCTTACCGCGCGGCTTGCCCAGGCGGAGGCGAGAGGAGGGAGGAGGAGGGAGCAGGCGGGTGGGGCGAATCTAAAAATAGCGTCGAGCCGGACACTCTGCGCGTATATGGGTAGCTGAACCGCGTTAAGTGAAAGTTCGGTTCTGGCGAGGCACCGCGTATATGAGAAATCGTGTAAAGTGAAACCGCGTAAAGCGGGGTACAACTGTATACAGAAAGCCCACACAGGTAGACAGTTTCATACACTTTTAATCGAATCACCTGGAGTCTACCAAAATGTCAGTTTTTTCTGCTATGTTCTTAAGATGTCTGCGTATTTGTGACTCTGAATTTATTGACAATGAATTGAAACACATTCGTTCCATTGCACAGAAACTCGGGTACCCTTCTGTGTTTGTTGATCGTTGTTTTAAAAGGGCTAAAAAATCCTTTCATTCCACTCAAACCAGGCAAATTCCTACACTTAAGAATATTTTGACTCTGCCCTATCGTAATGAATTTGTCCCGTTAGTTCGGTCCCTCAAGCTTCTAAATATTAATGTTGTTTTCAAGTATGACTCAACCATTACCAATATGTTAATAAGAAATAGCCCAAGTTTGAATGTAAATGGAAGTGTTTATTGTATTCCATGTAGCAAATGTAATTGTAATTATGTAGGACAGACAGGAAAAACACTGCAGCTCAGAATCAAACAACATAAGTACAATATCAGAACAGCATCTGAAAGCAGTGCCTTGTTCGTTCATGTTAGGAATAATAATCATCCCATTGTTTGGGAAAAAAGCTTAGAAGTATTTAAATCATCTTGTGTCACAGAAAGACTTCTGGTTGAAGCTAGTTTGATAAAGGAATTAAAATCAATAATCCTTAGTGATGGTCAGTTCAAAACTGATAATATGTTACATAAATTTATTTGTCAGTGGCCCAAGGTTAAAAATGCTTTGAAAACCTTTGATCTAGATGTATGATAGTTATTTAGTGGGTCCCTTATTTTTGACCTGACCTGACTAGTCACGTCACCCCCCTTCTCTTAAGCTCCTCTACGTGTGTGTTGGTGTGGGGATTAGTGGATGACATCATTATGACCTGACCTCATGTTTTTAAGGTCACCCTGTATATTTAAGCCTCTCTCTGTCCATGTAATCCAGTTGCCTCTGAAGATGTCTTGAATAAAGACGAAAGCTAAGGTGCTCCGTTGTTTCCCTTTTCCCGTGTGATTTTATCAAGATTTATCTTATCCACGTTTTCATTGTGGATCTACATGAAATATATATATATATATATATATATATATATATATATATATATATATATATATATATATATATATATATATATATATATATATATATATATATATATATATATATATATATATATATATATATATATATATATATATATATATATATATATATATATATATATACAGATATATATATAATGCAATTGAAAAAAGTTTCACATTCTCCTACATTGTCTACAAGTACAGTATCTGTCTCTTATTGCTTGAGTCAATGAAGTTGTGCTGTACTGGGTGTAAGTGAGGAGTATATACCACTGTGTAAAAAGTCTTTTATACCACAACTCCAATGTACTGGACAGTCCTAAGCAACAATTAGTCTAGTACATGTACAGTGATGTGCTATTACATACAGTCACATGAATTCTAAATATAATATTAATAAAAAATTTTACCTGTAAGATAAGCAGCTGCTGAACATTATTTTCCTCAGGTATAGGCCTAGCTCCAATTTCCATCAGATTGAGGTCGACATCTTCTAGGTCATTAACGAGTTTGCGAACAACCTGATCATTGTCAGTTTCACTGAAGAAAAGAGAGCATTAACAAAACTATTATTTTAAGTCAAGGAAAGAAGTACTTTCAGGACCTAACTGTACTGTGTAGAACATGCAATGGTGTATTTGGTTAAGCTTTGATTTTAACCCCAGACAGATGGCCTGTTATAAGGGAGGGGAGACTAGATAAGATAGAATAGCCATATTAATTATTCTTAGGTTTGGTTGCACATAAGTCATCTGAGCAACTCTGGCATGTAACACCTTCAATAAATTCAACTTCATGCTTAAGATATATGCTACCATATATGGCAGCTCTCCAGGTTTCACGATCTCTTGCATCCTTTGTAGTCATTTCTCACAACTTCTCCCCATGTCATTCTTAGCCTACCCTTGACTCTCCTCCCTTCCAGTTTTAGACTCATGCATCTCTTGACCTAATTTTTTTCTCCATTCTCACCGCAACAAATTGATAACATGGGTGTACATTATTAAGCTAATATTGACATACAGTATTGAGAGACTGGGAGGTGTCAGATTGTTTAACTATTAGGCCCCGGGTGAAGTTCCAGAATGTCTGCCGATTCCCGCCATTTTTTTTTTTTTTTTTGAAAAGTTGATTTTTGTTCATTCCGGAATGCGAAGTCTATCTTTATACCTACGTAGGTATATGCCTTGCATTAACTCGCCAGGCCAACATACAGGCAATTAAAACATCTAATAATTACATAAATACGTATTATTAGGAGGACATGTTGCTACCTGGTATTTAATGGCAATTCTCAAAACCCCCTCCCACACCCTCCATCACACACATCACTACCGTCATCTTATTGCCTGGCGAATCAGCTGTAAATGCGCACAAGGAAGGCTCTGCTAATTTGTGTTGTAACAGCTGAAATATTAAGTGCCACGAGGATTTTACTTTTGGTATTTATACATCTTAGCACGGTGAGGAAATTGAGTGACTTTTATTTTGATTATTTCTCTCAGATGTTGTGTTTGGGGCAATTTTTTATACGGTCTGGTCAGCTTGGCGACCGGGGCTTGCCTTCTATCTAGGAAGACAGTCGATCTTTAGTGACTAATATCCTCTGCTTTGAAGTCACTTAGTGAATGAAGTTGTTTTTCACCCTTCCGGGCTTGTCTTCACTGAAAAAAATAAATAAATAAAAATATATACAGTAGTACCCCAATTTACGCGGTCAATTGAATCCACAGGGTACCGCGTTAAGTGAAATCCGCGTAAATGGAACAACAGAACATATGGGATTAATTCCAATAGAGACTGGCCCGACCCCCAAACTCCACTTTTTCCGACACAATACCTATGTTGTAGTAAAAATAACATCTAAATTTTATGATGGTATGCTCACACAATTAATATTTAAGAGAAATACAGTCGCCAGGTTAATGTCCATTCAAATAATAGACTCAAATCCCCTCCCCCCCCCTCTTCCCAGCTCACTGGCCCCTACCTCTCTGAGAAATGATTGGGTGAAAAACTAGATTTTAACGTTTAGTAATAAATAATACCTCAGACTAAAGTTAGGATAATATAATTGACATTTCTGGATTCCTTGCAGGTCAGGGAATATTTTGAATGTAAACTTCATATATTTTGCACAAAAGATAAAATACTTGCTTTGTGTAAACCAAATTATTACATTAGATCTAAAATTTGTATGTCTAATGCAAAATCCATGATGTTTATATTCAAAATGATAATCATATTGTAAGAATTCCAGCAATGTAAATTATATTCTGGTCCAGTGAGTTGTATGAATTTTATGAGCTAAAACAAATATCTTCAGTTAATAAAAAAAAAAATATTCTTCACGACTTTATCTGTCAATCAAAGTACCCCAACTTGCCTCCCCCCCTCTTCCAACCGTGCCAGATGGTCGGTCAGTCCCAACCCTCCCCCCCACCCCCCACCTTCCCTCCCTACCAAAGAAATGTTGGGTGAAAAAACTAATTTTAACTTTTAGCAACAAATAATACCTCAGACTAAAGTTAGGATAATATAATTGACATTGCTGGATTCCTTGTAAGACCAGGAACATTTTGAATATAAATGTCATATATTTTGCACAAAAGATAACATATTTACTCAGAGTAAACATTACATCTAAAATTTGTATGTCTAATGCAAAATGTATGATGTTTATATTCAAAATGATCAACAAATTGTAAGAATTCTAGCAATGTAAATTATATTCTGGCCAGGTAATTTGTATGAATTTTATGAGCTAAAACAAATATCTTGTTAATAAAAAAAAAAAATTCTTCACACTGTGCCAGATGGTAGGTCGGTCCCTCCCTCCCCCCACCCCCACCAACCCTCCCTACTAGATAAATGTGTGGGAAAACCAGAATATTTACCTTTTAAGTAATGAATAATAACTCAGACTAAAGTTAGGATAATATAATTGACATTGCTGGATCCCTTGTAAGACCAGGAATATTTTGAATATAAATGTCATATATTTTTCACAAAAGATAACATATTTACTCAGAGTAAATATTACATCTAAAATTTGTATGTCTAATGCAAAATGCATGATGTTCCTATTCAAAATGATCATCAAATTGTAAGAATTCCAGCAATGTAAATTATATTCTGGCCGGGTAATTTGTATGAATTTTTTGAGCTAAATAAAAAAAAAAAATTATACTTCACGCGTATATGGGAAGATGAACCGCGTAAAGAGAAAGTTCGGTTCTGGCGAGGCACCGCGTATATGAGAAATCGCATAAAGTGAAACCGCGTAAAGCGGGGTACAACTGTATATATGCAGTACAGTGGTCCCTCGGTTAACGAGCACAATCCGTTCTAGAAGGTTGCTCGTTAACCGAAAAACTCGTCAACCGAAACCACTGTTTCAATGGGTTTATGGGTAATTGGTTCCAGCTCACCGAAAATTGCCTAAATTCAACAAAAAATGTAGAAAAGTACACTTATTTTGAGGTGTGTATGTAGAAGGCTCCTGGATGATGATGATGATAATGATGGGAATTAGAATGGGGGTGGAGGAGATGGGAGAAGAGAAGGCATTGGGGTGGAAGAGAAGTCACCCCAAGGCGACATTTCACCCATAAAATTTTAGTTCTCTTGGTGTAATTCAGGATTATTTTCTTTCAATCAACACTGCACTGCATTATATATTGTCAATATGTAAAATAAATTTCAAAATGACCAATAATTTGCTTGCAAACACAGAAAAAAGTGTTTACTTGAAGAGAGTCTCAAGCAAGATGTTACCTCCACTGAGAAGACACAAAGACTGACGCCTGTATGGTGTGTTGAGAGGCTGGATGCCGCGCATTTAACTAGTCACTTTACCTTCAATTATGTTCAATAATTGTTAAAATGTCTAAAAAATTTAATATTAAACTTTTAAAATTATTGAATAGTATAAACTTCTTGATATTTACTAAAATAGTAAGGAATTTAAGCCCTAGAACCGATTACTGTATTGGCGGACTAATACTACAGCTGGTTGACCGCCAAGTGCAAGCGAAAACTTGAGGTCGGCTCGTAAGAAACTTGTTAACCAAGGGATTGCTTGTTAACCGAAGTTAAGAATCTTATGGGAGGCAACTCGTTAACCGAAATCTCGTTAACCGAGGCGCTCGTTAACTGAGGGATCACTGTGTATATATATATATATATATACGTATATATATATATATATACATATATATATACACATATATATATATACATATACATATATATAAACAGTATTACCCCGCCTAACGCGGTTTCACTTAACGCGTTTTTTCATATACGCGGTGCCTCGCCAGAAGCGAACTTTCACTTAACACGGATTTTTTCCACATATACGAGGTGAGTGTCCGGCTCGAGAGCTATTTTTAGATTCGCCCCACCCCCCACCCGCCACCCTGCCTGACTGCCTGTTTTAGCTCATAAAATTCATACAAATTACCCGGCCAGAATATAATTTACATTGCTGGAATTCTTACAATATGATGATCATTTTGAATATAAACATCATAGATTTTGCATTAGACATACAAATTTTAGATATAATGTTTATTCTGAGTAAATATGTTATTTTTTGTGCAAAATATATGACATTTGTATTCAAAATATTCCTGGTCTTACAAGGAATCCAGCAATGTCAATTATATTATCCTAACTTTAGTTTGAGGTATTATTTATTACTAAAAAGTTAAATATTCTGGTTTTCCCACACATCTCCTTGGGACGGTGGTGGGGGGTGGGGGGGAGGGAGGGACCGACCGACCATCTGTTACCCTGTGAAGAATATTTTTTTTTTTTATTAACTGAAGATATTTGTTTTAGCTCATAAAATTCATACAAATTACCCGGTCAGAATATAATTTACATTGCTGGAATTCTTATAATTTGATGATCATTTTGAATATAAACATCATAGACTTTGCATAAGACATACAAATTTTAGATAAAATGTTTACTCTGAGTAGATATGTTCTCTTTTGTGCAAAATATATGACATTTATATTCAAAATATTCCTGGTCTTACAAGGAATCCAGCAATGTCAATTGTATTATCCTAACTTTAGTTTGAGGTATTATTTATTAAAATTTAGTGGTTTTCTCCCAAAAATTTCTCAGAGAGGGAAGAGCCAGCAGTGTAGTGTGAGAAGAGGGGGAGGGAGTTGAGTCCATTATTTGAATGGACATTAACTTGACGACTGTATTTCTCTATTTCTCTTAAGTATTAATTGTGTGCATGTACCATCATAAAATTAAGATGTTATTTTTACTACAACATAGTTATGTGTCGTCAAAAAGTGGAGTTTGGGGGTCAGGTCGGTTTCTATTGGAATTAATCCCATATGTTCTGTTGTTCACTTAACGCGATTTTCACTTAACGCGGTACCCTCTGGGTTTTATTGACCGCGTTAAGTGGGGTACAACTGTGTGTGTATATATATATATATATATATATATATATATATATATATATATATATATATATATATATATATATATATATATATAATACATAAAAAATCTAAAATGGGTCTCTTTTCTTCTTCTCAGTACCACAAAACTCTCTCTTTTAAGCTTGCCAGCCATTTTAAGGTGAATTACAAACAAAAATTTTGTCTGTGTACTGACGTTGGGACTGGAAAATACGTAATTTGACAAAATTTTGGTACGACTGAGGCAGGTCATAAGTGCGGGTGGTCGTAAGTCAAGTAGGTCGTAAGTCGGGTAGGAGCTGTACAGTATATGGTACTGTATCTCGCTAATATACGTAACTTTTATATATATATATATATATATATATATATATATATATATATATATATATATATATATATATATATATATATATATATATATATATATATATATATATATATATATATATATATATATACACATACATACATACATACACACACAGTGGGGTATGCTATAACGAACGGATCCTACTACGAATATGCCTATAACGAACTGTTTTACCTATAAAATTGAGAATGCTATAACGAACGAAACTCCTACAACGAACATTATTTAATTTTTTTTTTTTTCTAATTTATTGTTTTTTTATTACAAATATTAATGATATTCTTTATTTCAGGGGTTTACATGCATATTTATGCACTTTCTTACAATTTTTACAATTTTATATTATATTTTTCAGTGTTAAGTAGTTGTATTTGGGGGCCTGGAACAGATTAATCCTATAACGAACGAATGCTATAACGAACAAGGTTCTAGAACCAATTAGATTCGTTATAGCATACCCCACTGTATATATATCTTGATAAAATCACACGGGAAAAGGGAAACAACGGAGCACCTCAGCTTTCGTGTTTATTCAAGACATCTTCAGAGGCAACTGGATTACATGGACAGAGAGGGGCTTAAATATACAGGGTGACCTTAAAAACATGAGGTCAGGTCATAATGATGTCATCCACTAATCCCCACACCAACACACACGTAGAGAAGGGGGGTGACGTGACTAGTCAGGTCAGGTAAAAAATAAGGGACCCACTAAATAACTATCATACATCTAGATCAAAGGTTTTCAAAGCATTTTTAACCTTGGGCCACTGACAAATAAACTCAAGAAACACAATGAACCTTGCGAATTAATAAGGTTTGATGTAAATTCTCTGTTCACTAGAGTACCTGTGAAAGACCTACTTTCATTTCTTAAAGATAAATTACAAATGTTAGATTTAACTATTGAACATGACACTTTCCTCAAATTGATAGAGTTATGCGTAACTGACAATGTGTTTAGAGCAAATGGGAAGTTCTATAAGCAAATATTTGGCATGAGCATGGGTAATTGTCTTTCTGCTCCTCTAGCCTGTATTTATATGGAATTTTTTGAATCTAGATAACTACCCAATATAGTGGACTTTATTCCTCCTTGGTATAGATATGTAGATGATGTTCTTTGTCTTTGGCCTAGAAACAGTGACCCATTAGAATTTTTAGACAAGCTTAATGATATTGTCCCAAGTATCACATTCAAAATTGAAAGAGAAATAAATGGATCCTTTCCATTCCTTGATATGTTTATCATGAGAAATGGCCAAAACTACAAATTTAAGGTATACAGAAAGCCCACACAGGTAGACAGCTTCATACACTTTCTATCGAATCACCTGGAGTCTACCAAAATGTCAGTTTTTTCTGCTATGTTCTTAAGATGTCTGCGTATTTGTGACGCTGAATTTATTGACGATGAATTGAAACACATTCGTTCCATTGCACAGAAACTCGGGTACCCTTCTGTGTTTGTTGATCGTTGTTTTAAAAGGGCTAAAAAATCCTTTCATTTCTCTCAAACCAGGCAAATTCCTACACTTAAGAATATTTTGACTCTTCCCTATCGTAATGAATTTGTCCCGTTAGTTCGGTCCCTCAAGCTTCTAAATATTAATGTTGTTTTCAAGTATGACTCAACCATTACCAATATGTTAATAAGAAATAGCCCAAGTTTGAATGTAAATGGAAGTGTTTATTGTATTCCATGTAGCAAATGTAATTGTAATTATGTAGGACAGACAGGAAAAACACTGCAGCTCAGAATCAAACAACATAAGTATAATATCAGAACAGCATCTGAAAGCAGTGCCTTGTTCGTTCATGTTAGGAATAATAATCATCCCATTGCTTGGGAAAAAAGCTTCGAAGTATTTAAATCGTCTTGTGTCACAAAAAGACTTCTGGTTGAAGCTCGTTTGATTAAGGAATTAAAATCAATAAACCTTAGTGATGGTCAGTTCAAAACTGATAATATGTTACATAAATTTATTTGTCAGTGGCCCAAGGTTAAAAATGCTTTTGAAAACCTTTGATCTAGATGTATGATAGTTATTTAGTTGGTCCCTATTTTTTGACCTGACCTAACTAGTCACGTCCACTCTTCTCTTAAGCTCCACGGTGTGTGTTGGTGTGGGGATTAGTGGATGACATCATTATGACCTGACCTCATGTTTTTAAGGTCACCCTGTATATTTAAGCCTCTCTCTCTGTCCATGTAATCCAGTTGCCTCTGAAGATGTCTTGAATAAAGATCAAAGCTAAGGTGCTCCGCTTCCCTTTTCCTGCAGGATTTTATCAAGATTTATCTTACCACGCATAGGATCTACATGAAATATATATATATATATATATATATATATATATATATATATATATATATATATATATATATATATATATATATTTCATGTAGATCCACAATGAAAACGTGATAAGATATATATATATATATATATATATATATATATATATATATATATATATATATATATATATATATATATATATATATATATATATATATATATATATATATATATATATATATATATATATACACATAGTTTAACCCTCACTTTACGCTGTTAATGTAACCTACAGGGTACTGCGAAAGTGAGAAACGCGAAAGTGAATAACGAACATATGGGATTAAATGAAATAGAAACCAGCTGACCCCCAAACTCCACTTTTTCCCAACACAATACCTATGTTCTAGTAAAAATAACATCTTAATTTTATGATGGTACATGCACACAATTAATACTTAAGAGAAATACAGTCGCCAAGTTAATGTCCATTCAAATAATGGACTAACTCCCCCCCTATTTCACACTACCCCTGGCCTCTCTGAGAAATTTTGGGGGAAAACCAGGTATATTAATAATACACTCAAACTAAAGTTAGATAATACAATTGACATTGCTGGATTCCTTGTAAGATCAGGAATATTTTGAATAAATATATATTTTGCACAAAAGATAAAATATTTACCAGAGTAAACATTATATCTAAAATTTGTATGTCTAATGCAAAATCTATGATGTTTATATTCAAATGATCATCAAATTGTAAGAATTCAGCAATGTAAATTATATTCTGGCCGGATAATTTGTATGAATTTTATGAGCAAAAAAAAATTATACTACCCGTGTAAAGGGTACACCCACCGCGAATGTGAGCATCCTGGGTCTGGGTAGGCACGCAGAAGCGGGAAAACGCGAATGACCGCAGTGAAGTGATTGTACATATATATATATATATATATATATATATATATATATATATATATATATATATATTATATATATATATATATATATATATATATATATATATATATATATATATATATATATATATATATATATATATATATATATATATATATATATATATATATATATATATATATATATATATATATATATATATATATATATATATATATATATATATATATATATATATATATATATATATATATACACATATACTGTATATGAATTTTTTCTTTGTCCCAATTATACATGTGCAAGTAATGAGTGCCATGATATATATATCCCTCTCCCTCATCTCATGTCCTGTCACGAACTTTTTCGGGCTTCCGCCCTGGGTTTTCTAATTACTCTCAGCATGCAGGCCAGAGTTAAGTTTTTCTCTTCTTAACTCTATTTTATTCATGTCCTCAGTAGCGGGTTCAGCCTTTCCAGGTGAACTTTAGCGAGGCTGCTAGTTTTAGTGATCCTTCCGGTCTTAATAGCAATCTAGAGTTATGTAAGGATGAACCTTGTATGCTCAGTATGGGTTAAATGAGAACCATTCAGGGTGGAATTTTCAACCCAATACATGTTGCTAGAGTAATGGTGAACGATGTTAGCCAATGGAGCGCTATGGTAGCAGCTCAGCAATGTCAACCCTTCTGGGTGACTTGATGCTCACTCAGGCATCATCGCCACATGATTAATTGAAGCGGTGATGTCTGTGCTCCCTGATTGGCAACAAATAAAGAACTTGGTGATCCCTCAAAATATAAATGCTCTAAAATGAAGTTAGCTTGATTAAGAAACAAAGTTCATTGAGCTGAGGGACATTTGAGATAAGAGAAGAGGTGTATGATATAGTGAGTTAGTTGTTTATGATTGTCAAACTGGTGACTTATATAACAATAAGAGATATTAATGAAATAACTTACTTAAATATCACAGTTATGAGTCATATTGATTATGTTTGGGAGAAATGTAATCTCCCTTGTATTATTATGATGATACATTGTGACTCATGGTGATCCTCCTAGTTTAGACGAGTGATATGCAACAAGGAAGTCCACGTCACAAGAGGATGTGAATTCACTAGAAGTAGTAGTAGTTTCACCTATAACCTGGGGACCATACTACATGTAATTATCAAGGATGTAGGGCAACTTGGATTACCAGGTTAGATCCTCATTTGGCTTGCATAATTCATTGCAGCTGTGTCTCAGACAACCTGTTTTCACCATTGGATTGTGCAGTTTGTTATGATCAAATTTTTAAAATTAATCAAGCTGCAGGAGATAAGAAGGAATTTTTGAAGATCCAAATTAAAAATAGGTGGAATAAGGCCTTAAAGAGTAAAAATTTCTAAATGTAAAACACTGGAAAGATCCCAAGTTGGCAGAAAGTTTAGACATATGGGTGACAGGTAAAAGATTTAATCCCCTGTTAGGCCAACCTCCTTCTGCTAAGAAAAATAGTTTATTGAACATCCAAGATAATGAGGCAGTAGGAAGGTTGCAAGAACCTCTATCTATCCAGTCAGCCCAATTTAGTGGATTCCAGGATCAGGATGAGGAAGTTGGCACTTATCATAGTGTTCAGTCACTAGAGCAGGGAGAACCTGTTGAGACTGACTTCATCCTGTCCCCATTTTGGCAACCTCTTCCACCTGGGGCAAAAGCGTTGGTTACTATGAGTGGAAACAGGCTGCTGTCGACTCCCTCGCAGCTGATGGAGAACATTGAGTATAAGGATGATCCAAACAGGCCTTGGGTAACATTGGTAAGATCTAAGTCTTCTTTGTTTTCAACCACATCCGAGTCTGTGGATTCCTTATTCAAAGTATTTTATGAAAATGTTTCTAAACTTCTTGATCTCTCAGCACTTGCAAAGAGACAGGAAGGCCAAGCAACTGTGGGTCATCATTCATTGTTTCTAGAAGGTGATACAGGTTGAAGCTCCTAATCCGGGACTCTATTATCCGGCACCTCCTGTTGTCCGGCAAAATTTTTATTTGCCGGACGGCCGCTAGTACCCATGGTTTGGCATACCCTTTGTTTATATCTGGTCCTCGTGGAGTTTGGTGAGTTCCTAGGTATTTCAAGTGTCTCTGTAATATTTCACTTGTAATTTACCCTAAACATATTTATTTTATTATTTCATTTACTGTACAGATTGTCAAAGGGTGAGCCAACGTACAGTAGTACTATTTCAAAACCTAGGATTAAAGATTAACCAGGTCAAATCAAATATCCTACCATGTCAGAAAATGGATTGGTTATGTCTCCATTGGGACACCAATCAGTAATCAGTCAGTCTACCAGAAGCAAAGGTAACAGATGTGATAAACCAAGTACTAGAAGCCTTTTGTGTAAAGCAAGAGGTGTCTTGGCACGATTGAGAAAACTACTGGGTCTTATAGATGGCCAATTTATAGTAGCTCCTTTGGGCAAGTATGAAGAAGCAATCAACTCATCTGGGGTCAAAAATTGCTTCACAGAAACAGAAATATTGGTTCTTCTCTCCCTATTCAGATCAAGAATCATCTGTCATAGTATAAATTTGACACCCAATCAGCTCATTTCCCTGGGTTCCTCAAACAGACTTGGTCGCTTGGTAATGATGCCTCCAAGATAGGATGGGGATACTCATTCCTCAAAAAGGAGAGTTCCATCAAGGAAGTGGAGCAACTCCTTTGGGACAACACATCAACATAAAAAGAATTAGCAGTAGTCCTATTCTTTTTGTTGGCAAACTAAATTTAAAAACATGACGATTCTGCCACATGGGCAACAGAGCGGCAATACGTTTTGTCTCAATAATCTAGGCTCAACCAGATCTTACTCTTCACACTGTCAGAATAGGTTTTTCAAAGTTTAGTAACACAAACACTTTTACCAAAGTAACTCACATACCGAGTACAAAACAAATGGGCAGATGCGCTTGTCCCGCCCCAGGCCAGTGTCTACGGAAACAGAATGGTCCCTAAAGATATCAAAGTTCAAGAATCTAGTGAGGAGGTTTGGGGGACTCACAAATACACATCTCTTTGTCAAGAAAACAATCACAAGATTAACTTATGCATCTCTGGAACGATCGAATCTTTTAGGAAATGCTCTACTCACAGATTCGAACTGTTAACCCAATCTATCTGCTCCCTACCCAGAAAATGTTGCCCAATGTGGTCTTCACAAACCCAGATCCTTCCAGGAAAGGTCCTCTTAATTGGCACCATATTGGATCCCAAGCAACCGTGGTGTCTGGATCTGGAATGGTGCCCGCATCCACTACAATTGCACCTCAGTTCGAGATATCTTGAAATTTCACGCCTTTGGAGTTTCTCAAAAGATGTTTAAATAGATTGTTATAATTCCAATATAGTTAACTGGCGATAGCAGGTCATAGGTTCTACAAACTTCTATGCAAAATGAGAAAGCTTGGAAACTTTTTCAATAATTTATCAGGTTAACGACTCCAATCACATTGTTGGAAACAGTGGTGATAGAATTTTTAGATTTTCTGTTCAGAGTTAAAGGTGTTCAAAGATCTACAATTGCATCTTATAAATCAGCATTGGTTGACCCTCTGGCTTGGGGGGGGGGTTTAATATTACTTTGTACCCAAGAATTTATCAAATGCTCAGATCGGGCTTATCTAGAGACCTCGCCTAAGAGAGAAGAGAATCCCACCTTGGGCCCCAGGATAAAGTTACTTAATTTCTTATGGCCTAATTACAATATAAATCTGAACCGGGACAGATTCCAGAAGGCAGCCTTCCTTCTAGCAATAGTAACAAAGGAGAATCAGTGAGCTGTTTACCTAATAATCCATCATTGTTAGATGGAGAAGATGTCACGCTTTTTCCTATGGAGATTCTAAGAAAAAATGAAAGGAGGATTTTTCATGCTTAACCTATCTGATAAACGTAAGCAATGGATGAGACAAGGGTTCTCATATATTGTGCCCAGTTAAGAATCTTCAAGAATGGCTAACCAGATTCCCTAATCGAGGCCCCTATGCATTCTCAATACAGAATGGTAAGAAATTGTCTCCTAGTCAAATTTGACAAACATTTATCTCAGTGAGTCAGCAGCAGCATCTCTGCCACAGACTTTTTGGCACATGACACTGTGAAATATGCAGGGCTCAGGCCTTTCGGCGGAGCAGGAGCTCTGGGCCGATCAAAGAAGTGGGCTTGGAAATCTTCAAAACCTTCAAAACAGCTATCTTCATCTATCTCTGGAAAGATTTACATGTGGTGGTGTTAGGTCCCCTCCCACCCAGTCAATCTCCCACAACCAGACCTTCTTCTCATCAGAACAAAGTGAGCATTCTAATTGGGATGTGAATGCTTCTTTACCTTCCGCAATGCGTTCCAAATACTAGTGGAAAATATTCCCCAAAAGTTTATAATTATAATCTGAACCTAAGTTGGCGGAGCCTTATATGCAATGTCACCTTCCTCCACCTCCTGCTCGGGTATTCTGTGTTAGGACGCCAGATTCTGATTGAACAAAAGCCGCTTTTTTCTAAAAAAGTGTTTTGTGATAAATTCCAGAATGCGACGTCGATCCACCCATCTCCACCCCTCAAGAGGAGTGACATTTGTTTACTGCTCACTCTAGGCAAGAGATGACGTATGCAATGTGTGTGATGGAGGGTGGGAGGGGGTTTTGAGAATGTACAATTAAATGCCAGATAGACGTGTCTCCTAATATGCATGTGTAATTATGATGTTTAAGTGCCTGGTAGGAGAGAGAGGATGATGGTAGGAGGAGAGGAAATGGTAGGATGGAGAGGAAGATGGCAGGAGGGAGAGGAAGATGGTAGGAGGGAGAGAAAAATGGTAAGATGGAGAGGAAATGTAGAGGAGAGGAAAATGGTAGGATGGAGAGGAAGATGGCAGGAGGGAGAGGAAAATGGTAAGATGGAGAGGAAATGGTAAGAGGGGAGAGAAAATAGTAGGAGGGAGAGGAAGATGGTAGGAGGGAGAGGAAAATGGTAAGGGGGAGAGGAAGATGGCAGCAGGAAAAGGAAGATGGCAGCAGGGAGAGGAAGATAGGAGGGAGAGAAAGATGGCAGCAGGGAGAGGAAGATGGCAGCTAGGGAGAGGAAGATGGCAGGAGGGAGAGGAAGATGGCAGAAGGAAGAGGAAGATGGCAGCAGGGGAGAGAAAGATGGCAGCAGGGGAGGAAGATGGTAGAAGGAGAGGAAGATGGCAGCAGGAAGAGGATGATGCAGCAGGAAGAGGGAAGATGGCAGCAGGAAGAGGAAGATGGCAGCAGGGAGAGAAAGATTGCAGCAGGGAGAGGAAGATGGTAGAGGGAGAGGAAATGGTAGGGAGGGAGGGAAGATGGTAGGAGGGAGAGGAAGATGGTAGGAGGGAGAGGAGGATGGCAGGAGGGGAGAGAAATGGTAGGAGGGAGAGGAAGATGCAGAAGGAAGAGGAAGATGGCACAGGGAGAGGAAGATGGCAGAAGGGAGAGAAAGAAGGCAGCAGGGAGAGGAAGATGGTAGAGGGAGAGGAAGATGACAGCAGGAAGAGGAAGATGGAGCAGGAAGAGGATGATGGCAGCAGGGGAGAGGGAAGATGGTAGGAGGGAGAGGAAGATGGCAAGAGGGGAGAGGAAGATGGTAGGAGGGAAAGGAAGATGGCAGCAGGAAGAGGAAGATGGCAGCGGGAAGAGGAAGATGGAAGCAGGGAGAGAAAAGATGGCAGCAGGGGAGAGAAAGATGGCAGCAGGGGAGAGGAAGAGCAGCTAGAGAGGAAGATGGCAGAAGGAAGAGGAAGATGGCAGCAGGGGAGAGGAAGATGGCAGCAGGGAGAGGAAGATGGCAGCAGGAGAGAAAGATGGCAGGGAGAGGAAGATGGTAGGAGGAAGAGGAAGATGGCAGCAGGAAAAGGAATATGGCAGAGGAAGAGGAAGATGGCAGCAGGGGAGAGGAAGATGGGGGAGGGAGATGATGGTGGAGGGAGAGGAAGATGGGCAGGAGGGAGAGGAAGATGGTAGGGAGGAGAAGATGGGTAGGAGGGGAGAGGAAGATGGCAGCAGGGAGAGGAAGATGGCAGGAGGGAGAGGAAGATAGAGGGAGGAGAGGAGGATGGTAGAGGGAGAGAAAGATGGTAGGAGGGAGAGGAAGATGGGCAGCAGGGAGAGGAAGATTTTAGGAGGAGAGGAAGATTTTAGGGAGAGAGGGAAGGTAGGAGGGAGAAGAAGATGGTAGGAGGAGAGGAAGATGTAGGGAGGGGAGAGGAAGATAGGAGGGAGAGAAGATGGCAGGAGGGGAGAGGAAGATGGCAGGAGGGAGAGGAAGATGGCAGCAGGGAGAGGAAGATGGCAGCAGGAGAGGAAGATGGCAGGAGGGGAGAGGAAGATGTAGTAGGGGAGAGGGAAGATGGCAGAGGGGAAAGGAAGATGGCAGGAGGGAGAGAAAGATGGCAGTAGGGAGAGGGAAGAAGGCAGGGAGAGAAGGATGGCAGGAGGCAGAGGAAGATGGTAGGGAGGGGAGAGGAAGATGGTAGGGAGGGAGAGAAAGATGGTAGGAGGGAGAGGAAGATGGCAGCAGGGAAAGAAGATGGTAGAGGGAGAGGAAGATGGCAGGAGGGGAGAGAAAGATGGTAGTAGGGGAGAGGAAGATGGCAGCAGGGAGAGGGAAGATGGCAGGAGGCAGAGGAAGATGGTAGGAGGGGAGAGGAAGGATAGGGAGGGAGAGAAAGATGGTAGGAGGGAGAGGAAGACAGCAGGGAGAGGAAGATGGAGGGGAGAGGAAGATGCAGGAGGGAGAGGAAGATGGTAGGGGAGGAGAGGAAGATGGCAGGAGGGAGAGGAAGATGGTAGGAGGGAGAAGAAGATGGTAGGGAAGGAGAAGATGGTAGGGAGGGGAGGAAGATGCAGGACGGGAGAGAAAGATGGCAGGAGGGAGAGGAAGATGGCAGCAGGGAGAGGAAGAGATGGCAGGGAGGGAGAGGAAGATGCAGGAGGGGAGAGGAAGATGGTAGAGGGGAGAGAAAGATGGTAGGGAGGGAGAGGAAGATGGCAGGAGGGAGAGGAAGATGGCAGCAGGGAGAGGAAGATGGCAGGACGGAGAGAAAGATGGCAGAGGGGAGAGGAAGATGGCAGCAGGGGAGAGGAAGATGGCAGGAGGGAGAGGGAAGATGGTAGGAGGAGAGAAAGATGGTAGGGAGGAGAGGAAGATGGCAGGAGGGAGAGGAAGATGGCAGGAGGGGAGAGAAGATGGCAGCAGGGAGAGGGAAGATGGCAGGAGGGGAGAGGAAGGAGGGAGAGAAAGATGGTAGGAGGGAGAGAGAAGATGGCAGGAGGGAGAGGAAGATGCAGTAGGGAGAGGGAAGATGGCAGGACGGAGAGAAAGATGGCAGGAGGAGAGAAGATGGCAGCAGGGAGAGGAAGATGGCAGGAGGGAGAGGAAGACAGGAGGGGAGAGGAAGATGGTAGAGGGAGAGGAAGATGGTAGGAAGGAAGAGGAAGATGGCAGGAGGGAGAGGAAGAGCAGCAGGGGAGAGGAAGATGGCAGGAGGAGAGGAAGATGGTAGGAGGGAGAGAAAGATGGTAGGGAGGGAGAGGAAGATGGCAGGGAGGAGAAGATGGCAGCAGGGGAGAGGGAAGATGGCAGGACGGAGAGAAAGATGGCAGGAGGGAGAGGAAGATGGCAGCAGGGGGAGAGGAAGATGGCAGGAGGGAGAGGAAGATGTAGGAGGGGAGAGAAAGATGGTAGGAGGGAGAGGAAGATGGCAGGAGGGAGAGGAAGATGGCAGCAGGGAGAGGAAGATGGCAGGGACGGAGAGAAAGATGGCAGGAGGGAGAGGGAAGATGGCAGCAGGGGAGAGGAAGATGGCAGAGGGGAGAGGAAGATGGCAGGGGGAGATGAAGGCAGCAGGGAGAGGAAGATGGCAGCAGGGGGAGGAAGATGGTAGAAGGGAGAGGAAGATAGAGGGGAGAGGAAGACAGGGAGGGAGAGGAAGATGGCAGGAGGGAGAGGAAGATGGCAGGAGGGAGAGGAAGATGGTAGGGGAGGGAGAGGGAAGATAGAGGAGGGGAGAGAAAGATGGTGGGAGGGGAGAGGAAGATGGGCAGCAGGGAGAGGAAGATGGCAGGGGGGAGAGGAAGATGGCAGGGAGGGAGAGGAAGATGGTAGGAGGGAGAAGAAGATGGCACGAGGGGAGAGGAAGATGTAGGAGGGAGAGAAAGATGTCAGCAGGGGAGAGGAAGATGGTAGGAGGGAGAGGAAGATGGCAGCAGGGGAAAGGAAGATGGTAGAGGAGAGGAAGATGGCAGGAGGGAGAGAAGATGAGGAGGGAGAAGAAGATGGCAGGAGGGAGAGGAAGATGGGAGGGAGAGGAAGATGTAGGAGGGAGAGGAAGATGGTAGGGAGGGAGGAAGATGGTAGGAGGGGAGAGGAAGATGGTAGGGAGGGCAAGAAGATGGTAGGAAGGAGAGGAAGATAAAGGAGGGAGAAGAATATGATAGGAGGGAGAGGAGATGGTGCAGGGAGAGGAAGATGGTTGGAGGGGAGAGGAAGATGGTGAGGGAGAGAAAGATGGTAGGAGGGAGAGAAGATGGTAGGAGGGGAGAGAAGATGGTAGGAGGGAGAGAAGATAAAAGAGGGGAGAAGAATATGATAGGGAGGGGAGAGGAAGATGGCAGCAGGGAGAGGAAGATAAAAGGAGGGAGAAGAATATAATAGGAGGGAGAGGAAGATGGCAGCAGGGAGAGGAAGATGGTAGGAGGGAGAGGAAGATGGCAGGAGGGGAGAGGAAGATGGCAGGAGGGAGAGGAAGATGGCAGGAGGGAGAGGAAGATGGTTGGAGGGAGAGGAAGATGGTAGGAGGAGAGAAAGATGGTAGGGAGGGAGAGGAAGATAAAAGAGGGGAGAAGAATATGATAGGAGGGAGAGAAGATGGCAGCAGGGAGAGGGAAGATGGTAGGAGGAGAAAGGATAAAAGGAGGGAGAAGAATAATAGATAGGAGGAGAGGAAGATGGTAGGAGGGAGAGGAAGATAAAGAGGGAGAAGAATATGATAGAGGAGAGGAAGATGGCAGCAGGAGAGGAAGATGGTTGGAGGAGGAAGATATTGAGGAAGAGGAAGATGGTAGGAGGGAGAGAAAGATGGTAGGAGAGAAGATGGTGGGAGGGAGAGGAAGATAAAGGAGGGGAAAGAATATGATAGGAGGAGAAGAATATGATAGGAGGGAGAGGAAGATAAAAGGAGGGAGAGGAAGATAAAAGGAGGGAGAAGAATAAGGATAGGAGGGAGAGGAAGATGGCAGCAGGGGAGAGGAAGATGGTTGGAGGGGAGAGGAAGATGGTAGAGGGGAGAGGAAGATGGAGGGAGGGAGAGGAAGATAGAGGGAGAGGAAGATGGCAGCAAGGGGAGAGGAAGATGGCAGGAGGGAGAAGAAGATGGTAGGAGGGAGAGGAAGATGGCAGCAGGGAGAGGAAGATGGCAGGAGGGAGAGGAAGATGGCAGGAGGGAGAGGATGATGGCAGCAGAGGGAGGAAGACAGGCAGGGGAGAGGAAGATGGTGGAGGGGAGGAAGATGGCAGCAGGGAGAGGACGATGGTAGGAGGGAGAGGAAGATGGCAGCAGGAGAGGAAGATGGTAGGAGGGGAGAGGAAGATGGCAGCAGGGGAGAGGAAGATGGTAGGAGGGGGGAGGAAGATGGCAGCAGGGAGAGGGGATGATGGTAGGAGGGAGAGGAAGATGGCAGCAGGGAGAGGAAGATGGCAGCAGGGAGAGAGGAAGATGGTAGGAGGGAGAGGAAGATGGCAACAGGGGAGAGAAGATGGCAGAAGGGAGAGGAAGATGGCAGGGAGAGGGGAAGATGGTAGGGGGGAGAGGAAGATGGCAGGAGGGAGAGGAAGATGGCAGCAGGAAGAGGAAGATGGCAGCAGGGAAGAGGATGATGGCAGCAGAGGGAGGAAGATGGCAGCAGGGAGAGGAAGATGGAGAGGAGGAGAGGAAGATGGCAGAGGATGATGGCAGAGGAGAGAGGAAGATGGTAGGAGGGAGAGGAAGATGGCAGGAGGGAGGATGATGGCAGAGGAGAGAGGAAGATGGTAGGAGGGAGAGGAAGAAGACAAAAAATGAGATAGATAGATAGATTGTGTGAAGGAAGTACTAGAAGTGGAAGGCACTGACATCGAGGAAGTAGTACTGTACAGTATTATGCATGTGACTATTAGAGCATGACAATCGGTGGTTTATAAGGATGTCATAGCAGTTAGAGGGAATGAAGGTATACTGTAATTTACCAGTATACTGTACAGGAACTGTACTATAGTGTAAAGTATATAAGAACAACAGTAACCAAAGCATATAAACAGCATTAATAAAAACATCAAATGAGTATAAATCAGTGGGTGGTCCTCGGTTAACGAGCGACCGGTTAACGAGATTTCGGTTAACGAGTTACCTCCCATAAGATTCTTAAATTCGGTTAACAACCAACCCTCGTTAACGAAGTTTACGATCCCACTCAACAAGTTTTGGCTTTGCACTGCTGTCAATCTAGCTGTAGTATTAGTCCGCCAATACATTAATCGGTTCTAGGGCTTAAAATTTCAATATTTTAGTAAATATCAAGGAGTTTATACTATTCAATAATTTTAAAAAGTTTACTAAATTTTTATCATTTATCAATTATTGAACATACCGTAATTGAAGGCAAAGTGACTAGCTTAATGCACGCATCCAGCCTCTTAACACAGCAAACAGGCGTTAGTCTCTGTTTTCACTGAGGTAACATCTGCTGGAGACTCTCTTCAAGTAAATGCTTTTTTTTCGTTTCCAAAGCAAATTATTGGTCATTTTGAAATTTATTTACACATGACAATATATAAAGTTGTGCAGTGTTATTTTAAAGAAATATTCTTTATTTACAAATAAGTTTAACTTTAAAAGCACGTATGACATTGTTTGAATCCAGCATAGCCTAAGAGATCAAGAAAAGCTATCAACCAAAACCACAGGAAACAAAAACATGAACAAGGTAATAGAACAATGGCGCTATGCAAAGAATATGGCATGTCAACATCAACTGTAAGCCGACAATTTGCAGCAGAGAAAGACAAATTTTAAGAAGTGAAAGTGAGAGATAAATCTACCAGTGTGTTTAAAAGTAGATTCTAATTGCAGAAACTGAGAGGTTACGCATCATCTGGATTAGGGAAAACAGATGAAAGGTGATTCAGTTTCTACTGAATCTATTTGTGAAAGAGCCAAGGAGATTTACTTAAATATTTAAAAGACAGATCAACCTGGTTCTTCAGGCACAGAATTTGAAGAGTTTTCGCCAGCAAAGGCTGGTTCTAAAAATTTAAGAAAAGAAGTGACATTTTCAGTGCTAGCAGGGGCATGGGTGAAGCTAGTGCTGATATGAAGGGCAGCAAATTTTTAGATGAATTTAAAGAACTGATCGAAGGAAGAAAATTATCTTCCACAGCAAGTGTTCAATGTGGACGAAACTGGGCTGTTCTGGGAAAGATGACCAAAAGAACATTCATCAGAGATGAAGCCTCTTTACCTGGGCATAAACCCATGAAAGACCTGCCTTACTCTATTGCTTGGTGGCAATACTTCAGGATTGACTGAAGCCTATGCTTGTCTACCACTCTGAAAACCCCAGGGTGTTCGGTTGCATAACAGAAAGTGGTAAGAACAAAGCTTGGAGTTGAAGTCCAACCAGAAGGCATGGGTGACAAGAGCTTTTTAATGAATGGGCGGCTGTTGATGTGTTTTGCCCTTCTGTCAAGAGCTACCTAACCACCAATAAACTCCCTTTAAAGGCTCTTCTCCTCATGGATAATGCTCCTGGTCATGACCCTGAACTTGCCAGAACTTTGGAATATCAATTTGACTTTGTGAAAGTGTTGTTTTTGCCTCCAAACACTACATCAATCATACAGCCAATGGACCAGAATGTGATCAGCAACTTCAAGAAGTTGTACATGAAGAAAATGTTTAGGAGGTGTCATCAGGCAACTTCCAATGATCCTGAACTTACACTGAAACATTTCTGGAAGACACAATTCAACATCCTGGAGGCTGTAAAATTGATTGTGTCATCATGGCAAGAAGTCTCCACTAGATCCCTCAATTCTTCATGGAAAGCACTGTGGCCATCAGTAGTCCATGATTTTGAGGGATTTGAGGAAGAAACAGAGTTGGACCAGGAAATTGTGTCCATTGGTCAGTCATTGGGCCTTGAAGTGGAGGAGGAGGATGTGGAAGAGCTTGTGATGTCTCATGAGGAGGAACTTACTCCTGATGACTTGAAGCAACTGGATGAGATGTTACAGGTAGAGGCTGACAGTGGTGAGGAGGATATTGAAAGTGATGACCATATGTCAGCTAAACAGTTGAAAGATGTGATTTACCACTGGGAGAAGTTCAGGGAACTGGCTTCAAAGCACCCAGAAGTGGAAAAAACTGAACTAACTTTGTGTCATGTTGAGGACTCAATGGTCTCCTTCTTTAAACATAAGTTAATGGTGAGGAGGACAGATGCCCCAGAGACCACAATTGACACTTTCTTCAGTAAAAGGCAGAGGGAACAAGATGCTATCCCTCAGCCTTCCACTTCAAGAAGGAGAGAGGATGATCATGGTGGAGAATCTGTCAGTCCAGAGGTTCCTGACATTTTCATTGAAAGTGATTCACCTTCCAAGAAGCAGTAAAATGCTTCTCGTCCACCTCCACTTCCTTCTCTTCTCCCTTCTCCTCCTCCACCTCCCACTTCGAATTCACATCATCTTCATCATCCAGGAGCCTTCTACATACACACCTCAAAGTAAGTGAACTTTTCTACCTTTTTTGTTGAATTTAGGCAATTTTCGGTGAGCTGGAACCAATTACCCAAAAACCCATTGAAACAATGGTTTCGGTTAACGAGATTTTCGGTTAATTAGCAACCTGCTGGAACGGATTGTGCTCGTTAACCAAGGGACCACTGTATACTGAAATTTCCCACATCACGCCGAAAACTAAGTTTCTGACTTATTAGTAACTCAAGAGGTTATCATTGAAATTTACTTAATTATACTTAACTATATTTACACTTGTCGCATTACTTTTCGCAACAACCAACACTCACTCGAGAATGACAGAAACAGCAACAGGTGAGTTTGTTTCCTTATTGATGAAGTGCATGAGAACAGTCGTCTGGCCATCAATCTTTTCCCCAGAGTCAGTCTGACTCTGTGCAATGCTGTCAATAATACATGGGTACCCATATACATCTTTAAATACACCTTCAATCTGTGGAAGTACCAGAAAATTACTTCATATAAAAAATATATCACATATTTGTAACTGTTTATAAACTATATTTAACATAAAGCAATAAATTGCATCTCAAAATAACCATTTTGTATTTTATCCACATTATTAATACCTACAGTACCTTGTGTCATCACCTATCCCAGTTAATATATTCAAGGCTGTGGATATTTGTCCGGTTGTCGGTTAAGTAAGGTTTTTCAGGAGTTGATAGAATTGGATAAAACTCTGTGGAAACATTATTTTAATATAGATTCTTGTTTCCATTTATCTATTTATTATATTGCAATTAACATTTCCACGAAGTTTCATCCAATTCTATCAACTCCTGGTGTTATACTAAAAAGATCTACCTAACTGACAATTAGAAAAATATTCAAAGAGATAACCAGACCACCATCATGACAACACTTAGAGGAAAGGAAGGACAACATACTGTAATTAGTTATATTACGTTAAACCTTGAAGAACTCAACATAACTCAACACTGGCTGAAGCCTCTATAGAACTTCACTAAGGATTCATAACTTCCTGCAGAACTCAGCTAAGTACTATCTAAAAATTTGGGCAACATTGTACAGTACTTAGTTAAATTGTACTTAAGCTGGAGTAAGAAAGAGTACAGTACTTCAAAATAAATGTAATTTCTAGAAAGAGGATCCCTGACAAAGCTACATAACTAAAGGTACTGCAATGCAGTTACTTCACTACTCCACACCTTTGCATGTAACTACAGTATTCAACCTAATCATTTACAACCAATGGAGTAATCAGCCTTAAAATGTACAGTACTGTACTTACATGTCTTTGCCTGGCTTTCACTTCAATGGGGTCATTCTTAAAGTAGACTGGCAGCTGGAAGATGTTTGTAATTGCATAAACTTTAGCCAATGTTGTGCCAGTGTGATTAACTGCAATATACAAACATAATTCATGCAAAAAACAAAGAAAAAGTATATTAAGAACATTTTTTATCAAATGATAAGGGCTCTAAACATATTTTATTACAGGTTGACAACCCCTTATCCGAAATTCCGAAAACCGAAAACCTCTGAAAACCGAAAGTTTTTATTTATTTATTTATTTATTTATTTATTTTTTATTTATTTATTTATTTTTTAAACAGGGATCAGCCCACCCGGGCACAAGTCATTGTGACCCACATCAGGGCTTGGGGGGCAAAAATGTAATAATAATTACAGTATAATAATAATAATAATTATTCTTAGTAAATAAAATTTATAATTAAAAATACACAAAAATAAAATAATAATAATAATAATAATAATAATAATAATAAAATAATAATAATAAAAATAATAGCCTAATAATAATAATAATAATAATAATAATAATAATAATAATAATAATGATAATAATAATAACAATAATACCGAGTGGCCTCGGTTAACGAACTCAATCAAGAAAGGTGGTTAGATTAACCCATCATTCTTGGCTCCATTGTTTCAATGGTTTTTTGATGGTGGTTTAACTCTGAAAATTTCTAAATTCAACAAAGCTGATGAAAGTTCCTTGCTTTGAGGTGTGTATGTAGAAGGCTCCTGGATGATGATGATGATGATGATGGGAATTACAATGGGGGTGGAGGAGAAGGAAGAAGAGAAGGCATTGGGGTGGAAGAGAAGTCACCCCATGGCACCATTTGACCCATAAAATTTTAGTTCTCTTGGTGTATTTCAAGATTATTTTCTTTAAATCAACACTGTACTGCATTATATATTGTCAATATGTAAAATATATTTAAAAATGACCAATAATTTGCTTGGAAACACAGAAAAAAGCGTTTAGTTGAAGAGAGTCTCAAGCAAGATGTTACCTCCAGTGAAAACAGAGAGAGACTAACGCCTGTTTGCTGTGTTAAGAGGCTGGATGCTGCGCATTAAACTAATCACTTTACCTTCAATTATGTTCAATAATTGTTAAAATGACTAAAAAATTTAATATTAAACTTTTAAAATTATTGAATAGTATAAACTTCTTGATATATACTAAAATAGTAAGGAATTTAAGCCCTAGAACCGATTAATGTATTGGCGGGACTGGTGATACTACTTCTGGTTGCTGATTCGGTACCAGCGAAACATGTTGATTAAGTTAGCAAGAAGTTAGTTAAGCGAATTTTTTAGATTAACTGATTTAGAATCCTTATGGAAGGCAGTTAAGTTAATCGAAATTAAGATTAACAGAATTAGATTAAGCAGTCACTGTGCTGTAATAATAATAATATGTATAATAATAATAATATAATAATAATAATAAAAGAAATATAAGAATTAAAAAGGTCAAAAGTGAGCACCTACTGTAGAACTATGAATTATTATTGTATTGTATGTAATATAATATGTGTGTGTGTGTATATATTATTATTATTATATTTTCCTTTGGAGGCTAATGTGTGGGATATGCTGATCCCTGAAAGAAAAACCATTTTGAAATCCGAAAAATTCCGAAATCCGAAATGCTTCTGGCCCCAAGGATTTCGGATAAGGGATTGTCAACCTGTATAGGGAATAACAGGAATATACTTTTGTGAAGGAAATTTTTTTCAATTAATACAATACAGTAACTAGTACATTGTTGCCAAATTTCATAAAAAGAGTGAAAAGTGTTCATAAAAAGAAAAAACTGTACAGTACCTGTATTGCCTAAATTAATATTCACTGGTAAAGTTATGGACTGCTCAGTCAGCAACCCAGTTCTCTTAGAAATATCTACAGGTAATTGTATAATACAGTACATTCCACAATCCCCAACTTCTTGTCCCTAGGGTGCTTTGAACATAAACAATATCCCCCTGAGACTTTTTTCTTCGAAAAGATGCCTAAGTTAGTGAAAGAAAATTAACTGTAACTGGAGTCTAGCCACTACAGGAATAAAGTACCTCTATATTCAATACCCCGCTTATCTGCAGTTGATATTTTAACACCCCTATTGGATATTCGCAAAGTACACTCTGCTTATTCACAAAAAAAGTGGTTAGTAGGGACCAGAAAAAAGCTACTGATAATGAAACCACTTTTAAAGGGTAATTACAGTAGTACCCCGATTTATGCGGTCAATTGAACCCACGGGGTACCGGTTAAAACAACAGAACATATGGGATTAATTCCACTAGAGACTGGCCCGTCCCCCAAACTCCACTTTTTCAGACACAATACCTACGTTGTAGTAAATATAACATCTTAATTTCATGATGGTAAGCACACACAATTAATAATTAAGAGAAATATCAATAATATTAGGTTTTTTAACACTTACATTAGTAGAAAAGATGGCTGGGCACACGGGGATGGGGGGGTTGGTTCCGAGGCAGAGGGCAGATTATTGGCCCTCACCTGTATCACCTGTATCAATTGTATCATTACCCACCACATAGGCTTGCAGGGCCTCTTTGTCAAACCCCTCAAAGTCCATATAAGTCCATATCCTAACTATCACTGACTTGGGCCGGCTGTGGTGGGTGGCGGGTGAAGAACTCGGTAATGTTTTGATGGCTGGGCGACCTTGTGCGCATCCTGCCCGCGCCGCTTCCCGCGTATATGAGTAGATGCACCGCATAAAGTGAAAGTCCAGTTCTGGCGAGGTACCGCGTAAATGTAGAATCGCGTAAAGCGAAACCGCGTAAAGCGAAACCGCGTAAAGCGGGGTATTACTGTATTTCCCATAAGAATTAATAGGAATAGGGTCTAATCACGACCATCACATTGAAAGTGACACTCATAAAGTTTAATTTGTTATAACATTTTTAATTGTATACCTTAGAAACATTTGTTACACATTATTTTATGAAATTATGTAATTTTATAACTTACTTAAGGTACTTAAATATGTTTGAAGTTGGTGTGTTGAAGAGGTGCAAGCTTACCTAACCACGTACTCACATGCTCATTTCAGTGAAAGTGAAAGCGGTTCATTGAGATATGCTCACCACTTTTCTTACGACATGTAACTTCTAATTTCACGTCCATCCCATGGCTACTACACTTCCTTTTAGCCACTAAACCACCTTGCTTTGGTTTGGAACGGATGGCAACAAAAATAGTCCACTAATATCACCAAGGACACAACAAAGTTGATAATTATAGTTCTTGGAGCACTTCAAAGTAATGCCTGTGGATACAGGAGACTGGTACTGAGCATGCATAGCGTGGGCGAGAAGGACAAACTTTAAGAGAATAAGAGACGGGTGGGAATTTCAATCCCTCAAACGCTTGTGGTCCTAATGATTGACAGATTTCAGTCTTAGAGTCCTCTTAACTTCAGGGACTTTTTACGTGCAGTTGCTCAATTATTTGACCACTTAAGTGTGAAACCGTTTATGAGGACACTTAAAATAGGGATCCCCTTATACCCTCATAATCTGCTGTAAGGCCTGCTTCACATAAGCATTTTTTTGTGAGTAAAGACCCAAGCAGTTTAGAAATTAATGAAGTTTAATGGGAACATTTCCTTGGAGCATGTGCATGAATATTCAAGTGGGAGACACTCATCCCATGCCTGTACTTGTACTTCCAAACTGTGGCATGAAAAATACGCTGAACATTCTAGAATTTCTCATATGACAATGGTAAATGCTAGTTTAAATGTTTACACTCATTTACAAATTTTGCACACAAACACAAGCATGCATGCATGGATGTGCACACATACACACACATGCATGTGCATACAGAAAAACACAAACACAACTACTACTGCTTTTCCGTCACTTGGAATCGAGTATGACGATCATCCGGCTAAGATACAATGATATGGGTTATTAAGGACATCACCTTCATTAGTCAGCTTTGAGGTGACTCAAGAGGCTGATACGGAACTGGCAGGGTCGTCCACACATGTGGCACATATGGAGGGCTAAATCTAGTCCGGGAGAGGCAGCGGCAGCATTTTTCCAGCGCTGGCGCTTGTCTGCCTCAGTATGCAGTTGGGCTAACTCGAAAGTATTGACACCTTCTCATGTGGCGCTCCTCCAAGTGTTACGTTTCCCAGGTGAGAGGGTCGTTTTGGCACTTTTTTAGGTTTGTCTTAAGACTATCCTTATACCTTTCCAGTTGGCCAACAGCATTACATTTACTATTTGTTAGATGACTGTAAAGTAGCTGCTTTGGCAGTCTACCATCATCCATGCAGTTAACATGACCAGTCCAACATAGTTGTTCATGGATAATGGTAGCCTCAGTGCTCCTACAGTTGGTGTCAGCGAGACTACTGGCATTTGTTCTTTTGTCTTCCCAGTGAACTTGGAGGATGGAACGTAGACTACGTTGGTGAAAGTTTTCAAGTGCCTTGAGGTGCCTCCTGTATGTGACCCATGTAGCCCTGCCATATAGCAAGGTGGGGAGGACCACTGCTCGATATACATGTAACTTTGTAGATAATATCAGTTCCCTGCAGCTGAAAACACGGGTACGGAGTCTGCCAAAGGCTAGAGATGCACATCTGATCTGATGCTGAATCTCTTCATCAATGTCTGCGGTGGTGGACAGGTGGGAGCCGAGATACCAAAAGTGGGTAACATTAGAGAGGGTAGTACAGTTAAGCTGGATGGATGGTGGAGGTGTGGCTGAACCAGGGGCAGGCTGAAAGAGAATGTGAGTCTTACGTACATTCACGTCAAGGCCAAAGTGTGCATATGCATCTGCATAGGTGTTCAGGATCTCCTGTACGTCGCATTCAGTGTGAGCAACAAGGGTGAGGTCGTCTGCATACTGAAGCTCAGTAATGGAAGCTGCGGACACCTTTGTTCCGGTCTGGAGTTGTCTTATGTTGAAAAGACCCTTCATCCGGTACGTGACGTTCACCCCGCCAGCTAAATTAGAGCTGGCACGAGTAAGGAAGGCAGCCAAGAAAATGGAAAAGAGAGTTGGTGTCAGTACACACCTTTGTTTAACCCCTGTTTGGATAGGGAAGAATTCAGAGTGGGTGCCATTGTGCAGGACACTGCCGTTCATGCCATCGTGGATTTGCTTCACAATAACGATGAATTTTGGTGGGCAGCCAAGCCGGCTGAGGGTACACCAGAGGGCTTCCCTGTTGACCAAGTCGAAAGCCTTGGTTAGGTCGATGAAAGCCATGTACAGGTCATGAAGCGGTTCTCTGTACTTTTCCTGTATCTGGCAAGCAGCAAAGATCATGTCAGTGGTGCCACGTGATGGTTTAAAGCCACATTGAGATTCTGGGAGAAAGTTTTCCGCCTCAGGAAGAAGTCTGTTTAGGGGGATTCGGGCAATAATCTTGCCAGCTACAGACAGCGGCGAGATCCCACAGTAGTAGCCACAGTCTGACCGGTCTCCCTTGTTCTTTTAAACTCTGTAACAAATTCACCCTTTTGGAGGATGCATTTAATATATACTTATTTTTACCCACAATAAGTCATGCTAAGACAAATTACGTATCAGTAATACTACATTATGCAAAAACTAACATTTTAAAAGACCAGAATCACATTGAATTATTACACGACCGTCAGCAGAGGCGGTAAATATGACCGAGAACAACTTCATAGTTTCCCGCCTCTGCTGAAAGCTGTTTGCTGGAGCTACCAAATCTGTAACACTCATCCACCAATTTTCAGGGGCCATTTTAATGTGATTCTGATCTTTTAAAATGTTAGTTTTTGCATAATGTAGTATTACTGATACATAATTTGTCTTAGTATGACTTATTGTGGGTAAAAATAAGTATATATTAAATGCATCCTCCAAAAGCGTGAATTTGTTACAGAGTTTAAAAGTTAATTCATGTATAAAATTTCTGATAAACTTCGTAGGTGCTCCTGTTTGAAATGATGAATGTAAGTATCTTTAAATAATTTAGCTAAATATCTTTCTCGCCAGAAATGGTCATCCCAACAATTATGAACAATCATTTAGAAATACATCATTACTTCAGGACGAAATCGAACAGATTTGCAACAGCCAATCTGCTGTAACTCTTAAGGAGGGGGAGGGGCATCTTTTCTCAGCTGAGAAAAAATGCACTATAACTCATCTTGGGTCGAAGTTGCTTCACAGAAACTGAAATATTGCTTCTTCTCTCCCAATTCAGACCAAGAATCATATGTCATGGTGGACAAATTTGGACAATCTGTCAAGGGAAGTGGAGCAACTCCCTTTGGGACAAACACATAAACATAAAAGAATTAGCAGTAGTCCTATTCTTTTTGTTGGCAAACCCAAACTTCAAAAATATGACGATTATGTTTGCCATGGATAACAGAGCGGAAGTGTTTTTCTCAATCATCAAGGCTCAACCAGATCTTGGCAACTTCCCACACTGTCAGAAAAATGTTCAAAGTTTGTGTAACAGAAACACTTTACCTCAAAGCAACTCACATACCGGGAGTACAAAAGAATTGGGCAGATGCGTTGTCCTGTCTCAGGCCAGTATCGACGGAAACAGAATGGTCCCTAAAGATATCAAAGTTCAAGAGTCTAGTGAGGAGGTTTGAGACTCCACAAATAGATCTCTTTGCCTCACAAAACAATCACAAGATGCCAATTTATACTTTTCTGGAACGATTGAATCTTCTAGGAAATGCTCTACTCATAGATTGAAACCATTGGAATTCAATCTATCTGTTCCCACCTGTGAAAATGTTGTCCAAACTGGTTCACAAACTCAGATCCTTCCAAGGAGAGGTTCTCTTAATTGCACCATATTGGACCCTACAACCGTGGTGTCTGGATCTGTTGGAATGGTGCCCGCATCCATTACAATTGCAAGAAGGATGTCTAGATCAGGTTCTGCACCCTCAGTTCAAGACATCCTTGGCACTTCACGCTTGGAGTTTCTCAAAAGATGTTTAAACAGATTGTTAGCTAATTCCAATATAGTTAACCAAGTGATAGCAGGTCATTGGCCCCAAACTTCTATGCAATATGAGAAAGCTTGGAAACTTTTTCAACAATTTATCAGGTTAACGACTCGAATCACATTGTTAGAAACAGTGGTGTTAGAGTTTTTAGATTTTCTGTTCAGAGATAAAGGCCTTCAAGGATGTACAATTCCATCTTATAAATCAGCACTGGTTAACCCTCTGGTGTGGGGTTTTAATATTACTTTGAACCCCAGAATTTATCAAATGCTCAGATCGCTCTTTTTCATTCAGAGACCCCTCGGCCTAAGAGAATCCCACCTTGGTCTCTAAATAAAGTTACTAAATTTCTTATGGGCCTAATTACAATATAAATCTGAACCGGGACAGATTGCTCCAGAAGGCAGCCTTCCTTCTCGCAATAACAAGTAGATATGAGAATCAGTGAGCTGGTTTCAATTTCCAATAATCCATCATTATTGGTATTTTCTGAGGAAGATGTCACGCTTTTTCCTACAGAGATTCTAAGAAAAAATGAAAGGGAGGATTTTCAAGCTCAACGTATCAGGATAAAATGGCTAATGGATGAGACAAGGGTTCCTCATATATTGTGCCCAGTTAAGAATCTTCAAGAATGGTTAACCAGATTCCCTAATCGAGGCCCCTATGTATTCTCATCACAGGATGGTAAGAAATTATCTCCTAGTCAAATGACAAAATATTTATCTCAGTTAGTGAGTCAAGCAGACCCTGGCATGAAATTTTTGGCACATGGCACCAGGAAATATGCAGGGTCTGTGGCCTTTCTGTGCCATAAGAGCCTCAGTCAGCTCAAAGACGTGGGCTTTTGTAAATCTTCAAAACCTTTCAAAACAGCTATCTTCATCTATCTCTGAAAGATGCTTCACATGTGGTGGTGCTGGGGTCCCCCCTCCCACCTAGTCAATCTCCACAACCAGGACCTTCTTCTTCCTCATCAGAATAAAGTGAGCATCCTAATTGGGATATGTAAATTAACATTTTACCTTCCGGTAAATGTTCCTAATATTGGAAAATATTCCAAAAAAATTTATAATTATTATCTGGGCCTACAGTAAGCTAGCAGAGCCTTATATGCAATGTCACCTCCCTCTCCACCTCCTGCTCGGGAAATCAAAGCTAGACGTCGCATTCTGGATTGAACAAAAAGCCATTTTTTTCTAAAAACCAGTTTTTGTTATAAAGTCCAGAATGTGACGTCTAGCTTTATACTTACAGATGTAAATACCTAGCATTAACTCGCCAGGCCAACATACAGGCAATTAAAACATCTAATAATTACTTAAATACGTAATATTAGGACACGTCGCTATCTATCATTTAATTGCAGTTCTCAAAACCCCCTCCCGCACCCTCCATCACATGCATTGCTACCATCATCTTCTTGTCTGGTGAATCAGCTGTATAAGCGCACAAAGAAGGCTGCGCTAATTTGTGTTGTAGTAGGTGAAAAAACAACGGCTTTTTCAACTGGTATTTTCGGGGAGATAAAATATGTAATTTTATTCTTTTTTTACTCTATTATATGCACACACAATCATTCATGCACAATGTCCTGAAAAATAAATAAATAAAAGAAAATTATCATATACAGGTTGACAATCCCATATCTGAAATCCTTGGGGCCAGGGGCATTTCGGATTTCGGAATTTTTCGGTTTTGAGAATGGTTATTTTTTTTTTTTTTTAATGTGTATCAGCTCACCCGGGCATAGATCACTGACCCACATCAGGGCCTGGGGGGCGAAAATATAATAAAAATTATAATAATGATAATAATAATTCATAGGTCTAGGTATTGTTTCTCACTTTTGATCTTTTTTTCATTCTTGTATTTCTTTATTATTATTATTATTATTATTATTATTATTATTTTTATTAAAATTTTTATTTACTTCAGTAGGCTCTCGCCAATAACGACTTCCACAATAACTTTTTCGACAATAACGGTAAGTTACAATAGATACCCATTTTCAATAATAACGTCTGGATTCTCTTGAATAACGGAAATTTCGCGGGAAGCATCCGAGCGCTTCAATGATAGCATTTGTTTGCCGCCATGTTGATGATGTAGTTGTCCACTCCGCCTCACTCTCACTCTCACACATGCTCAGTGGAATACAGCGCTGCGCCCGCTTGTGAGATTTTCGCCACTATAACCAGTGGTTGTTAGGGTCGGTGATCAATAATGGCTTCCGCATTTTTGCCTGTGGGGGGCTAGGGGAGGTGGTGGAGGGAGTGATTTGCCACCTGAATGACTGGGAACTTTTAAAGTGAGGAAATTGAACTGTCCTTAGTCTACAGTGCGAAATATTAAGAGGAACTTAGCGGAGACCAAGAAGAGTATTGCGCTGGCTAAAAATATTTCGGTAGTGATGGAAATGCGAGGCGAGCTATGAATGATAAAGGCAATAGAAACAGGTTATTAGTGATAACAGAGGATTTTCTTCTGAAATGGTTAGCTTGTAGAATGAAAGACAGTGCAAGTGTTAGCGGCCCTCAGATACGGAACAATCATTACACCAAGCACCTCAAAAACTCCCCAAGCTAAGTGTTATATTACTCAAACTCTTTATTTTGATGATTGAATAGCAATTCTTTTTATTTCAGCGAACAAAAAGTGTTAGGAGGGCTTCAAGGGGAAAAAATGGGTGAAATTCTTGTGGCAGCGGCACCAATAAACCCTTTTTACATGTATTTTAATGTCACACAAATAATGTTTTTGCCAATAACGGTGTTTTTCAGGCACCTATTAATCGTTATTGGTGAGAGCCTACTGTATGAATAATTATTATTATTATAATTATAATTACTATTACATTTTCGCCCCCAGGCCCTGATGTGGGTCAGTGTTCTGTGCCCGGGGGGGCTAATCCCTGTAAAAAAAAAAAAAAAAAAAAAAAAAAAAAAAATGGCCCCACAAAAAAAAACTCTGTTTTCAGAGCTTTTCGGTTTTCGGAATTTCAGATAAAGGGTTGTCAACCTGTACAGTGAAACCTCGCTTTACGCGGTCAATTGAACCCACGGAGGCCCGCGTAAAGTGAACAACAAAACATATGGGATTAATTGAAATAGAGACTGGGCCGACCCCCAAACTCCATTTTTTCAGACACAATACCTACGTTGTAGTAAAAATAACTTCTTAATTTCATGATGGTATGTACACACAATTAATAATTAAGAGAAATACAGTGAGTTCTGCTATAACGAGTGTTTTGACAACGCGAATTGGCTCTAACGCGATTGATGAATAGAGGAACAATATTTGTAAAACGCAAACGCGTTTGCTCTAACGCGATTCCACTCGAACGGTTGTTGTGGCTTGGAGCGGGATTATGCAGTGTTTACAGTTCACGTTCGACATCACATGTTCAATTGAGTTATGTGTTTTGTTTGTGAACAATTGCAGAAATAATGTATGTAATATTTATGTATACAGTATACCTGTATAGTACTGTATATGTAAATTGTAAAATTTTAAATAAAAGAGAAAATCAAATTACATAGCGTTTTACACCCGTGCTCTCTTTACATCACACACAGTGTTTACGGTTCACGTTCGACATCACATGTTCAATTGATTTATGTGTTTTGTTTGTGAAGAATTGCAGAAATAATTTATGTAATATTTATGTGTGTGTGATGTAAACAGAGCGCTTGGCCTCTCTCTCTCTCTCTCTCTCTCTCTGTATGAATGGAATTCGTGGTTTAGAGTGAGTGATACGAATGTCGTAACATTACTTGGCTGAAGGCGCCTGAATACTACTTAAACACATCAAACTATGTTAATTGATCACTGTATAATAAATTCATTCACTCATAATTTCAAATTCCCTTATCATCCTGTGTCATATACAGAAATACTTGAGTCCCTGAGTGAGTACACAAAAAGAAAACGGAGGACTAAGACATCCTGAAGTGGTTAGAGAACGGACATCTCTACTGGGGGACTCAAACGTTTCTCAGGTTTTGTGGGCGCTCTTGCATAATATGAATAATATGTAAATTACATATATATATATACAGTCAACCCTCGCTTTACGCGGTCCCACTTTATGCGTTTCCACGTTTACGCGGTACCCTGCCGAACACGGAATGCTCACTTTCCGCGGTGTGTGTACCCTTTTACGCGGAGAGCGGCGCGAGCAGGGTGCGCACAAGGTCGCCCAGTCATCAAAACATTACCGAGTTCTTCACCCGCCACCCACCACAGCCGGCCCAAGTCAGTGATAGTGATAATGATAGTGAGGATATGGACTTATATGGACTTTGAGGGTTTGACAAAGAGGCCCTGCAAGCCTCTGTGGTGGATAGTGATACAATTGATACAAGTGATACAGGTGAGGGCCAATAATCTGCCCTCTGCCTCGGAACCAACCCCCCATCCCCGTGTGCCCAGCCATCTTTTCTACTAATGTAAGTGTTAAAAAACCTAATATTATTGATATTTCTCTTAATTATTAATTGTGTGTGCATACCATCATAAAATTAAGAAGTTATTTTTACTACAACGTAGGTATTGTGTCTGAAAAAGTGGAGTTTGGGGTCGGCCCGGTCTCTATTTCAATTAATCCCATATGTTATGTTGTTCACTTTACGCGCTTTCTCACTTTACGCGGCCGCCGGGTTCAATTGACCGCTGCAGTAGGTTCACTGTATATATATATATATATATATATATATATATATATATATATATATATATATATATATATATATATATATATATATATATATATATATATATATATATATATATATATATATATATATATATATATATATATATATATATATATATATATATATATATATATATATATATATATATATATATATATATATATATATATATATATATATATATATATATATATATATATATATATATATATATATATATATATATATATATATATATATATATATATATATATATATATATATATATATATATATATATATATATATATATATATATATATATTGTAAAAATTTAAATATAAGAGAAAAACTAAATACAGTATTATACCGCTTTACGCGGTTTCACTTAACGCGATTTCTCATATACGCGGTGCCTTGCCAGAACCGAACTTTCACTTAACGCGGTTCATCTACTCATATACGCGGTGAAGTATAATATTTTTATTTTTTTATTTAGCTCATAAAATTCATACAAATTACCCGGCCAGAATATAATTTACATTGCTGGAATTCTTACAATATGATGATCATTTTGAATATAAACATCATAGATTTTGCATTAGACATACAAATTTTAGATATAATGTTTACTCTGAGTAAATATGTTATCTTTTGTGCAAAATATATGACATTTATATTCAAAATAATCCTGGTCTTACAAGGAATCCAGCAATGTCGATTATATTATCCTAACTTTAGTTTGAGGTATTATTTATTGCTAAAAAGGCAAATATTCTGGTTTTCCCACACATCTGGTAGGGAAGGTTGGTGGGGGTGGGGGGGAGGAGGGAGGGAGGGACCGACTGACCATTTGGCACGGTGTGAAGAATATTTTTTTTTTTTATTAACTGAAGATATTTGATTTAGCTCATAAAATTCATACAAATTACCTGGCCAGAATATAATTTACATTGCTGGAATTCTTACAATTAGATGATCATTTTGAATACAAACATCATAGATTTTGCATTAGACATACAAATTTTAGATATAATGTTTACTCTGAGTAAACATGTTATCTTTTGTGCAAAATATATGACATTTATATTCAAAATATTCCTGGTCTTACAAGGAATCCAGCAATGTCAATTATATTATCCTAACTTTAGTTTGAGGTATTATTTATTACTAAAAAGGTAAATATTCTGGTTTTCCCACACATCTGGTAGGGAAGGTTGGTGGGGGGGAGGGATGGGATGGACCAACCATCTGGCGCGGTTGGAAAAGGGGGGGAGGCAAGGTGGGGTACTTTGATTGACAGATAGTGTCGTGAAGAATATTTTTTTTTTTATTAACTGAAGACATTTGTTTTAGCTCATAAAATTCATACAAATTACCTGGCCAGAATATAATTTACATTGCTGGAATTCTTACAATTAGATGATCATTTTGAATATAAACATCATAGATTTTGCATTAGACATACAAATTTTAGATATAATGTTTACTCTGAGTAAATATGTTATCTTTTGTGCAAAATATATGACATTTATACTGTATTCAAAATATTCCTAGTCTTACAAGGAATCCAGCAATGTCAATTATATTATCCTAACTTTAGTTTGAGGTATTATTTATTAAAATCTAGTGGTTTTCCCCCAAAAATTTCTCAGAGGGAAGAGCCAGCAGTGTAGTGTGAGAAGAGGGGGAGGGAGTTGAGTCCATTTTTTGAATGGACATTAACTTGGCGACTGTATTTCTCTATTTCTCTTAAGTATTAATTGTGTGCATGTACCATCATAAAATTAAGATGTTATTTTTACTAGAACATAGGTATTGTGTCAGAAAAAGTAGAGTTTGGGGGTCGGGCCAGTCTCTATTGGAATTAATCCCATATGTTCTGTTGTTCCATTTACGCGGATTTCACTTAACGCGGTACCCTGTGGGTACAATTGACCACGTAAATCGGGGTACTACTGTACATAGCATTTAAAGTGTACTGCACAGTGTTGTGGCTTGGCGCGGGGTTATGCAATGTTTACAGTTCACGTTCGACATCACATGTTCAATTGATTTATGTGTTTTGTTTGTGAACAATTGCAGAAATAATTTATGTAATATTTATGTATACAGTATACCTGTACAGTATATGTAAACTGTAAAATTTTAAATAAGAGAGAAAAACAAAATACGTAGCGTTTTAAACCCACACGCTCTGTTTACACCACACGATTAATTTGAAACAAGTGTGAACTTTTTAAGTGTCCTCAGTGATCTCTGATTACTGTTTCTCCAATTTTGTGACTATGGAAAAGAAGAATATCTCCGGGAAGCGTTCTGGTGATCGCATTTCCGGTGGTGATCGTAAAAGAAAGGCTATAACACTTGAAGAAAAGCTTGATGTTGTCAATCGTTTTGAAAATAAGGAAAGAACATGTGATATTGTGCGTGCAACGGGAATAAAGGAATCTACTTTATGCACCCTTAGAGACAATGCAGCAAAGATTAAAGCAAGCTGTATTGCTGGAAAAACCTTGAGTGCTAGCAAAAGTGTGAGATCACGGCCAAAGGAACTTGAGGAGATGGAATGGCTTCTAAGTGTTTGGATAGAAGATCAAATGAAAAAGCGACCTGGGACCAGCTTCCTCACCATTAAAGAGAAAGCCTTACCAATATATGAGGACCTAAAGAAAAACTGCACCTGATGATGATGATGATGATGATGATGACGATGACAACTGTCAAATCCTGTCTGCATGACACCTCAACATCAACCTTCTCCCCATCAAGTTATATTCATATTTTTTCAAGGTAAAGTGTAACATTTACTGTATGATTTCATTATTAGATATGAATGTAACATTTATTTAGACTGTGCTATCCTTTGTGTTAGGCTAACTACACAATTTTTTTCGATTTCGAGTAATCTGCACCTAACCCTATTTTCTCCATAAGCCCTGTTATTTCTATTACGCGAATTTCTATAACACGATGTTTTGCACGAACACAGCTATCGCATTATAGCAGAACTGACTGTATCAATAATATTAGGTTTTTTAACACTTACATTAGTAGAAAAGATGGCTGGGCACACGGGGAAGGGGGGTTGATTCCGAGGCAGAGGGCAGATTATTGGCCCTCACCTGTACCACTTGTATCAATTGTATCACTATCCACCACAGAGGCTTGCAGGGCCTCTATGTCAAACCCCTCAAAGTCCATATAAGTCCATATCCTCACTATCACTGACTTGAGCCGGCTGTGGTGGGTGGCGGGTGAAGTACTCGGTAATGTTTTGATGACTGGGCGACCTTGTGCGCACCCTGCCTGCGCCGCTCTCCTCGTAAAAGAGTACATGCACCGCGTAAAGTGAGCATTCCAGGTCTGGCAGGGTACAGCGCAAACGTGGAAAGGCGTAAAAAAAAATGCGTAAAGCAGGGTAATATTGTATACTGTATTGTCTTTAATGGGGATACCGAATAGTGGTCTAATCAGATGTGCTTCTTTAAGATAATTTCCCGGAATTCATCAAAAGGGCAGTTGGACATCTGCAAGACACATCGTGGGAGGATTTATTTTGGCATATATTGTTCAATAATGCATGTCTGAAGAAATTTCAATTTATGGGCCTTGCTCCACTCTCATTAAATATACCGAATCTGTGAACATGAATTTGAGTAATGGAATGTACAAATTGGATAATTTTGTGATTAAGAAGATTAGTAACCAGGTGAAAGGGTTGGGTCACTACTTAATGGCCTGAATATGGTGGACACCTGCTGTCCCAAGGGACTTGTTCTTACTCTCCTTTAATGTATATATTAGCCTTGTCAGTAGCAACTCTTTAGGCTTGGGAACTTAGTGTTTTCTTTTTCCTATGTGGTTATCAATATACACACACAAACTAAACCGGAACTCTCCAATAGCCGGAATTAAAATTTCCTCAGAAAATCAGAAAATCGTTCCCAAAGCCGGAATAACATGTCCCAACAGGATGAAGAAACTGGATTAATAGAGACCGAATGCAATAAGGACCTGGTTGTGTATGTTGACAAGAAGGTGACTCAAGCAACTAAACTAGTAGGTCTTATAAGAAGGTTGTTCTCTTGTAACGATCTTCAAGAGTGAAGTGCTTCCCCGTTTGGAGTACTGTCAACCCGTCTGGTCCCCGAGACTGTCAGTTGAATGAAAATGTCCAAAGGAGGGCCACCAGACTGGTGCCTGCATTATAGCACCTCAGTTATCCATTGAGATTAGAGCACATGCAACTGCCTAGATTATACTACAGATGAGCAAGGGGTGACCTAATTGAAATGCATAAACATCTCAGGGGGCACTAATCAGTCAAGTGTCTATACCTGGAGATGGCAGTTGCCCGCCCCACAAGGAGTCACAGCTCATGGTTGAAGAAGCCACAGGTCCAGAAAACTGTGAGAGCAAACTTTTTCAGAGTGAGAATTGTGAACTCTTGAAACAATCTGCCAGAGAGTATTGTGATGGCACAGAGCATGAGGTTTTTCAAGACCAAACTTGACCAGCACTGGAGCAGGTTCAGATAAATTCAGGATTCAGTGCATGCCCAGTACTTACCAAACAGTGCGTAACAGAGGTGTGACCGGCCACCCAAGTGGCTAATGAGCCGATCAATGGTAAAGAGGATAAAAGTAAAAAGTTGTCTAGGGAATGGGGGCCCCCAACCATTTTCTTGCACAGGGTCCATCAGAATCTAGAGTAGGCCATGGCTATAATAACAGTATTCCTGTATTAAAAATGTATGATAAGGTGGTAATATTACAACTGTCGGGTGCTGCATTAAATACAGACCATCCACTCATCTAATCACAATAGAAGATTTCAAGATAATTTTTTTGTGTGTGTATTCTTAGCAAAAGCCAACTCCTTTTTACAAATTTACAAAATTTTATTTTCTGGTATATAATTCTGATATATATTGGTTATGTTCCAGAAAGGAAACTCAGATGGGTCAAATAAACACATGACTAGAGAAACAAGAGGCATGTGTTGGGTACAATTAACTGCAATGTAACTGTACCTGCATCATTGACATAGACGGTGAAGGTGCAATACCCTTCATTCATGCCAGTTGGCAGAAAGTTGAGAATGAGATTGGCAGCGTTGTTGTCTCCTACAACCCTGAAAAGCAATAATGTGTTAAATACAAGATCAAGAATTCAGTAGTCTAGGCACAACTCATCATATTCATCAACAGTGAACAAACATATGAAAATTACAATCAAAATGTTTGTGATTTGCCACTCAAATTCATGAAACGAAAATATAGTGTCAATAGCATTATCATTTTCCTATTCAATACCCTGTAGTCACTTCACCACAGTTAGAGAATAAGCAATTCATGTATTATGTTGATCATATCAATATTGAAACTGAAATATTTTATAAACAAGTATTACATCAAAAGGACAGGGTAGTGTACTGCTCCCACCCTCACCTATGTCATCCTTTTTGGGCGTTTAAACAAAGTCATAAAGGTCGTAAAATTGATGCAATATTTTGTACAATGCAAGAATTATCTTAACCATTCATTATTTACACTCACAAAATAAAAATATTTATTATTTTGACATAAGTACTACATTAATAGGGCAAAATAATATAATCTCCTGCTCTCACCTTTGTCATTCTTCTATGAGACTTACGCAAAGTTAATGTCAGACCCTCAGTGCAAAATGTTAATATATTGCAATAATTATTTATATTTTTCCATTATTATTTATCCAACAAACTTGTTCCCTTAGAGTGGTGACCTCCCTGTTCCTTTATGGTTGGATTTTGTCAAGTAATGCTGCAGTATATGTGCATCCCTCATATGACAAAGTTGACAAGGCTGACCCACTTATCTACTAGTAATATTTGTATCCCAATCTTAGTCTCATTAAAACAGTATTAACAGATGGTAGGTTGGACTCATAAATTACATTGGTGTTTTATAAAACATACAAATACTGTAGTGCTGGAAACTCTCACTACATATGGCAATCACTTCTCTTCTTGCATTTTCTCATTCCTTGCTTTTTCTTTTCAATTCCTTCTTTATCATTCTTTTACTGCACTAACATTGCTAACAATAACAATATACATATTTTCTGCCGCTTTTTTGGCCAATTTGTCAGCCATTTCGTTTAAATGAATCCCCACATGTGATGGAATCCATGCAAACTGCACAGTGCATTCAATTTCTTGCATTACTATGACAGGTTATTTACAGATATTAACAATACGAAAGTTACAAGGATTTTTACTCTGCAAGGTTTCCAATGCACTTCTACTGTCAACAAACATATATGCATCTTTACATTTCTCTACAGCATCCTGAAGTCCTTCACAAACTGTGTGGAGTTCAGCCAGTGTGGATGAGGTGTTGTTACTAATTCTTGTAAAAGCTGTTTCATCAGCATAACACTCATTGGTATGATACAGAGCATGCCCTTACAATTCGTGGCTGACACTGTGGAAGTACCCAAGAATATCTTTGGGTACATTTTAAAGTTGGTGGCATGTTCATGACAGGGACGGGGAGTGCGCGAGTTTTGTGGTTTCCCGCAAGGTGTTTCTGTTGTCCCAGGTGGCTGGGTCATGCGTGCACTCCGCCTCAGTTGACGATAAACACTTGTCTGTCTTGTGCATGTGCTACTCTGCTCTCTTAACAACTGTATTCATCATGCTTGTGATGGCTCCCAAACAAACTCAACCATCTTCATCCAGCCGTGGGAAGGCGCCCAAACAAGCAAAGAGAGAAGATACAACTACAGGTTGTACCTCTCTAGTCCGGCAACCTCGGGACCTGACTGGTGCCGGACCATGGAAATTGCCGGACCATGGAAATTCACCCTTTTCCTGGATAGATAGTGACTTGTGCTTATGCTTGGAAGCACTAGCACCACTTTCTCTGCATCATGGTCTCTTTAAAGACATATTGAAGGGTTAAATGTCGTATAGTAGCTTCTCAAATTCCGCGAGTTTTTAATTCAACGTATTTTATTGGAACACACACACACAAAAAAATAAAATTTTTGACGGCGGAAACTTGAATTTCGACGGGTTTGAACGGCCCGCCAACGTGCAGACGACGTGCATAATCGTGTAAACAGTGTCATTTCTCTTATGTACAAAAGATTCATTATTGTTTATTACTGAATGTCTTTTTTATTGAATTAATGTTTATGTGTGCAAAATGAGCAATACAATTCATTAATAATACGTAGAATATTAAAACACACGAGGAAATGACACAGCATTGTTTTCGTTGATTACAAAACCAGTGACTGACTGGTTCTACATATAAAACTGAAGAAAATAAGACCTTGGTTGTAGCTGTAGTAAAATTAATATGGTTGTTATAAGTAATTTTATTTAATGTTAAAAAATGGAACAATAGAAGTAGCTAATGATAATGGTAAAGAAAAAAGAGAGATCGCATATGTAAGTGCGCACACGTGAAAACATATCGTCATTACTTTACATAAGAATATGAAAGCAACACTTATTTACTGTTCATATATATTTTAATTAATGTTTCTGAATTTGTTTTTATTGAATTAATGTTTGTGTGTGCAAAATTAACAACACAATTTATTAGTAATACGTGGAATATTAAAACACACGATGAGACAAGACGGCTGCCGGCATTGTTTATGTTAAAGCTTACAAAACCAGTGACTGATTGGTTCTACATATAAAACTGAAGAAAATAAGACCCTGATTGTAGCTGTAGTAAAATTAATGTAAAAAAATTAATATGGTTGTTTGAAGTACCTGTAATGTTATTTAATGTTAATAAATGGAACAATATAAGTAGCTAACCATTAATGGTAAAAAAAAAAAGTGAGACTGCACCCTTGTCAACCCTCAGTGAGATAAGACGTGCCGAAGGCGCTCCTGGTTTTAGCAGCCAGGCCGAATCTGTTTGGCCCTGCCCACTCCCCCTGCTATCACTTATGTTACTTGTATATTATTTGTAATTCGTAACCCATTCCCCAAATATGTAACTGTATATTTTCAGCCTTCTGGCTGCCAAGCTCTTTCAATAAACCGTTAATTATTATTATTATTATTATTATTATTATTACATGTGAAAACATATCGTCATTACTCTACATAAGAATATGAAAGCAACACTTATTTACTGCTCATATATATTGAAGGGTTAAATGTTGTACTCTGTATAGACAAGCAGAGAGAGAGAGAGAGAGAGAGCAGCCGAACTGCCGGATGTAAACAAACCTTAATTTCCCGCGGCTTTGTTGTTGTTGTTATTTTATGGGGATTAGCCCACCCGGGCATAGGTCACTGACCGACATTGGGGCCTGAGGGGCAAAAATTTAATACTCCTGTAATAATAATAATAATTCAGATAAGTAAAAAAAAAGCTGCCTATCTACCTATTGGACAAATTAAAATCGTTCCGGACCACGGGAGTTTCCGGACCACAGAATGCCGGACAAGAGAGGTACAACCTGTACTGGAAAAACTTAGGAGTGGCCAGAGTTTTGTTGCGTGTGGCCACGGGTATGGCATTAATGAGTCAACTGTCCTCTACATCAAGAAAAAAGAGAAGATTGAATTGAATTGAAATAGTTTATTTAGCCAGAAAAACACAGATACAGAGTGGATAATAATAACAATATTAACATGGCTGAGCTCTAAGTGCCCCCTCTTCTGCCAAGGTCGCCGCTAATGTGAAGGATACAGCTATGGTGAAGATGGAGAAAGCCCTTAACATCAGGATTGAGGACCTTAACTGCTGTCACATCCCTCTCAGCCAGAAGTTTATCTGTGGTTGAATCCATGCTGAGGAAGGTGAAGTGAGTGGTGAAGGTGGGGCTAGTGCTGGTGGTTCTGGTGATACCACAAATAAAGGTTTTAATGCCAGTAAGGGGTGGTTTGAAATTTCAAGAAGTGCTACAACCTGCACTACTCGAGGATCACTGGTGAGTCAGCATCAGCAGATGATTTAGCAACAAGGAAGTATCCTGCGATCCTTGCTGAGATTTATCCGGGAGAAGGGTTACAAGCCAGAGCGGGTTTTCAACGTTGACGAGGCAGATGAGGGGCACTTATAACTCCCCTGCCTTCATCTTCACCATCATCAATCATTATATTCATCACAAAATTCATCAGCGGCAGGGGAATTTAGGTTCATTGTTGACATACACACCCAGGTCCTTTTCACATTCGGTCTCAATTAATGCAGTCTTTTTGCCCTGTTGGGACATGTGATACGCCTCCTTAGTATTGGTGAGACCCAGGTGCATCCTTTTGCACTTCGTGACACCGAATTTTAGCAGCCATTTCCTCGACCATTCTTGAAGCTCCTAGGGATCTTTCCGCAGCTCTTCATAGTCAGTTTGGTTCCTAATTTCCCTAAATAACTTGGCATTGTCCACAAACATTTGTATGGAGGAGTGTATAGCTTCTAGTATGTCATTAATGAAACAGATAAACAACAATGGGCCCAATACATTGCCCTGTGGTACCCAGCTAGTTACAGGTACACATGACAATTTCGTACCATTTACCACCACACACTGTTTGCGGTCATGCAGAAAGTACTGTATCTGATACACGCTAGGACTTTTCCCCGAATCCCAATTCTGAGCCTTTCATGAGGTACACTGTCGAAAGCCTTAGCAACATCTAGGTATATATTGTTGATATTTCCACTTACATCTAGAATTTGAGTCCAAACATCTAGTACCTTGAGTAATTGTGTTAAGCAGGATCTTCCCGGCATAAAACCGTGTTGGCATTCCTTTACAAGGTTATTTAGTAGCAGATGCTCGATCATGGCATCTCTTATGATGCTCTCTAGTACTTTGCACACTATGCTGGTCAGGCTCGCTGGTCTATAATTATTCGTGGAGTGATGATCGCCCTTCTTGAATATAGGACTCACAAAAACCATCTTCCAGTTCTCGGGGACCTTTTGATCCTCCAGGCATTTGCAGAACAGGATCTTAAGAGGCTCTACAAGCTCGTTACACAGTTCTCTTAACACTCTGGGGTGTACCATAGCTGGGTCGGGACTCCTGTGAATCTTTAGCTTTGACAGTTTATTTCTTATAACCTCATCCGAGAACGCAATGTGGGTCAGCTCTGTGTCAAACCATCTTTCCTCGAATGCAGGAAGATTGTTCGCATCCTCTCTTGTGAACACCTATGAAAAAAAATTTTCAACCCCTCCGCCTTATCCTAGTCAGAATCTGCATAACTACCATCTTCAAGCCTCAGGTCCAATATGCCTACTCATGTTTTTAATTTTGACTTTGCATAGCGGTAAAAAGCCTTTGGGTTTGACTTGAACTCACTCACAATCTGCCTCTGGAACTCTTTTTCAGCCCTTCTACACTCTGCCTTTGCTTGGTTCCTGGATCTGGCATACATCCTACCGTACTGCTCATCATTTTTCCTTACCTACATATCGAAATCCTGAGTTTTCTTCTTAACTTTGCCGACCGCCGCATGGTTCATGTGTAGCGGTCTCCTTGTATTCCTGGAGGCACTGAGTTTGGTCTTAGGTATATATTTATCGATCGTATGGTTTACTTTACTGGCTATGATATTCAGCGAAGCATCTGCTTTCTCATTCCTTAGTAAGTCAGGCCAGTGTATACTCCTTATCTCCTCCCTCATCCCATTATCATTTCCTTAGTAATATTTGAACCTGGACCTGGTTTGTCATGAACCAAGCAAAGTTAAATCTGAAGAACAACATTACTTGGTAACTAGTGCCAACTGGGGCTAGGTGTTCCAGATTGGCCACCATACGCTTCTCGTTAGTTATGATGAAGTCCAGCGGTTTGGGTGTTTGCTCCCCTCTGTAGTGAGTCAGAACTTTAACAAGTTATAATAGAAATTGTCTCTCAGAGTTTTTACAAAAAAGTGGCTGCATTATTAAGGTCGTTTGGCATTGATTCATTTCTCCAGTCGATATCGCCATAATTAAAGTCCCCCATGACAAGGTGGCTAGGGTTCGGCACAGTTACATTGTCCTCTTGTTTAATACGCTACAATTTGGGGATCTGTAGCTACATCCAACAATGAGTAAGTCTCTCCCCTTCAGTTTAATTTTACACCACTGTGATGGCCGAGATACCACACATTTTTATTTTTCCTTTTAGCCACAATGGCATGCCAGGCAGTTTCTTTTGCACTAGGATTGCATGTTGAAGGGACAGACAAACTACCACTTGCACTAGAAGGGCCAGGGACACTGAGAGAGGCCTCAGAAGGCACCACACAATCACCATGTGGTACAATCTTCTTGTACATTTTTTGTTTTCCCACCCCTCCACCTTCGCCATTGAACCAAAAAGGGCGACTGGTGTGGTCACTCTTGTAACCTTGGAGGCAGTCTACATAGGTGCCAGATCACACCGACATTGCCAAATGTGCGTCTTGCGTATTTAGTGCTCATATGCAAACATAAAATTATTTTATTGCAATTTTTTAGTTCATACACAAATTTGCTTATGAAAACCCTAAAGAGATAATTTAAATCATAAGTAAATCTGCAAATGAAAACCCCAAGAGTGTTAAGTCAATGATAAAAATGATTTCAGTGACCAAATTTGTGTTCTCTAGCTATGCAACCCCAACATAAGCAGAGGACTTACAGTATACTATTTGTATTCTTAATTAAAATCTTAGTCAGGCAGACTTGGGTTCTTTTTTTTTTTTGTGTATATGTGTGTACTGTAATTGCATTTATTAGTTTGTTTGTTAAACTAATTCTCAGACAAGAGAAAGCCTTTTCAGCTACCCTATCTTACCTGAATGGGTTGGTTGGCGTAATATCAGTCTCCATCCACTGAAAATCATTTCCCAGACTGTACGTGAAGTTTTCATTCTCGTCAAGATCCTGAGCCTGTAATTACAGCAAGATATAGTGTAATACCAATAATCATAATACAATTTGTTAATCCTATTTTCAAAGTCAATTTTTTTTTATAGGGAAGAGTCCACCCAGGCACAGGTCATCGACCCACAACGGGGCCTAGGGGATGAAAAAATAAGAGTAAAAATAAAAAAAGAAAATAAAAAAGAAAATGATCATATTAATCTACACCACGAAGATGCTGGAAAACCAGCTTTTTAGAGTGAGACAGATTGTAAGAGTATGGAAACACAGAAGAAGGCAGAGCATTCCACAGTTTGGCTGTGTGAGGAAAGAAGGATGTACAGTCTCACCCAAAAGTTCGTTAACTCTCCCAGCCAGCTTTTGCTGCACTGCCTGCTTCAGATGTATAAACTTAAGTCTGTTACTTTGAACCTTTAGACTCATTCGTATCGGTTTCATGTTCTGGTTGGTACTGAGGCAGATTCAAACATCTGAAGCAGGCAGTGCAGCAATAGTTGGGTGGGAGAGTTTAACGAACTTTTGGGTGAGACTGTACTATAACGGGTTATTCTAGTGTGACTGTGAGCCACAGAGAAATTGTGGGCACCACGGGCAAGACGAGTGTTACGAGCCCACGGCCTTGCCGGCGGTACACAGGATGCCAAACTACATGCAGGTGGAAGGCCTTAAAGTGGATGGAGATGAAGGGACAGTGTGGCTTACTACTGTAAATCATAAACAACAAACCACAGCAACTCTGAGTGATGAAATTAATATAGACATGGGGGTTTAGAGGTATACTTTGGTTGCATTAATGTAATTAGTTTTACAAATACGTACAGTAGTAATATCTCCATTAGCCGGAATCCCTCAAACCTGGAACTCTCCGATAGCCAGAATTGAAATTTTCTTGGAAAATCGTTCCCAAAGCTGGACTTTTTTGGAAAATTCTGGCTTTGGGAACGATTTTCCAAGGGGCACATTTTCTGGAAAATCCTGAAAAAATTTCCCAATACCTGGAAAATTCCAGGGACGAGGGATTTTCATTCCGGGTTTGAGAGATGAAAATCAGGGTCATTTTCCGGAACTTCCAAGAAAAGATTTCTGGTACAGTAAGGTCGGTATATATTGTGAGATGTTTGCTATTTACTAAATTGCAATATATAATTACATGCAATCAATGGGGAAAATAGGGTTAGGTTCTGGAGGCCAATAAAAGTGACTAAACTTGACTTAACGAGTTCATTTTCTTACTAAATAAAGCACCAATGAACACTAGACTCGGGAACAACAGGCTATTTCAACATCAAGGAACACCAGACTCGGCAGCTGACGCCACACTGCCACCCTCACTTGACAATCCCACACCTACATAAACGAACACCAAAAATATTACTTACAGTATTAAATCTTTTCTATTAAGGGGATATTTTTCCGGGTTTGAGAGATAATGCAATGCACAATTTCTGGAACTTCCGGAAAAAAAATTCCGTTACCCGGAAAATTCCAGGGATGAGGGATTATTTTTCTGGTTTTGAGAGAGTCGTCTCGTTACCCAGAAATCTCTCATAGTGCTCTGCACCAATTATTCCGGCTAATGGAGATATCACTAAATAAAAATTTGCTTCAGTCAGTCAGTCAGTCAGTCAGTCAGTCAGGCCAGTGGTCAGATCAAAATGTAAACCCTGAGTAAGATGCAATACAAATAGTAAGCTTTTTATATGCAAAGAGTACAGTAAATTCTCACGAACCACGAGTTTACCAACCGTAGTTTTGAGTATAGTATCTATGTTTTATAATTTGTACACTGTTTTAGCAACAATGGTATTCAGCTTAAAGTATCCACAGGTATACATAGTCACTGCAGGAGATTACTAGCCCAGCCAAGGAAGAGTTAGTTGGATCAGGTCTATTATGTGGTTTGTCTCATTCTGTTCATCTTGTTTTATAACTTATATCTTTTTTCCTAATCGCCATCCAACCTAGAGGAGGCCATTATGAGAGGAGGAGGCCAATGACCTGTGTAGGATCCCTCCATTGTTGCTAATAGTCTTGTCAGGGGCTATTTTGAAGCCCAGTAGAGTACTGTTCTCGCTGGTACAGTAAACTGTTTCAGAGGTCTTCCACCCTATGTATTCCTCAAACAACAACTTGTTATCATCTACCACACCCAGGTCCTATTCCTTCTTTAATCTCTTTTAAATCAATATGATTATTTTCATCTTTATACTCTATGCTCTATGGCTTTCTACTGTCCGGACAATAGTCATTACTTAATACTCTCAGGGCCGGAGCTGAGGAGGCAGCCACACCACACATGGTCCCGGTATAGTCACCTTGCTCACTGAGCCACAATTGCTCAAAACTTTTTATACTTTTATTAATTACGTACATTCTGCGTACTGTAATAGAGAAAAAAAATGGCATTCCTTGCAAGAATTCTTCACCAACTTTCCTTGGGATGAATGTTGCTTCTCCACTCGGGTCGCCTCGGTATGTGCTGACAGCATTGCTGAGGTTATACAGGGCGGTGTGAGTGCATTTATCCCATCTTCTACCAAAATTTTCACTTTACAATCATGGTTTGATCGCTCCTGCTCTCTTGCATGCAGGGAGAGAGATAGGGCATATCAAGCTATGAAACTATCTCCTTCTCCTATTACCCACTCCTCTTTCATTACTTCTAGAAATCATTGTAAGGCTGTTCTTCGTTGGGCCAAGCGGAATTTTATAAAAAAAAACACCGCTGTCCTGACTAATTCTTCCTCTAGTAAATCCTTCAGGTCCCTAACCAAAAACATCAGTAATAACTTCTGCACTCCTTCTTTTCCTCCTCTCTTCTGACCTGATAACTCTATAGCCAACTCTCCCCCTGACAAAGCCAATCTCTTTGGCACCTTATTCTCCTCTAATTCCACCTCAGACGATTCCAACTCTATCCCTCCTACCCCTGCTCCTCTTACTGAATCTATGCACTTTCCTATAATCTCCACTCGGAGGGTTGTGTTATCCAGGTTGGATTAGTAAAGCGCATGGACTGGACAGAATACCCCCTTGTGTTCTGAGGGAGTGTGGTGAAGCTCTGGCCCCTGTGCTTGCTCGCCTCTTTCACCTTTGCCTCAAAACCCAAACTTTTCCTTCTTGGGAGCATGCTTTGGTTCAGCCCATCCCAAAGAATGGAGACCATTCTACTCCCTCTAACTATCGCCCCATTGCCCTAACTTCATTCCTCTCTAAGATTTTCAAAACTACAGTATCTTGAACTTCCATTTTCTCCGTCACCATGAACGCCATTCTCTTTTGTCGGATCACCAGTATGGCTTTCGCCAGGCGAGATCTATTGGCGATCTGCTCTCCTAATACACCCATCTTTGGTCATCCTCTCTTAGGGATTATGAAGAAACTTCCGTCGTAGCCCTCGACATCTCCAAAGCATTTGCCAGGGTATGGCACAAGTCTTTGCTATCAAAACTTCCCTCTTATGGTTTCTCTCCCCAACTTTGTTTTCTAATCTCCAGCTTCCTTGAGAACCGATCCATGGCAGTTGTTGTCGAGGGATCGATCTCTCGCTCTTTTTCTATCAATAATGGTGTCCCAAAGCGTTCTGTTCTTTCACCTACTCTCTTCCTTCTTTTTATCAATGATTTACTTCACACTACAATTAATTCTGTCCATTCTTACACTGATGATTCTACTCTTCACATTTTCCCCTTCCCCCCTTACTCTCACACTAGATCTGTTTCTAGAGCTCTTATCATTACATCTATCAATGCGGATCTGTGCAGCATCTCCGAATGGGGAGGTAGAAACTTGGTTAAATTCAATAGTAATAAAACTCGGTATTTACCAATTACACTTTCCAAATTAGATGATCTTCCACCAATCACATTTCAGGATTCTATCATTCCGCCAAATTCTAAAATAGATATGATAGGCCTCACAATTTCCTCTAATATGTCATGGAAGCCACACATCCACAACATTGCTAAAGCTGCCTCCCAAAAGTTGGGAATGTTGTACAGATGCTGTAGCTACTTCACTCTTGAGCAGTTGCTTCAAGTATATAAGGGATTCATTCGTCCTAACTTGGAGTACTGCTCTCATATCTGGGGTGGCTCTTCTTCTGTCCAACTGTTAGACAGGGTGGAATCAAAGGCATTTTGTCTTATTAACTCTCCTCTTTTAGTTGACAATCTTTCTTCCCTTTCTCTTCGCCGCAATGCTGCTTCACTCTCTCTTTTACAGGTACTTTAATGGGCAATGTTCGGTGGATTTGGCATCCTGTGTACCAGCGGCAAGGCCGTGGGCTCGCAACACACGTCTTGCCCGCGGTGCCCACCATTTCCTCGCACAGCCAAACTGTGGAATGCTCTGCCTGCTTCTGTGTTTCCATACTCATGCAATCTGTCTCACTTTAAAAAGCTGGTTTCCCGGCATCTTCGCTGTGTACATTAATATAACCTTTTCCTTTTCTATTTCTAATTTATCTATTCTTTTTTTTTCGTCCCCCAGGCCCCGTTGTGGGTCATTGGCTTGTGCTCGGGTGGTCCAATCCCCATAAAAAAAAAAAAAATATGGATATAGGTTGTGATAATTTATGCGGATGCAGTTTCAAAACTTTGTGACACCCCTAATGTATAATGAGTCTCCATATGCCCTGGTTTATTCATTGATCAGTTGTCTAAGTGCGAAAGTAGCCCTGTCGAGCTATCATGTATCAATTAATTTTAAAATATAAATTATAATGTAAAATGTTATGAGACAATGGTTTAGTAGTGTTGTTAATGTGTGTGTGGTGTAAGTGTCTTGGCATGTTACCTCACCACCTGATTCCTGAACAAACTCTTCAAATCGTACAATGTGCTTGGCAAGGTAAAAAAAAAACACACACGCATGCACGCATGCACACACACCTGGGTGTAACTATAGACCACAAACTAGACTGGAAGGCCCATGTAAACAACACAATCAAGGCAGCCTTGTACCGACTCTACATGCTACGACGACTCAGGTCAATTGGGGCACCCACGCCAGAGCTGAGGACTATGTACAATGCATTTATTCTACCAAATTAACGTATGCGTCACCAGCCTGGTCGTCTTCTCTCAACTCCACCCAACAACGTCAGCCAGAGAAGGTACAGAAGAGGACCTGCAGAATCATGCTCGGCGCACACTACTCCGGCTACAAAAACGCTCTCTCCACCCTGGAAATGCCATCCCTCAGTGACCTCCACCACCATGCACTAGCAAGGTTTGGCAGTGGTCTACTGCACCATCCTGTTCATCGCCACCTACTGCCACCGGCAGTCCACCGCCCACCTCGCGCAGTCCGCCACTACAACAAAATTCAACCCATAAAAGCCCGCACTGATAGATATAAGAATAGCACCATCTCATCTATTGTTAAAATAATAAACAGCTCCTGATTTATGTACTGTACAGCCCTGTAAATGTCTTGAACATATATCATTATGTCTAAATCACATGGAAGTTTGTATATTTTCAGCCACCGGCTGCAACTCCTTTAAAAAACCTTTATTATTATATTATTATTATTACACACACACATACACACATTTTCAGCCTTACGGCTTCCATGCTCTTTTAATAAAACTTTAATTATTATTATTATTAACACACACACACACACACACACAAGAATTAAGACAACACGCATCCAGTGAGGGTCTTGTCGTGTGACTGCATGGAGGCAAATTAAAAGATCAGCTGTTGAGTAGCTTATCGCTTGGCAACACTGGTGCACTTTACTACTCCTTTCCACTCCATCTCTAATCACCCACACCTTTCTGCTTTCTCACTCCATATTTTAAAATGTTATGCCAACCGCCGTTTTGTCGCTGACCAGCCGACCCCGTGGCGAGTTTCTCAGCCCAAGCCTAGCTTTCAGACTGGGTGATGATCGGCCAGCAGCGCCGCTCACTTCCGGCAGACTTGTATAAATACCCCCAGCCTCACCGTGAAGAGGATTCTACTCAACGCTCCCAAACAGACAAGACCTCCTCTCAACAAGCTCCTCACCACACAGCAACTCCCTAGCACTGCATTTGTACATATAATATATTTATAGAAAACGCCATAGTGAATTTCCCTTCTCACCTCCACCCTTTGTGCGAGATTTCCTACATAGCCTATACTACAAATGGTGACCCCAGGAGTAACGCACTCACACAGGATGGATGAGAAAAAGATCACTCTTCCTGTAATGGGCCCCTGTCTCATCAACAGAACATATTATATAAATGGGTCAATACATCTGATATTATATTCAGATTCACCCCCTGTAACTTTCCACTGTCTTTGAGTAAGACATGAATTGTACACGTGAAAGGTAGCTTTCCCAAGAGGAACAAGCCCATATGTCAGCATCTTTGTAAGCGCGCATCAGCGACGCCCCTTGCTCAGTCACTCAGATCAACTACTATTGAACGGACGTGATCTACGTTTATATTTACATAAATGCCGTCCTCTTTCTCGTTCACTCGTATACAGTGGAACTTACGGTTGATCTACACTCAGGAATTATAGACATAATCCTTTTATAATAAAGCAAAGGAACTTCACTGGGTCTCGTTACTAAAACCCCAATATACAATTTATGTGAACAACCGGGTTAATTGGGGGATTAACTGACGGATTCATTCCAGTCTTCAAACACAACACTGAGGACTGGATAATTCATGTGGAGGCAGCTCTCACCGGCTCAACAGCTAAAGATGAGCAAAAGTACGTCACCCTGGTCTGTTTCTTGCCCACAGAAGTCACCACGCAAGCCTCAAAAGTCATTACCAACCCTCCAGCTGACAACAAATTCGCAGCTCTACGAGATGCTCTCAAGAGGCGATACCAGCGGCATGACACTAGTCTCCTGCAAGACCTATCAAGTCTACCCCTCAGCAACTCAACGCCTGCCCGTCTCTGGAACGAGATGCGTAGACTGAACTCCCACCACACAGACAAGCTTCCTGACACTGTCCTGCGCCAGATTCACGCCCAGAAGCTCCCTGCAGAAGTTCGCCTCGCACTGTCTGCACTGGACTATTCTACAACCCCGGTGATACGCAGCCACAGCAAACAGAGTATTCAATGAATACACTGCTGTGCGCCGTGCTGCCGCAGACAACTCGGTGATAACACCGTCACTTTCCGCCGATCTTGTCAACCGGATCAACGCTTCTCAGACGAGCAACACCTCACAAGACATGAGGGACTTGCTACAGTCTCTACACAGCAGGATGGACACCCTTGAGCAGCTCTGCTCCTCCATGCCTGCTGCTGCTGCTGTTCCGGCCCCACGCACTGTGTCCTACCAACCCCGACGTCTACGTCCAGCCTTGGACACCGTCATCAGCTCCCAGCACAGTGCACCTACCCTCTGCTGGTACCATCAACGCTTCGGTGCTATCGCTAGATGTTGTGAGGCTCCCTGCAACTATTCGGTAAACGGCATCGACGGGGATTGGTAGACGCCACAGCCCCCGTCACTTCAGGCGTCTCACTGCTGCATATAACCGACCACATCACCAGCAGGAAATTCCTCGTTGACATGGGCACGGTCAGCATCATCCCTCCCTCACCGCAAGACACATCAAAGCAACCCTCATATGACCTGTTTACCGCCAACGGTACCCCCATCGCCTCCTACGGCACACACATCCTCGCCTTAGACCTTGGTCTTCCCTAGACTTTGCGCTGGTCCTTCGTGGTGGCAGACGTCTCTTAACCCATCCTTGGCTTCGACTTCCTCACCTTCCACAAGCTCGTCGTCGACCCAAGCAACCTCTGCCTCATCCATGAGCCTACAGCACACACGTTCTCCTTCCTGCTCGAGGAGTTCAAGGAACTTTTCTCACCCCGAGTCTCTCCACCACCACCTACGTCTGGAATCTTCCACCACATCGAAACTACAGGACCTCCAGTCTTCTCACGCCCTCGCTGCCTTCGCCCTGAGCTCCTGAAGGCAGCCAAGGTGGAATTCAACAGACTCCTGCAAGATGGCATCATTCGACCTTCAAAGAGTCCCTGGGCATCTCCTCTTCACATGGTTCCAAAGCCATCATCCAACAACTGGAGGATATGTGGTGACTACTGAGCCCTGAACCTCGTCACCAAACCTGACAGGTACCCTATCCCGCATGTCCAGGACTTCCACCACAAACTCCACGGCAAGACCATCTTCTAGAAGATCAACTTGGAGCATGTCTTTCATCAGATTCCAGTGGCACCTGCAGATATCCAGAAGACTGCCCTCACCGTTCGGTCTCTTCAAGTATGCCTACATGAGTTTTGGACTACGCATTGCAGCTCAGACCTTCCAGAGGTACATGGACCATATGCTTTGCAACCTCGACTTTGTCACTGTCTACATTGGCGACATTCTCGTCGCATCTCCGACGCCTGCCGAGCTTCACCACCATCTACAGCTCCTTCTCCAACGCCTGCAGAACAACAACATGAAAGTTCATCCCGCCAAGTGCATCTTTGGAGCCTCCTCCATCGACTTCCTCGGTCACAGAGTCTCGTCGAGCGGCATCCAACCCCTACCACAGAAAGTAACTGCCATCAAGGAGTTCCCCAAACCTGAAACAGCGAAGAAGCTCCGAGAATTCCTGGGTTTAGTCAACTACTACCACCGCTTCATTGCCCAGGCTGCTAAGATCCTCACTACTCTCCACGATCTTCTCAAGGGACTCCCCAAGACATCTCACAAGCCTCTCATATGGACTCAAGAGGCTTTTACAGCATTCACAACTATCAAGCAGCACATTCACACTCCTTACCCTGCCCCCAACGCCCGGACCACTCTCACAACAAACGCTTCTTCTACTGCCGTGGGCGCCGTCTTACAATAGGAGATCAATGGAAAACTCATACCCATTGCCTTCTTCTCACAGCGGCTTCAACCATCTCAACTCAAGTACAGTGCCTTCGATCGAGAGTTCCTGGCCATATATCTTGCTGTCAAGCATTTCCAGCGCTTCCTCGAGGCCCGTCAGTTCACCATCTTCACTGATCACAAGCCCCTCGTCCACGCCTTCGCTTCAGCCACCCAGACACATACACTTTGTGTTCTTCGCCACTTGGCCTACATTTCCGAGTTCACCAGCAACATCCAACCCATCAAGGGCAGCCACAACGAGATCATCGACAACCCTCTCGTATATCCAGCATTTTTCCATCATCTCCACCCATGGATTACAGACAGCTCGCCGTAGCTCAAGAGAACGACGAAGACCTTACAGCATACAAGACATCTCCCTTCAAGAACTCCCTGTTCCCGGCACAAACATCAAGTTGTGGTGTGACATGTCCTTTGGGCAGCCAAGACCGTTTGTGCCTCACATCCACAACCGCGCCATTTTCGACCGCATCCATGGTCTCAGCCACCCAGGTGCACGGGCCTCCCAGCACCTTCTCATGCAACGTGTCGTCTGGCCTGGTATCAAGGCTGATACTCGGAAATGGGCTGCCCAGTGCCTGGCCTGCCAGTCCTCTAAGATACATCAACACAAACGGGCTCCCTTAGAAACCTTCCCTGTGCTCAAAGGATGCTTCCAGGTAGTGCACCTCGACATCATGGGACCTCTTCCATCATCCTGCGAACACACCTACATCTTCACCAGAGTCAGCCATCCGCGCCTTCCTGTCTGGTCCTCCCACGACTGTCATCACTGACCAAGGAGTCCAGTTTGAGTCACAACTCTGGCATAGTCTCCTGCAGTTCCTCGGCACTTCCAGACACCGTACTACTTCTTACCACCCTCAATGGCATGGTAGAGCGGTTTCATCGTCAGCTGAAGGACGCCATCAAGGCACAGCACGACCCCTACAGCTGGACGGATACTCTACCCTTAGTGCTCCTTGGCATCTGCGCATCACACAAAGAAGACATGGACTGCAGCCCAACAGATCTCACCCTACGCGAGCCCCTTCGCCTACCCGGGGACTTCTCACTTACTCCTGACCTTGACCACTTCACTCCTGCTGCCCGTCACGACCTACTGCAAACATTACGACAAGCAATTTCTGCATTCAAAGTTACTGCCCCACGCCAGCCTTCCCATCACCCTGAACACATCCCTTCTACACTACTCAACGCCGGGTATATCTTCGTCAGGTACGATGCTCGCCGCAACTCACTTCAACTCCCCTACGACGGACCCTTCCCGGTTTTTGCACGGTCAGCGAAGTTCCTGATGATCATTCGCAGTGGCAGACACGACACCGTCAGCATTGATCGAGTGAAGCCGGCCACCTTACCCGATGTGCCCCCAACCTAGCATTACCCCTAACAAACCACACCTGCACCAGTCTGCCCACAGTTGCCACTTGCAGCACCACCTTGTCCACAACATTTCTGGGTACCCTCTTTTTATCCTCAGGAATCTACTGCTCCTGATATGGACCCTGCTCCTGACATGGACCCTGCCCCTGATGAGGATCCTGCATCCAGCCCTATGAACATAGACACCCCACCCAGCGCCCCTGAGGACTTTGCACCTGCCGCAAGAGAAGCACCACATTCCTCGCCTGTTCAACCTTCTCTTATCTACAACCCTCCTTCTCCCTTTGCTTCTCCCACAGATTTCATGTCACTAGACGGAGTCGTCACCTGTAGCGGCCGAGTGGTTCACACCCCCACCCGTTATGTCTCACATGTGGAATACAACCCTGCTGACAACAAGTTTCCTGCAGCGCTCAGATGGGAGGGGGAGTATTGTAGTGGATATTCTCCCCTACAACTGCAAACCGCCGTTTTGTCACTGACCCGCAGACCAAGCCCAAGCCTAGTTTTCGGACTGCGCGGTGATTGGCCAGCAGCGCCGCTCACTTCTGGCAGACTTGTATAAATACCCCCAGCCTCACCATGAAAGGGATTCTACGCAATGCACCTCAAACAGACAAGACCTCCTCTCAACAAGCTCCTCACCACACAGAACTCCCTAGCACTGCATTGTACATATAATATATTTATAGAAAATGCTAAAGTGTGTTTCCCTTCTCACCTCCATCATCAATGCGAGATTTCCTACATAGTCTATGCTACAGTATAATGCTGAAGGGATACAACTTTGCTCATTTATACTTATATTTATCACAATCTCCCGAAAAATACTTTAGGTTTTGTGTTTATTCAAGACATCTTCAGGTCATCAGACCCACTAATCCCCCACTCAAGAAAGGGTGACCTGACATTCCATCAGGTCAGTAATAGGAGACCACTAATCCCCCACCTTACCTCCACCTGACATTGAGTCAGGTCAGGTCCCCCCAAAATACTTTAGTTTTTGTCATTATTCAAGACATTTTCAGAGAATTCTCTCGATTTTCAACCCCGGAAAATTTGTTCCCAAAGGCAGAAATTTGTGGATAATTCCGGCTTTGGAAATGAGTTTCCGAGCAAATTTCAATTCCGGCTATCGGAGAATTCCGGGTTTGAGGGATTCTGGCTAATGGAGATATTCCTGTACATTACTACATCCTTAAGTGCATATTGTTTGGGATAAGGGAAAAGTGCTACTGCAAAATGTATGAAATAGATATGAATGTATTCTGATAGGCCATGCCAAGATTTCTGAGACTATAGGATAGCAGGATAGTTCACTTAACATTCAACTTTTTATCCTCTGAGATGAAGGTGTCGCCGTTATAAGGAACAGGAAATTGAATGAATACCATGCAAGGAACCAATTTACATCTTTTCCATTTGAGTCGTTTCAATATACAATTGTGGAAAATAAATTATCATGAGTCATGCCTGTCATGTAAAATGTAATTGTTGTGATAAGAACAGAAAAAATTCAAGCCATAAGTCAACAACAACCTTATGTGACAGCGTCACCAGCTGAGCTTTTGAAGCAACTAGTCGGAGAACATCAAAAATTTTCTATGATTATTATTGCATTAGTCTTTCTAAAGACCTTTAACTATGAGTGAAAAGTATCTTGGACTACTATACAACCACCAAGGTGTTTGTAATATCAGCTTTATTTTGGACAGTACCTATGTATCCGTGTTCAATAAATTATCTATTTATGCATTTCATTGGTGTTTTGTGTTGATATGTTTAATCTTTCTCTTTCATATTTAGTTAAGTGGAGTTTAAGTTGGGTTAATGTGGCTGAGAACACACTCCCAAAATATAATACAGGTTGACAATCCCTTATCCGAAATACTTGGGGCAAGGGGCATTTCGGATTTCGGAATTTTTTGGTTTTCAGAATGGTTAGCTTTTTTTTTTTTTTTTTATGTGTGTATTAGCTCACCCGGGCATAGATCACTGACCCACATCTGGACCTGGGGAGCGAAAATATAATAAAAATTATAATACAGTGACCCCTCCATTAACGAACTCAATCCGTTCCAGAAGGTCGTTCGTTAACCGAAAAGTTCGTTAACCGAAACCATTGTTTCAATGGGTTTTTGGGTAATTGGTTCCAACTCACCGAAAATTTCCTAAATTCAACAAAAATGGTATAAAAGTTCACTTACTTTGAGGTGTGTATGTAGAAGGCTCCTGGATGATGATGATGGGATTTAGAATGGGGGTGGAGGAGAAGGAAGAAGAGAAGGCATTGGGTGGAAGAGAAGTCACCCCATGGCGCCATTTCACCCATAAAATTTTAGCTCTCTGGTGTAATTCAAGATTATTTTCTTTAAATCAACACTGCACTGCATTATATATTGTCAATATGTAAAATATATTTCAAAATGACCAATAATTTGCTTGGAAACACAGAAAAAAAGCATTTAGTTGAAGAGAGTCTCAAGCAAGATGTTACCTCCAGTGAAAACAGAGAGAGACTAACTCCTGTTTGCTGTGTTAAGAGGCTGGATGCCGCGCATTAAACTAGTCACTTTACCTTCAATTATGTTCAATAATTGTTAAAATGACTAAAAAATTTAATATTAAACTTTTAAAATTATTGAATAGTATAAACTTCTTGATATTTACTAAAATAGTAAGGAATTTAAGCCCTAGAACCAATTAATGTATTGGCGGACTGATACAGTAAAAGTCCAAAAATCCGGATGCCAAAAATCCGGACTACCCGAGAATCCGGACTTTTGGAAAACTAATTATTTTTTTTTTCTTTTTTTTTTTTAGCGGGCTTTTGTGTGTATGTGCGCATGCGTGAGCGCCACAGCTGCACAGCGACAACAAGCGACCACGTGGTCTCCACTTTAAAACGAGCAATCAAACTGTGACAACATAGCGTATATACTCATCTATAAACCCCCCCTCGTTTATCTGTCGACCCTGATTTTTTGACCAAGAAATCATTAATTTATGATATTCCTCGTTTATAGTTCGACCCACGTTTTTGAGGGTAAGCGAACAACAAAACCTTCAGTAAAAACGCTCTACTTCCTATAAACTGAAACACGAGTGCCGAAGGCAAATTGTTTACCATTTATTATTACAACACTTTACACTGAAACGCAGGTAGTTTCAACAAAAATATTGTACATTTCCATTCAAGTATTTATTCAAGTCAATTAGGAGGGAATATTATTGTAATACAACAGTTTTTTAACTAAACCATTCGAAAAGTGATTACGGTAACATCTTTTGAACGAAAGAAAGAGAAAGTCATTGTTTTCGTCACGATTTTATCCCACTTTCCACTTTAATACGTATGTCATTTCAGCAAAAATATTACATTTCCGTGAATGTATTATATCAAGCAGAGTATGAATAGAATATCATTGTAATATAACAGAATTTTAACCGAAAACTATTAAAAAAACGAGTAACATCTCAAGAACATCGGAAGCTTAGGTAAAGTCTTTTGTTTTCGACATGTATTTTATCCTATTTTACATTGAAATACATCACGTTTCAGCAAAACTACTATTTATTTCCGAGAATATATTCATTCAGGCGCAGTTTAGGTAAAATATACGTGTGATGTAATAGTTTTTTAACTGAAAACGATTCGAAAAACACGTACCCTCTAGCCCTGTTCAAGGAGAGGACTGGGAGAAGCTGTTTGGTGCTGCAGACGATGACAAAGAAAATGATTTTGATGGATTTTAATGAAAATATTCAGAAATATGGTATCGTAGTATTTATTCAAGTCAATTAGGATAGAATATTATTGTAATACAGTACAACAGTTTTTTAACTAAACCATTCGAAAAGCGATTACGGTAACATCTTTTGAACGAAAGAAAGCGAAAGTCATTGTTTTCGTCACGATTTGATCCCACTTTCCACTATAATACGTACGTCATTATAGCAAAAATATTACATTTCCGTGAATGCATTATATCAAGCACAGTATGAATAGAACAATATTTTAAGTCCTACTCTTTCCATTTACAGATTACTGTACAAGCCCATAATAATGGCTCCTAAAGTAGATAAACTTCGTTGTGTGAAGAGAAAGAACAACACGTTGAAATTGAGTGACAAACTTGAAATAATTAAGAAACTGGTACGTGGTGTGAGCAATACTGTTCTAATGGAAAATACAACATTGGAAAGTTTACAATTTATGATATCAAAAAGGCAATGAATAAAATTCTAGAATTCACAGCTTTTTCATTAAAACTGCTCGTTTTGATAAATGAAGCATGCTATATTTGCTAATGAATAAACTATCAAAATGTACCTGTTCATCTCTTCTTTATTCCTCCTTAAATTTTAATTTTAAAAGTACTGCCTGAGAATCCGGAAAATCCGAAAATCCGGACCGACCCAATCCCCAAGCAGTCCGGATTTTTGGACTTTTACTGTACTAAAGCTGGTTGCCCGATCAGTGCAAGCGAAAACATGTTGAGGTCGGTTCGTAAGAACTTCGTTAACCGAATTTTTTTTTGTTAACCGAATTGAAGATCCTTATGGAAGGCAGTTCGTTAATCGAAATTACGTTAACCGAGGTGTTCGTTAAACGAGGGGTCACTGTAATAATAATTCATAGGTCTAGGTCGTGTTTTTCACTTTTGATCTTTTTTTCATTCTTGTATTTCTTTATTATTATTATATTTTATTATTTTACAGTATTATTGTTATTATTAATATTATTATTATTATTGTTATCATTATTATTTTATTTTGGTGTATTTTTATTAAAAATTATATTTACTATGAATAATTATTATTATTATAATTATTATTACTATTACATTCCCCCCCCCCCAGGCCCTGATGTGGGTCAGTGATCTATGCCCGGGTGGGCTATAAAAAAAAAAAACTTTCAGTTTTCAGAGCTTTTCGGTTTTCGGAATTTCGGATAAAGGGTTGTTAACCTGTACTATGTCTATGGGGAAACATTGCCTTATTTACATCAGCCCTATTTTGTTGGCATTGTCTAAGAACACATGTCCAATGGATATTTGTGATTTCCTGTAAGTTTAACATTCTATTTGTCTCATAAATAATGACACTATCAAGTATAATATAAAATAATGTTTTATGAAATATTCACAAAGGTTTTTATCATCACCTGAGTGATGCAAGTCCCAGAAAACAAGTGAAATTTGTAGTGTTCCTGGAATTTTTATCATTCAGATTTTTTTTATTATTAATTTCTTGCTAAGCCAAAATCATGAATTTTGGGGAGTTGGAATTAAAATTTCTAGGATTTTATATAGCTCAGTTGCACAAATGAAAGTTTTCTTGGTCCCTTGGAGTCTACAAGATTTTTATGACTGTACACCAGTTGCAATGTCCACTGCATCACTCATAAAGCAAGATAACACAAAAACTCATAAAAATATACTTTAAGTGCAGGCCCAGTTCCAAACTCTGAAAAACTAGTCAAGTAAATCCTGGTTCCCATTTTGGATGACAACAAACTAGTCATCCATGATTTGGAAGCTTGTTCATCCCCATGTATCTTACTTGCCATTCATACAATATAAGCAATAGGTTAAGTATTCCTTCCAAGAAAAACCAACAAATTAAGACGAACAAACCCAGCTAAGTCAATATTTTACTGATCTTCCACATCACTTATCAGCTTACTACCTAATGGATGTTACATCCTTTCAGTCAGTATCCCTTAATTCTTTACAGTACTGTACTTACCTTTCTATTCATATAATAATAAGTGTACAGGAATGAAAATTAAACATCACAATATGACAATCTTTAAATACCAATGTAATCCTTACCTGAATAGTGCATATAGTTTGGCCCATACCATCACTTGCTGTGAAACTGGCAAATGTGACTTCATCATCAAATGTTGGTGGATTATCATTCACATCTAACACAATTATTGTGACCTGTGATAGAAGAGGCAACTGTTACAAAGTTATGTAGTTTGCAGATACAATTCTGTTATAATAGTTACATACTTAGATGAATATTACATTCATATTTATATTCTGGCCTCTAATGTCAGGTGTCCAGGGTCTAGAACAATAGTTTAGTGGTTACATTACATTAGCTACCTAGTGAAGGATAATAGATCATATAAAAAATAGAGTCCAATGTTTTCTAATTTATCTTGAATACATTTGTATTTCTATCTTGTCTTTAGATACTGTGGAGAATACTTAATATGTTGTACTGTATTTGATTAAATCAATTAAAAATATAACATGTAAAAAATTTTATTACAATTTTACCCCGCTTAACGCGCTTTCACTTAACACGTTTTCGCATATACGCGGTGCCTTGCCAAAGCTGAACTTTCACTTAACGCGGCATTTTTCATCATATACGCGGTGAGTGTCCGGCTCGAGAGCTATTTTTAGATTCGCACCACCCCCCACCCGCCACACTGCCTGACTGCCTGTTTTAGCTCATAAAATTCATACAAATTACCCAGCCAGAATATAATTTACATTGCTGGAATTCTTATAATTTGGTGATCATTTTGAATATAAACAACATATATTTTGCATTAAACATACAATTTTTAGATAAAAATATTTCTCTAGGTAACTATGTTATCTTTTGTCCAAAATATATGACATTTATATTCAAAATATTCCTGGTCTTACAAGGAATCCAGCAATGTCAATTATATTATCCTAACTTTAGTTTGAGGTATTATTTATTAAAATTTAGTGGTTATCCCACACATCTCCTTGGGACGGTTGGTGGGGGGTGGGGGGGAGGGAGGGACCGACCGACCGACCATCTGTTACCCTGTGAAGAATTATTTTTTTTTTTATTAACTGAAGATATTTGTTTTAGCTCATAAAATTCATACAAATTACCCGGTCAGAATATAATTTACATTGCTGGAATTCTTATAATTTGGTGATCATTTTGAATATAAACAACATATATTTTGCATTAAACATACAATTTTTAGATAAAAATTGTTCTCTAGGTAACTATGTTATCTTTTGTCCAAAATATATGACATTTATATTCAAAATATTCCTGGTCTTACAAGGAATCCAGCAATGTCAATTATATTATCCTAACTTTAATCTGAGGTATTATTTAATACTAAATGTTATAAACTCTGGAAGGGAGGATTGGTGGGGGGTGGGGGGAGGGTTGGGACTGACCACGCGGTTGGAAGAGGGGGGGAAGGCAAGGTGGGGTACTTTGATTGACAGATAGTGTCGAAGAATATTTTTTTTTTTTTATTAACTGAAGATATTTGTTTTAGCTCATAAAATTCATACAAATTATCCGGCCAGAATATAATTTACATTGCTGGAATTCTTACAATTTGCTGATCATTTTGAATATAAACATCATAGATTTTGCATTAGACATACAAATTTTTGATGTAAAGTTTATTCTGAGTAAATATGTTATCTTTTGTGAAAAATATATGACATTTATATTCAAAATATTCCTGGTCTTACAAGGAATCCAGCAATGTCAATTATATTATCCTAACTTTAGTTTGAGGAATTATTTATTACTATACCTGGTTTTCCCCCAAAAATTTCTCAGAGGGAAGAGCCAGTGAGTGTAGTGTGAGAAGAGGGGGAGGGAGTTGAGTCCATTATTTGAATGGACATTAACTTGGCGACTGTATTTCTCTATTTCTCTTAAGTATTAATTGTGTGCATGTACCATCATAAAATTAAGATGTTATTTTTACTACAACATAGTTATTTGTCGTTAAAAAGTGGAGTTTGGGGGTCGGGCTGGGTTCTATTGGAATTAATCCCATATGTTCTGTTATTCACTTAACGCGGTTTTCACTTAATGCGGGACCCTCTGGGTTCAATTGACCGCGTTAAGTGGGGTACAACTGTAGTTAATAATTTCCTTTTACTTTGTGCTGGACTAAGAGAGCTACAAAGCCAGCGTACCCCTACAATGTCCTGAAGCTAGGTTTGTTTAGCACACCATGGAATTTACAAATCAACCCAGGTCATGTAGACTTTGCATCACATGTCACAGACAGGTTGAGGTAGGTAAAGTTATTTGTTCCTTTTATGGTCTGGAATTTTGAATGCAAGTTGGGTTTTAATAAGTCAATATTGATATGGTAATACTACTGGTACAGGTTCACTCTGGATATCAATAAAATATTTCATCCTCAATGAGGATTAAAATCAAAGACCAATTGACTACCACTGGAAAATGTTAGGATAATTCAGTGAGGGTTCAGTGTGTATGAGGAGAGAGGTAGGAGAAGACAAACACCTCCCCAATCAAATTAGAGGCAGAATATGAAAACCTTCACATAAATAGACCCTTACATGAAGAGTGTTGTTTTCTTTTGAGGTCCCATCTACAGGCGTCTTGTGATTATATACATTGATGGTTAGAGAGTACTGGCTTGTGACTTCGCGGTCAAGGCCTTTAGGTTTGTCCTTCAATTTTAGTTCTGTCTCTGTGTTTGATGTAAGTTCAAAGTCATTGATGTCGCCTCCTGCAATAATTTAATTATTAATAGATCAATTAGCAAATATATAAATATTAATGAAAATTTAATGACGGAGATTATTTTTTCACTCTTTAAAACCTCCTCCAGATATAATACAGGATGGATTACTGTATAACATTCTACCTTCATCAGTCTTATTCATTCATTCTTACTGTTGTCATGGTATTGTCTTCCCTAAAGGCCCTAAATAGAAATTTAGTTTACCCCTGTTGCTGCACTCAAGCCAGCTTCACCCTTTAGCAGCAGATCCTTCCCCAAATATTCTTTTGACACCAGGATCACCGCTTATTCACATACACTAATGCTTCCTGGATGTCCTTCTCCTCACTTCTATTGCATCATTTCCCTCCATCTACTGCACTTCTTTATTCTCCCCTCCCCCCATCTCTCCCTCCTACCATTCAGTCCAGATTCTCTCAATTTGTTCATAACACTTCAGCAGATGCTGATCCACTCTGTCTCTTATTTTACTTTCGATCTATCTCTTTACATTCTAGGTTGATTTTTTAATTTCTTTCTTTCTCAGTACATTTCTCAGTCCACCAATAACTTTCTTTCCTTCCACTACTGTTTGGTTAAATTCATTTCTTGTCATTCCATTTGTTGATGTATCCACTCCATTCTATGTTCATTTGGGCTAACTTTAATTTCCCTGAAGCTCCCTTCTTTACACATCCTCATCATTATAGTTTTGTTCGCTTTTTCTATTAATTTTCCTCTAACATATAATCTTCCCAACTCTTTCAATACAGTATTATCATTTGTAATTTTTCTTCAGAACTGCCCATCAGAGCAGTATAATCTGCAAACAACCACCAATCCACATCCCAGGATGGCCACCAGACAGGTGCCTGAATTATGGCATCTCAGTTACCCCAAGAGAATAAAACACCTGCAATTCCTTAGCTTATACTGTACAGTAAAATATCCGTTAGCTGGAATCCCTCAAACCTGGAAATCTCCAATAGCCAGAATTGAAATATGCTCAGAAAATAACTCCCAAGGCTGGAATTTTCCAAAAAAAAAAAATTCTGAAAATGTCTTGAATAAAGATGAAAGTTAAAGTACAGGTATATCTATTTATTATTATTTTTTTTTTTTGTGGGGTGGGGGGACCTGACCTGACCTGATTCAATGCAAAGTGGAGATAGGGTGGGGGATTAGTGGTCTCATATTACAGACCTTCTGATGGAATGTCAGGTCACCCTTTCTTGGGTGGGGGATTAGTGGGCCTTATGATCTGAAGATGTCTTGAATAAACACGAAACAAAGTATTTTTAGGGAGATTGTGATAAGTATAAGTATAAATGAGCAAGGTTGTATCCCTTCAACATTACATTACATAACATTTTAAAATATGGAGTGAGAAAGCAGAAAGGTGTGGGTGATTAGAGAGATGGAGTGGAAAGGAGTAGTAAAGTGCACCAGTGTTGCCAAGCGATAAGCTCCTCAACAGCTGATTTTTAATTCGCCTCCATGCAATCACACATCAAGACCCTCACTGGATGCTTGTTGTCTTAATTCCTCTCTCTCTCTCTCTCTCTGTGTGTGTGTGTGTGTGTGTGTGTGTGTGTGTGTGTGTGTGTGTGTGTGTGTGTGTGTGTGTGTGTGTGTGTGTGTGTGTGTGTGTGTGTGTGTGTGTGTGTGTGTGTGTGTGTGTGTGTGTGTGTGTGTGTGTGTGTGTGTGTGTGTGTGTGTGTGTGTGTGTGTGTGTGTGTGTGTGTGTGTGTGTGTGTGTGTGTGTGTGTGTGTGTGTGTGTGTGTGTGTGTGTGTGTGTGTGTGTGTGTGTGTGTGTGTGTGTGTGTGTGTGTGTGTGTGTGTGTGTGTGTGTGTGTGTGTGTGTGTGTGTGTGTGTGTGTGTGTGTGTGTGTGTGTGTGTGTGTGTGTGTGTGTGTGTGTGTGTGTGTGTGTGTGTGTGTGTGTGTGTGTGTGTGTGTGTGTGTGTGTGTGTGTGTGTGTGTGTGTGTGTGTGTGTGTGTGTGTGTGTGTGTGTGTGTGTGTGTGTGTGTGTGTGTGTGTGTGTGTGTGTGTGTGTGTGTGTGTGTGTGTGTGTGTGTGTGTGTGTGTGTGTGTGTGTGTGTGTGTGTGTGTGTGTGTGTGTGTGTGTGTGTGTGTGTGTGTGTGTGTGTGTGTGTGTGTGTGTGTGTGTGTGTGTGTGTGTGTGTGTGTGTGTGTGTGTGTGTGTGTGTGTGTGTGTGTGTGTGTGTGTGTGTGTGTGTGTGTGTGTGTGTGTGTGTGTGTGTGTGTGTGTGTGTGTGTGTGTGTGTGTGTGTGTGTGTGTGTGTGTGTGTGTGTGTGTGTGTGTGTGTGTGTGTGTGTGTGTGTGTGTGTGTGTGTGTGTGTGTGTGTGTGTGTGTGTGTGTGTGTGTGTGTGTGTGTGTGTGTGTGTGTGTGTGTGTGTGTGTGTGTGTGTGTGTGTGTGTGTGTGTGTGTGTGTGTGTGTGTGTGTGTGTGTGTGTGTGTGTGTGTGTGTGTGTGTGTGTGTGTGTGTGTGTGTGTGTGTGTGTGTGTGTGTGTGTGTGTGTGTGTGTGTGTGTGTGTGTGTGTGTGTGTGTGTGTGTGTGTGTGTGTGTGTGTGTGTGTGTGTGTGTGTGTGTGTGTGTGTGTGTGTGTGTGTGTGTGTGTGTGTGTGTGTGTGTGTGTGTGTGTGTGTGTGTGTGTGTGTGTGTGTGTGTGTGTGTGTGTGTGTGTGTGTGTGTGTGTGTGTGTGTGTGTGTGTGTGTGTGTGTGTGTGTGTGTGTGTGTGTGTGTGTGTGTGTGTGTGTGTGTGTGTGTGTGTGTGTGTGTGTGTGTGTGTGTGTGTGTGTGTGTGTGTGTGTGTGTGTGTGTGTGTGTGTGTGTGTGTGTGTGTGTGTGTGTGTGTGTGTTTTTTTGAGCTTGCCAAGCACATTGTAGAATTTGAAGAAGTTGTTGAGTTTGTTCAGGAATCAGGTGGTGAGGTGACATGCCAAGACACTTACACAGCACACACATTAACAGCACTACTAAATCATTGTCTTATAACATTTTACATTATAATTTCTATTTTAAAATTAATTGATACATGATGGCTCGACTGAGCTACTCTTGCACTTAGATAACTGACCAATGAATAAACCAGGGCATATGGAGACACATTATACATTAGGGGTGTCACAAAGCTTCGAAACTGCAATCACAACTTCTGAGCAAGCACATAAATTATCACAACCTGTACTCAAATGTACTAAGCTAATTATTAAAATTATTATGTCTGGTGCAACAAAGGGATGTTTATACAATAAGTTCTTGCTTAACGTCGGCCCACTTAACGTTGTTTCGGTAATACGTTGCTAAACTTGAGACCAAAAATTGTTTAACGTCCCGGTGACTCGGTACTAAGTCGTTTGAGTCACCACGGACTACTTTTTACAGCGCATTACTCTCTCCCTTAGGATAAATATTTCATTTACCTTTTTCACAATATGTATTTAGGATGGTGTGTGCATGTAAATGAGTAAAAATAAATGAAGAAAGTTACTAAATCTACCAAAAAATAAGTTGAAAAAACATGTACAGTACTATTATTCGCTGTCATGCAAGGATTCCAGCAATGCAATTTATAATCTGTTAACTTTAGTCTGTACCATTTTATAAGATAAAAACTTTAAGCCTAAACAACCTTAAGTCTTGCCGGAAGTTCGGAGAGGAAGGTGATATATTATGACAGGTAGATGATGTATTATGACAGGGGGGAGGTGATGTATTATGACAGCTGGCACCAGCCCACTGGCCAACCAAGGTTACCTAATGGTATTTATTTATCTGTCATGTAGAGGAGTTTTAAGTTTTTCTATTATAAATCTCAATCAATGTGACTTCATAGTAATGCATGAGGCATCACACAAGGAGCTTTGAATTTAGTACAGTAGAACATCGATTTAAAGCAATTCAATTTAAGATTATTGATTTAAAGCGACACCCACAATTAAGGACAAAGTATTAATTTAAAGCGAATCTTTCATATTTCATGAGTCAATCTGGCGCATCATAATTAAAATTTTGCGCCTAATATTTCTCTGGGCATGCTACACAGTCCTAAGGGCAAAGCTGTACTGTACATGTACTCAAAATAATGTACTAAATGATTACTAAAATTTTTGTCTAGTGCAAACTATAACATGTTTATATTCAAATTAATCACTATCTTATAAGAATTCCAGCAATGTAAATTATATTCTCCCCGGTCACTTCTGTGACATTTTATAAGCAAAAAACATAAACTCAAGCTAAAGGACATAAATAAACAAATAAATACTTCACTAGACCTTCAGCTCTAATTGTCCAACATGTCACTGTCACTTCCCTCCCTCCCTCCCACCATCCCCCCCAGTTAGGGTTTGGTGTTTTAGGCTTAAAGTTTTTTCTTATATAATATCACAGACTAAAGTTAGGAGAATATAATTTGTATTGCTGGAATCCTTGCAAGACAGTGAATAATTTGAATATGAACGTCATATATTTTGCACAAGATAAAATTTTTTGCTATTTGTACTAAAATTCTTAAATTAGAACTAAAATTTATATGTCTAATGCAATCTAGAGCATGTTTATAGTATTCAAATTAATCATGATCTTATAAGAATTCCAGCAATGTTAATTATATTCTCCCATGTCAGTTCAGTGACATTTTATAAGAGAAAAACTTAGTCACTCTTAAGGACAGATAAATGAATAAGCACTAGACCTTGGCATCAACTGTCAAACATATCACCTAACCCCCCTTTTCCCAGCTGTGTTGATTTATGAGTGTTTGTTTTAACATAATACTACAATAAACAATGTTTTGTTTATTCTAGGAGATGGGCTGAGGCGCATCTGGATAGACTCTCAGTCTTTTTCGTATTTTGTGTTTCTCTCAAGTACCAAACTAAATTATTCCATTGAAACAACACTTCGATTTAGTGTGAATTCGGTTTAAAGCGACTCCTCTTGGAACCTATCTCTTGTTATATCGACGTTCTACTGTACAGCTGCTCCCCGACTTACGATGGGGTTAGGGACTGACATCCAGGGTCATAAGTCGAAATGGTCATAAATCAAAATGCTTAAATAACACATAGAAAATCGAAAATGGGGGGGATCTCTTTTTCTTCTCAGCACCACAAAACACTCACTTTTAAGCTTGCCAGCCAGTTTAAAGTGAATTACAGATGAAAATTTTGTCTGTGTACAGACTTTGGGACTCGAAAATACGTAATTTGACCAAATTTTGGTACAACTGAGGCAGGTCGTAAGTGCGGGTGGACGTAAGTCGAGTAGGTCGTAAGTCGGGGAGTAGCTGTATATGCAATGTATTTCATGAGGCAAAGGGAGGCTCAGGAACATAACTCCTGTATTTTATCTATTTCTTATGGAGAAAATTGATCCGCTTAACATTGTTTCGTATAAAGTCGCGTTTTCAGGAACGTAACCCCAACGTTAAGCGAGAACTTACTGTACTCAAATTAATCACTATCTTTGAAGAATTCTAGCAATGCAAGTTATATTTTCCTAAGTCAAGTCAGTGGCATTTTATAAGCAAAGTAAATTACTCTCTCTGCCTTTCATAATCCTTGAGTATGTACTAATCTCCCCTCCTGGCTGTTGACACCCCACTTCCCTCCCTCCTCCCAGCCAGCAGTGGGGGAGCAGAGGGTAATGATTTATGGGATGATTTTTTTTTTTTTAGGCTTAAAATTTCTCTTATAAAATGTCAGAGACTTGACATAAGAGAATATGCCTTGCATTTGTGGAGTCTTTGCAAGATATCGATTAATTTGAATATAAACAACTCATAATTTGCACAAGAGATAACAATTTTAGTCTTTTAGCATAGTACATTTAGTTCAAAATAAGTACCCTGTAATGTACAGTAATATGCTGCTCAAAATTGGGACTTTATCACAGGGAAAACTGGTCAGGATATTATGATATCGAATGTTAGAGTATTTCAAATAAATTCTTCTACCAGTAACCTTCACATACAGTAAAATACTTATTTTTATCTTCTAATTCAGCTTGTCATTTAAGGGTATCATATTGGAAACATGTCATAGAGGATCATTATGGTATCAAATTCATTTCTTTAACACAAATACAGTAAAGATCATAGCATGCACTGTGAGCTAGGGAGGAAGAGGGAGAAGGGTCCATGGGGGTTAAAAGTGACCAGGCCACCCCTCTCCCCCAAAGGGTCGCCTCACTGTTTGTCTACTGTACTGACTCATTCATGATACAATATTGTTTAATTGTTTTTCATTAATTAGTAAAGATATGATACTGTAATCATCTGTGCTTATTAATACCTGTACCCTTCATATACAATGCAGTACAGTGCTATGGATATACCTCATATGTAAAAAAGTCATTCAAGACATCTTCAGGTCATAAGACCCACTAATCCCCCACCCAACACTGGGTGACCTAAAGTTGCATCAGGTCAGGTTAGTAACATGACCCAATAATCTCCCACCCAACCTTCATCACAAGTGTTAAGACATGATTAGTTATGTATTACAGTCAGCTGAGTGAAGTGTCTGCCTATTCTAGGTTAAAGATGATAGGATCTGCTGGGGTACAATACAGTGGTCCCTCGGTTAATGAACACAATTCGTTCCTGAAGGTCGTTCGCTAACCGCCAAAGGCAAGTATGAACTTTTCATACTTCCCTGTTGGGCGCTGTAAACGCTTCTGCGCTTCACCTTGCACAGGATGTAAGGGGGTGCCCAATAAACTAGCCCCCTCGGGGGCAAATCTGAATCTGTTCGCTAACCGAAACCATAGTTTCAATGGAATTTTGGGTAATTGGTTCCAGCTCAGCAAAAATTACATACAAACTAAAAATAAATGCAGTAAAGTACACTAACTTTGAAGTGTGCATGTAGAAGGCTCCTGGTTGATGATGATGATGATGATGAGGATGAGAATTAGAATGGGGGTGGAGGAGAAGGAATTGGGGTGGAAGAGAAGTCACCCCATGCTTCATGCCGCCATTTCACCCATAAAATTTTAGTTCACTTGGTGTAATTCAAGATTATTTTCTTTAAATCAACACTGCACTGCATTATATATTGTCAATATGTAAAATAAACTTCAGAATGACCAATAATTGTACTGTAAAAACGTAAAAATAGTTTATGTTCAAGAGAGTCTCAAGCAAGATGCTTCCTCCACTGAGCAGACACAAACTGACGCCATTCTGGGTGAGTCAAGTTGCTGTTTGGTGCGCTAAAAACTAGTTCCCTGTACTTCAATTATGTTAAATAATTGCGAAAATGACTAAAAATTTTAGTATAAGACTTGGAAAATTATTGAATAGTACAACCTTCTTGATGGTAACGAATTTAAGCCCTAAAACCGATTACAGTACTGTATTGGCGAACTAATACTACAGCTGGTGAGCAGGCGAAAACATGTTGGGAAAAATTCGTAAGGAATTCGTTAACCAATTTTTTTTCATAAACCGAAATTTCGTTAACCGAGGCGTTCGTTAACCGAGGGATCACTGTATATACAATACACAAGAACACTTGCCAACAGTGCGTAACAGAGACGTGACCGATCAATGGTGAAAAGGATAAAAGTAACACAGCTCTATTGACGCCTGCATCATATAGAGATTTTGTTTTTTTTTAAATCCATTTAAAACTGATTTTACTGACTCTGATATCAACATTTCCTACTTTTATATATATATATATATATATATATATATATATATATATATATATATATATATATATATATATATATATATATATATATATATATATATATATATATATATATATATATATATATATATACACCTAGACCCCGACTTACGACGGGGTTAGGGACCCAAATCCAGGTCGTAAGTCGACATAGAAAAATTATTATTATTTTTTTTTTTAATAAAAAATCTACAATGAAATACAGTACAGTAAAAGTAATGAATAATGATGAATGGATACAGTACAGTGAAAGTAATAAATAATAAGGAATGGATACAGTGTGACTGAGCACTTAACCTTTAATGTAGTCAGCTGAATGCATGGGGCCCCCATAATTTTCTAATTATACATGGAGACTACATTAACTGGAAACGTTTCGGTATAGAAAATGCGTGTGTCATTTAAAAAAAAAAAAAAAAAATTTATCTATATCTGAGGCGGTCGTAAGTCCCGACGGTCGTAAGTCCACGTAGTCGTAAGTCGGGGTCTAGGTGTATATATATATATATATATATATATATATATATATATATATATATATATATATATATATATATATATATATATATATATATATATATATATATATATATATATATATATATATATATGCTGATAACCTACAAGGAAAAGAAGAAAACGAAGTTCCCAGCGCTTTAGATTGTAATTCACATCTTCAGGGTGAGGTACAGACTAGAGAGTAATACAAAATCAAAGGTGTATATATATACAGAGGAGGGTGAGACCAGGTCCTTGTGGTTATCAGCATATACCTAGATCCTTTAGCACCAACAGTGATTTACTTGCATATATATATATATATATATATATATATATATATATATATATATACAGTTAACCCTCACTTTACGCGGTCCCGCATTCCGCGTTTCCACGTTTACGCGGTGCCCTGCCGGAACCCAGGATGCTCGCATTCCGTGGTGCGTGTACCCCATTACGTGGAGAGCGGCTGCCGAGCCGCGCCATTTTTGGATCCAAACCTCCCGCCATCCGCCATGTTGTGTAAGCTGCGCGAACATGGTGCGCACAAGGTCGCCCAGTCATCAAAACATTACCAGTTCTTCACCCGCCACCCACCACAGCTGGCCCAAGTCAGTGATAGTGATAATTATGGTGAGGATATGGACTTATATGGACTTTGGGGAGTTTGACAAAGAGGCCCTGCAAGCCTCTGTGGTGGATAGTGATACAATTGATACAAGTGACACAGGTGAGGGCCAATAATCTGCCCTCTGCCTCGGAACCAACCGCCCATCCCCGTGTGCCCAGCCATTTTTTCTACTAATGTAAGTGTTAAAAACCTAATATTATTGATATTTCTCTTAATTATTAATTGTGTGTGCATACCATCATAAAGTTAACATAATATTTTTACTACAACATAGTTGTGTGTCGTCAAAAAGTGGAGTTTGGGGATCGGCCCGGACTCCATTTCAATTAATCCCATATGTTATGTTATTCACTTTACGCGTTTCTCACTTTACGCGGGACCCTCCGGGTTACATTAACCGCGTAAAGTGAGGGTTAACTGTATATATATATATATAATATATAATACGGTATATATATATATATATATAATATATAATACAGTATATATATATATATATATATATATATATATATATATATATATATATATATATATATATATATATATATATATACAGTTGTACCCGGCTACTTGCGATCAATTGAACCCACAGGGTTGCAGCGTTAAGTGAACAACAGAACATATGGGATTAATTCAATAGAAGACGACCCAACCCCAAACTCCCACTTTTGTGACACAACTATGTTGTAGTAAAATATTATCTTAACTTTATGATAATACTGCTAATAATTGAAAATATCAATAATATTAGGTTTTGCACTACATCAGTAGAAAAGATGGCTGCATATGAGGGTTCAGGCAGAAGCAGATATTGGCCTACCTGCACGGTGTCAATGCATCACCCATCACTTACGGTGAAAGTGGGCCACTTCAAAATTCCATATAGTCATATCTCACTATAATTATCACTATCACTTCAGGCGCGCTGTGGATGGCGGCCTTGTTTTGATGACTCCTAACATCGTGCTCGCCCTTCCAGCGTATATGAGGTAGATGAACCACGTTAAGTGAATGTTGGGTTCTGGCGAGGCACGTATATGAAAATCGTTAAGTGAAACGCCTTAGCGGGTACAACTTGATATGTGTATATATATATATATATATATATATATATATATATATATATATATATATATATATATATATATATATATATATATATATATATATATATATATAATATATATATATATATATATATATATATTATATATATATATATATATATATATATATATATATATATATATATATATATATATATATATATATATATATATATATATACACAGTATTACCCTAGCGGTTTCATAGCTGCTTTTATCATAGCGTTGTATCAGAACTAACTTTCATACTTGAGATTTCATCATATCTTGTTGAGTGTCTGACTCGAGACACTATTTTTTAGATTTGCCCACCGCCTACCCCTTGACTGCCTGTTTTGCTCAGAAAATTCATACAAATTACCCGGCAGAATATAATTTACATTGCTGGAATTCTTATTATTTGGTTTATCATTTTGAATATAAACATCATATATTTTGCATTAGACATACAAATTTTAGATAAAATGTTTACTATTGAGTAAATATGTTATCTTTTGTGCAAATATGACATTATATTCAAAATATTCCTGAGTCTTACAAGGAATCCAGCAATGTCAATTATATTATCCTAACTTTAGTTTGAGATTATTTTTTACAAAAAAGTTAAGTATTCTGGTTTTCCCACATCTCCTTGGGGCGGTTGGTGGGGGGTGGGGAGGAGGGACCGACCGACCATCTGTTACCCCGTGAAGAATATTTTTTTTTTTTTATTAACTGAAGATATTTGTTTTAGCTCATAAAATTCGTACAAATTACCCGGTCAGAATATAATTTACATTGCTGGAATTCTTATAATTTGATAATCATTTGAATATAAACATCATATATTTTGCATTAGACATACAAATTTTAGATAAAATTTTTAATCTGAGTAAGTATGTTATCTTTTGTGCAAAATATATGACATTTATATTCAAAATATTCCTGGTCTTACAAGGAATCCAGCAATGTCAATGTATTATCTAACTTTAGTTTGAGGTATTATTTATTAAAATTTAGTGGTTTTCCCCAAAATTTCTCAGAGAGGGAAGAGCCGGCAGTGTAGTGTGAGAGGGAGGGAGTTGAGTCCATTATTTGAATGGACATTTACTTGCGACTGTATTTCTCTAAAGTATTAATTGTGTGCATGTACCATCATAAAATTAAGATGTTATTTTTACTACAACATAGTTATGTGTCTTCAAAAGTGGAGTTTGGGGGTCGGGCTGGTTTCTATTGGAATTAATCCCATATGTTCTGTTGTTCACTTACTTGAGTTTCACTTAACACGGGACCCTCTGGGTTCTATTGACGCGTTAAGTGGGGTACCACAACTGTGTGTGTGTGTGTGTGTGTATATATATATATATATATATATATATATATATATATATATATATATATATATATATATATATATATATATATATATATATATATATATATATATATATATATATATATATATATATATATATATATATATATATATATATATATATATATATATATATATATATATATATATATATATATATATATATATACCCCGCCTAACAGTTTCACTTAGCGCGTTTTATCATATACGCGGTGCCTCGCCAGAGCTGAACTTTCACTTAACGCGGATTTTTTCATCATATACGCGGTGAGTGTCCGGCTCGAGACGCTATTTTTAGATTTGCCCCACCCGCCACCCTGCCTGACTGCCTGTTTTAGCTCAGAAAATTCATACAAATTACCCGGCCAGAATATAATTTACATTGCTGGAATTCTTATTATTTGGTTATCATTTTGAATATAAACATCATATATTTTGCATTAGACATACAAATTTTAGATAAAATGTTTACTATTGAGTAAATATGTTATCTTTTGTGCAAAATATATGACATTTATATTCAAAATATTCCTGGTCTTACAAGGAATCCAGCAATGTCAATTATATTATCCTAACTTTAGTTTGAGGTATTATTTATTACAAAAAAGTTAAGTATTCTGGTTTTCCCACACATCTCCTTGGGACGGTTGGTGGGGGGTGGGGGGAGGGAGGGACCGACCGACCATCTGTTACCCTGTGAAGAATATTTTTTTTTTTTATTAACTGAAGATATTTGTTTTAGCTCATAAAATTCATACAAATTACCCGGTCAGAATATAATTTACATTGCTGGAATTCTTATAATTTGATGATCATTTTGAATATAAACATCATATATTTTGCATTAGACATACAAATTTTAGATAAAATTTTTAATCTGAGTAAGTATGTTATCTTTTGTGCAAAATATATGACATTTATATTCAAAATATTCCTGGTCTTACAAGGAATCCAGCAATGTCAATTGTATTATCCTAACTTTAGTTTGAGGTATTATTTATTAAAATTTAGTGGTTTTCCCCCAAAAATTTCTCAGAGAGGGAAGAGCCGGCAGTGTAGTGTGAGAGGGGGAGGGAGTTGAGTCCATTATTTGAATGGACATTAACTTGGCGACTGTATTTCTCTATTTCTCTTAAGTATTAATTGTGTGCATGTACCATCATAAAATTAAGATGTTATTTTTACTACAACATAGTTATGTGTCTTCAAAAAGTGGAGTTTGGGGGTCGGGCCGGTTTCTATTGGAATTAATCCCATATGTTCTGTTGTTCACTTAACGCGGATTTCACTTAACACGGGACCCTCTGGGTTCTATTGACCGCGTTAAGTGGGGTACAACTGTGTGTATATATATATATATATATATATATATATATATATATATATATATATATATATATATATATATATATATATATATATATATATATATATATATATATATATATATATATACAGGTATATATATATATGCAAGTAAATCACTGTGGGTGTGCGTGATCCAGGTATATGCTGATAAGAACACAAGAACATAAGAATGGAGGAAACTGCAGCGAGCATATTGACCCATACTGGGCAGTCCCGTTTATACCCAACCCCTATTGCTCATATAAGCATCCAACCTACGTTTGAAGCGATCCAGCGTATTCGAGTTAATGATGATATTTGGTAACTTGTTCCATTCATCCACTACTCTGTTTCCAAACCAGTGTTTACCTATTTCACGCCGAAATCTTAATTTGTCTAATTTAAAACCGTTGTTGCGAGTTCGCTCCTGGCTGGATAGTTTGAGTAACTTTGTAATGTCCCCTTTGTTTAACCCTGACTTCATTTTATACACCTCTATCATGTCGCCCCTCACTCTACGTCTCTCGAGGGAGTGCAAATTAAGATGCTTTAACCTGTCTCTGTACTCAAGGTTCCTAATGCTCGGGATTAGTCTTGTCATTCTCCTCTGGATTCTTTCCAAGGATTCTATATCCATTCTGTAATACGGTGACCAGATCTGAACTGCGTAATCCAGGTGAGGTCTCACAAGCGCTAAATATAATTTTAAGATGACCTCGTTAGTCTTGTAACTAACACTCCTTTGTATGAAACCAAGTACTTTATTAGCCTTGTTACGAGCAAAAACACATTGTTTACTTGGCTAAAGATTCCTATTTATCATTACTCCTAAATCTCTCTTGCAGTCGGATTTCACAATGGCATCGTTGTTCATCTGGTAACTGGTTTCCCTGTTTACATCTCCTATACTGAGTACTTTACATTTGTCCACATTGAATTTCATCTGCCATTTTTCCGACCATTCGAAAAACTTGTTTAGATCTTCCTGTGGTTTTGCAGAGTCCTCGTCAGATTTCATTACACGTCCTATTTTAGTGTCATCAGCAAATTTACTGTTGCTGTCTATGCCGATATCTATGTCGTTTATGTATATGATAAATAATAATGGTCCAAGTACTGAGCCTCGGGGAACTCCACTAGTGACGTTGCTCCAATGCGATTTAGTGCCGTTTATGCTCACTCGCTGTTTCCTGTCCCGTAACCACGCCCTAATCCATTTAAGGATATTACCTTTGATGCCATGCGCTTCTACCTTTTTAATTAGTCTTTCGTGGCGGACTCTGTCGAAGGCTTTGCTAAGTCGAGATATACCACATCATAATTGTGCCCCTCGTCCACCGATTCGAAAACTGATGAAAAGAATGTTAATAGATTAGTTAGACATGAACGCCCGCATGTGAAGCCATGTTGGGAATCATTGATCATCTTGTGCTTCTCCAGGTGGTTTCGAATAGAGTTTGAAATGATTGATTCTAGTAATTTGCCTACTATTGATGTTAGACTGATTGGGCAGTAGTTAGAGGATAGTGATCTATCCCCCTTCTTGAAAATCGGTATTACATTCGCTATCCTCCAGGATTCTGGTACTACACCTGTTTTTAATGACATATTAAACAACTTTGCTAAGGGCATACTAAGCTCTTCCTTACATTCCTTTAATATTCTGGCAAATATCTCATCGGGACCAGGTGACTTATCAGGCTTCAGTTTGTCTATTTGCTTATTTACATCGTTACTAGTCACTACTATCTCGCTTAATTTGTCTTCTTCACTATCTCTGAATAGAGTCGGAGCCTCGGGTATCATGTTTAAATTTTCGGTGGTGAAAACTGTTGAAAAATATTTATTCAGATTATTGCTCATTTCGCCGTCGTTATCAGTAAGCTCGCCGGTATCTGACTGTATTGGTCCAATCTTATCTCGTGTTTTAGTTTGATACATTTGGTAGAATCCTATGGGGTTTGTCTTCGCCTCCCTTGCTATCTTCAGTTCATTATTCCTCTTTGCTTTTCTTATCTCGGTCTTAACCCTACCGGCCAATACCTTATAATACTCCCAGAGGTAAATTTCGCCACGGTTTATCCTTCTACCTATAGCCTTCCTTTGGCCAATAATGTTCTTTAAATAATTATTTATCCATTTAGGCTCATTGTTGTCTGATCTGAGTTTTTTGTATGGTATGTTCTGCCTTTGTGCATTAAGTAACTCATTATTTAAATTGTCGCAGAACTCGACAATCTCAGATCTCGTTATCAGGTCGGTGTCATCTGTCAGGTTCACGCCCAAGTGCAGTGTTGATTTAAAGAAAATAATCTTGAATTACACCAAGAGAACTAAAATTTTATGGGTGAAATGGTGCCATGGGGTGACTTCTCTTCCATCCCAATGCCTTCTCTTCTCCCTTCTCCTCCACCCCCATTCTAATTCCCATCATCATCATCATCATCCAGGAGCCTTCTACGTACACACCTCAAAGTAAGTGTACTTTTCTACCATTTTTATTGAATTTAGGCAATTTTCGGTGAGCTGGAACCAATTACCCAAAACCCATTGAAACAATGGTTTCGGTTAACGAGTTTTTTGGTTAACGAGCAACCTTCTAGAACGGATTGTGCTCGTTAACTGAGGGACCACTGTATATAAACGAATAGAATTCCCATCACTATATCATATAGAAATATTTCATTTAAGGATATCATCTTATTGGAAATGTTTCGTAGAGAATTTATTATGGATTATTATGGTATCAAATTCATCTCCCTATCACAATTGGCCACGTTTGAGTGAGGGAGGGGGGGTGGGGGGACTGACCATGCGACCCTACCCCCCAAAAAGGTTCGCTTCCATCAACACACACCAACACCACCCAAACATCACACATACACCCATACATCACACACAAACACACCCTCCAACAACCACCCATACACACACCTTCCAACACCACTCACACACCTCTACAACACCCACACACACCACCACCACCACATCACCAACACCACATCACACCACCACCACCCACACACCTCTACATCACCCACACACACCACCAACACCACATCACACCCATACCACCACCACCCACACACCTCTACATCACCAACACACACCACCAACACCACATCACCCACACATCACACACCCCAACATCATACACACCCCCAACATTACACATACATACACACTCCAACAACCAACTACACACACCCTCCAACAACTGCACGTACACCCCAACATTACCCCCCCACACACATTCCAATCACCACTCACACACCCCCAACAAGGGAATTAAGACAGCAAGCATGAGGAGTGAGGGTCTTATTGTATGGCACATCTGCATGAATGCATGGTAGCGAGTTAAATATCAGATGTTGAGGAGCACCTGGCAGCACTCATTTCCACTCCATCTCTAATTACCCACATCTTTCTGGTTTCTCACTCCATATTTTAAAATGCTATGTAATGTAATGTTGAAGGGATACAACTTTGCTCATTTATAATTATACTTATCACAATATATATATATAAACACATGAGTGATATCTCCGTAGGCTGGAACAATTGGTGCAGAGCAGTTCCAGGAATAAGAGATTTCCGGGTAATGGGACAACTCTCTCAAAGCCGGAATAAAACTTCTCATCCCCGGAACTTTCCGGGTACTGGGAAAATTTTCTCGGAAGTTCCAAAAATTGCACATTACGTCATCTCTTGAACACGGAATGAAATCCCCCATCCCCAGATGGACATAACAAATTAAATCCTATCTTAATCTGTACTGTACAGAGCAATGATTCATACTACTGTACTGTTACATGATTGAATGGAGCTAAGTTACAAAGTAATGTCCTTGCCTTCACCTACCTATGATTTCATAGTAGACCTCCTCGTAGTCAGCATCACCAGGGTGAAGATTTTTATTATCTTCGTCATATGCTTCCTTAAATTTTTCAGTGACATCTGGTTCATTCTCTGTTTTCAAATACATATATTCATTATTAAAGGCAGTGCTTATAATGGGCTTAAAGCTAAAATTTACCAATAACCAGTACTTTTACCTGCATAAACTTACTGTTAGAAAAACAAGATACAGTACTGTACTGTATTAAGCTAATACACTTTACAGTAGAACATTAAATTACTGGACATAACACATGCAAATTTAAGGTGTCATAACAATTGACTGGAGACCAAAAGGGAATTTAGATCATTGATGACTGACAAGATAACCCCAGTAACTTATCCAATATATGTACTGTATATATAAGGCATGGGAATGAAGCCAAGGCCATTATAATGTCATGAAGCCAAAGCTTTTCAAGGCTTCATGAAACCTTAATGCCATTACTTATATACAGTATTATACTGTACAGTAAACCATTGATAACTCGGCATTTGATAACTCGGAATTTCATATAACTCGGCATGGATATGGTCTCGGAATGTATTATAGTACAACTCGGGAAATGCTGAGATATATAAAATTATCTGGGAAAATCTCCGCATATCTGGCCATCTACATCACCTACCAGGCCTCTGTGTCACCTACCATGCCTCTGTGTCAGCTACCAAGCCTCTGTGTCACCTACCATGCCTCTGTGTCACCGACCATACCTGTCACCTACCATACCTCTGTGTCACCGACCATACCTGTCACCTACCATGCATCTGTGTCACCTACTATGATGATTCTTTCTTTGCCTGCAGTTTTGGTAAGTGTTACTTTTTTTACATTTAGTAATTACATGTACTGTACACATACAGTATATGGGTCGATAATGTGTTATTGTTATTATTTTGTAGGAGGGGGGAAGTGCCTCGATAAATTGGAATTTGGGATAACTCTACAAGGCCACAGCCCCATATGTGCCAAGTTATCGAGGCTTTACTGTACTACCTTATGGTGATGGTACTCTAAGTTGCAGCAAGGCTTTACAATAAGCTGATTGTTTTGGGTGTAAATTTTGACTCTCCCTATAGGCTGAAAAAGGTTCCTCATATACAGTAGAATGTCGATATAACACGAGATAGGTTCCAAGGGAGGTCGCTTTAAACAGAATTCGCACTAAATCGAAGTGTTGTTTCAATGGAATAATTTAGTTTGGTACTTGAAAGAAACACAAAACACTAAAAAGACTGAGAGTCTACCCAGATGCACCTCAGCCCATCTCCTAGAATAAACAAAACATTGTTTTTTGTAGTATTATATTAAAACAAACACTCATAAATCAACACAGCTAAAATTATGGGTCTTGAAATGGTCTGCTTACTAGTAATCAGCTGATGGGAAGATGGGGGGGGGGGATGAGGCAATATGTTTGACAGTTGAGCCAAGGTCTAGTGCTTATTTATTTATCTGTCCTTAAGAGTGACTAAGTTTTTCTCTTATAAAATGTCACTGAACTGACATGTTCTATTTAATTTTATTACAGAGGGCTAAAATTTTTATCTCTTGTGCAAAATATATGACGTTTATATTCAAATCATTTGCTGTCTTGCAAGGATTCCAGCAATGTAAATTATATTCCCCTAACTTTAGTCTGTGATATTATATAAGATAAAAACTGTAAGCCTATAACCACTGAACCCTGGCTGGGAAGATTGGGGGGGGCGTGACAGTGACACGCTTGACAGTTGGGAGCCGAAGGTCTGGTGAAGCATTTATTTATGTCCTTTAACTTGAGTTTTTGGTTTTTTGTTTATAAAATGTCACAGAAGTAACTGGGGAGAATATAATTTACATTGCTGGAATTCTTATACGATAGTGATTAATTTGAATATAAACATGCTATACAGGTTGACAATCCTTTATCTGAAATCCTTGGGGCCAGAGGAATTTCGGATTTCAGAATTTTTCGGTTTTCAGAATTTTTTTTTTTTTTTAATGTGTATTAGCCCACCCCGGGATAGATCACTGATCCATATTTGGGCCTGGGGGAGGGGGAGGGGGAGCGAAAATATAATAAAAATTATAATAATAATAATTCACAGGTCTAGGTCGTGTTTCTCACTTTTGATCTTTTTTTCATTCTTGTATTTCTTTATTATTATTATTTTATTATTACAGTACAGTATTATTGTTATTATTATTATTAATTTTATTAATATATTTTTCTAGTATTATTATTACTGATATCATTATTATTTTATTTTGGTGTATTTTTATTTTTCTATTTTTATTTACTATTAATAATTATTATTATTATTATAATTATTATTACCATTACATTTTCGCCCCCCAGGCCCCGATGTGGGTCAGTGATCTATGCTTGGGTGTGCTAATCCCTGTTATTATAAAAAAAAAAAAAAAAACTTCGGTTTTCAGAGCTTTTCGGCTTTCGGAATTTCGGATAAAGGGTTGTCAACCTGTACTGTAGTTTGCACTAGACAAAAATTTTAGTAATCATTTAGTACATTATTTTGAGTACATGTACAGTACAGCTTTGCCCTTAGGACAGTGTAGCGTGCCCAGAGAAACATAAGGAGCCACTTTTAAAATATGAAACACCAGATTAACTCGCACAAAATAGGAAAGATTCGCTTTAAATTAAAACATTGACCTTAATTGTTGGTGTCGCTTTAAATTAATAATCTTAAATTGAATCACTTTAAATCGACGTTCTACTGTGGTAACGATTTATCTTACTAAATTTGTATTATCCACAATACATAAACATAGTAATTTGCAGTCAAAAATCACAGAGAAGCATTGGAACAAATTATCACAATATTTTCAAAGGTACAAAGCGAGATAATTTTTTATCTCTTTCAACATTCAGGTCAGGTCATTGTGATAATAGACCAGTAGGAATAACTTGTGATGTCAATGTGGATCTCAGTTCATGCAAGGTCAGATCAAGGTCACATGGTCAACTCACATTTGACCTAACCTCCCCAAAAGATTACCCTCCCCGGCACTACCTTGGGTGGAGATTCTGACCTGATTGACTTATGACAATATGCTCTCATGTCTGCAATGGTCACTGATCTTACTTAGTTATTCTTCAAAACATTAAGTTTTGGTAATGTTGAGTAAATTTCATCAATAAAATTCTCTCACATTTACCCAAGCAGTTAATAAGCTGATAATAGGAGGTGAAATGATAAATTTATATGGAAAAATTAAACCAATACGTACATATTTCTAACAATACTGTTTCTTGTCACATACAGCTGTGACTAGCTGGGTCTTACTAGCACTTACCAACCATAGAAATATTCTGAGTACACATTCCTTCCAGGCAAAAGTAGGGTGGGAACTCAAACTCATTAGATATAATCACTCGAATCACTGATGAATTCTGTAGTGAGTGTTGTCCGTTGTCAGCTGCACGCACAGATAGCTGATGAAGAAGAGAAATCTTATTTGAAAATAACAATCTAAGTTATTTCAATCTTACAAATTACCAAGTTGTTTTGACTCAGTAAGCAGTGGCAGAGCAGTCATTACTATTTTATCATGAACCTTTTGTTGTTATGAAGTACTGTAGGGAGACCAGGCATATGCTGATTTCCTGATTCTTAACATCCAACAGTTGGTGAAATTTCCCCTCTACCGGTTTGGGCATGACAGTAGCCTACCAAAGGGTTACTCCATCATTGGCAAACATACCCAATAATGGGCCCTGGGATTATGTCATTGCTAAAAATGAGATACTGTATAGGACACTTGTTTTACTATGTTATTACTACAGGCATCCCCCGCGTTATGGAAGGGTTTCGTTCCTGGAAAATTGACAGAAACGTGAAACCTATTTTCCCATTTTGACTTCCATTATAAAACTGGAGATGTGTTCCTACGGAATTTTTTCGGCCCCAAAAAAGGTAATTCAAGCACTTTTATGAATGAAAATAAAAATTTATAAACACATACAATACAGTACATTAAATAATTTATGATACACATGTAATATGAAGAGAAATACAGTTGGAATAAATAAAAATATTGTACTGTACTCACTTTTGCGGCTTTTTTTTGCGCTACTGCGGTCACTTCCACTTGATGGCCTCTTTCCAGTCATCTTGAATAAGGGTAATGCACTGTACTGTACTTACTGTATGTTTGTAAGAGTTAAATCAAACTGCTGGGGCGCAAAACATGCGCGCACACTGGATGTAAACAATGGAATGACTCCACATGGCAACGACACGCTTGGCGGTAGCAAACGCCAAGAAATCCACACAAAACCAATTCTCATTTTTAACAAAAAATTTTAATTTTATATAGTGATTTTTTTTTAATTGTTAAAATTTACCCCAATTTCCGTAAGGGCGGATTTACGGGCCAAAACGCAAAATTATTGGTCATAATTTACAAATTCCGTAATAGCGAAATTCCATAACCCGGGCTTCCGTAACGCGGGGGATGCCTGTATTTACATTATTAACAATCATTATCACTGCTCCAGTAATTGTTCACAATACTAGACTTGTGCTTGAGGGTTAAGGGGGTAGAAACACATGGTGAAGTGAGTCAAGTCCAAGGGCAAGATTCCTACATCACAAAAGCTGAGAAGCTACTGAGAAGAGACTGGGAGGCTCTCATGTGTGAATGAGTGAGATAAATACCTACTTCACAATATAATCTAGCCAGGCCCACCCTTTTTATTCAAATTAGCCCACGAAAGATCAAAACACCATGTGACGTGACCTGAAGCTCTACAGACACACGTCATAGGATGTGACCCGAAGCCGAAAGGTTAAAGCAACTGAATCATGCAATCTTTTGATTAATTTTTATTTATAAATAGGTTAATGTATAAGCATGAAATATCTCTCACCATATGGGAACTACAGTACTGTAACTGTACTTTATAATAGAGCCACAAAGTGCAAAGAGCTGTAATTCCAACCAAAACTTAATTTATCTGTAAATTATCTTTACATCCATCCACTTTCATGAATGGGATACATCAAGGGATATAGAAACTTCAAAAAAGTGGGGAAATGGGTAGCAGAGACTAATACTTTCCCCTTTTGAATCTTAGTTGCCTAGTTTATACTATAAAAGTGCAAAATGTGAATTTAAATTTTCTAAGTATTTCAAAGAGCACCATTCAGTTAAATGTGCAGTCTAAGAAACAAATATCTTCCCAAGTTTTGGTGAATAAATCATGGGAAATGGAGCCATCCCTTGCATGCACCTGTGTACCTCATAAACAGTTGGCAAGCCAGTGGAACCTTGGAAAGGGGTAGCAAAACATAGTACATGTACTTCAACTAGTATGGCAAAAAAAATTTTACAAGTTTTTTTTAATATTATTTTTCAAAATTTATCATTCCATCTCTCATCTCATTTGATTTTACTACAGCAAGAGCTTTACATAATGAAAATTTCTGGAGTTCTTAACTTCAAAATACTTTACCTTTATTTCAAGAAACCATCTCATTTCAAGATAAATTCTCAATAATCTTTACCATATGAACTCCCTTTCAAATCTATGTTTTCAATGCTACGTGCAATGGCAGGTGAGACAAAAACTCTGGGCTGGCAAACAAGAAAGTAAGGAGACAGCAGAAAATTGGTCAAAATACCTACATTATATGCTGATCCTTTCTCCCTGTCAATCTGTTCCAAGACCATTAAGGTATAGTTCTCCCCTGTGTTATCAATCTTGAACGATCTCTTCTGGCCTTCATGTTGAGGAAAAAAAAAATAATAATAATTATCTGGAATATTTGGTATGACATGAACCATAATACAGAAAAATATATGTGATAAGTCCACAAATATTGTACATTTTTTGTTTTTACTTTATGTATTAACCTAGCCATTAATCTAATAACACCAACTGTGATATTTTCAAAGTTCCGGCCATACCAGAAAGGGTGTTAAAATTTTATATCCCTAAACCAAAATATCGCTAAGTGAATATGATTAAACAAGGGATATACAATATACAGTATAGTCTGCATTTACGCGGTCAATTGAACCAGTGGAGGTCCACATAAAACGAGAAACACATAAACGAAATAACAGAACATATGGGATTAATTGAAATAGAGACTGGGTCGACTCCCAAACTCCACTTTTTCCGACACAATACGTACCTTGTAGTAAAAATAACATCATAATTTTATGATGGTATTGCTACACACATAATATCTAAATAAAAAACTACAAATCTAAAGGTGTTTAACACTTATGTTAGTAGAAGAGATGGGTCAGCACACGTGGATGGCGGCTGGTTCCGAGGCAGAGGGCAGATTAGTTGCCCTCCGGTGAATCACTTTCTCTACTCGCAGAGGTTTACAGGGCCTCCCTGACAAACCCCTCAAAGTTCATATCCTCACTGTCACTATCACTGACTTGGGCTGGTTGTGGATGGGTTGCGGGCGAAGAAGTCCGTAATACTACGTTGACGACTAGCATTGATGTTGTCGTGATAGATCTGGGCATACAGCTCCATAACTTTCGACAGAAGGTTATTAGACACTTCATACCAATGCTTGACTGCGTCTTTGTCAAGGATGAGCTTAATTTTCTCCCCCAACTCGATGATTTCCTTCACATAATCATGGCTTGGTCCAGGTAATTCAAGGTTTTTCTGGGGTGGTGGGGGTCCAGCGGAAGCCATTGTGAGGGGAATAGCGGGCACAAGAGAGAACTGTATACGCGGACTGAGAACAATGAGACTGGCCCGGCTAGGTCAGCGACTTCTGGTGGCAGGGCACGTCATGTTACATTAGACCAATCACAGCTAGCGGTGGAGGGAATGCGTGGGTGGTAAGGATGCGTGGCCCAATCACAGTCCGATATGTCATATGACGTCAGCGATAACGTAAGAGCGACCTAATGCGCACCCTTCACCGTGCCGCTTCCAGCGTATGGTCAAGAATGGACCGCTTGAGTAAAAAATGGAGCGGCGCGTCTGGACCTCTCCAGTCGCTAGCCGCGTAAATGATGAAATTTACAGCATAATTAAAACATTTCATTCTGGCAAGGCACCACGTAAATGACCAAACGCGTAAACAAAAACTGCATAAATCCAGACTATACTGTATCTGTATTTAACTATAAACATGAATTTAACATGATTTGAAGAGAACCATATTGTGTAAAGCATAAAGAAAACTGAAGCCATTGATTGGAATGTATGGTGTGATGTAATGGTTGGCATGCTTACCTCGCAAACAAGTAGTCCCGAGTTTAATTCCTAGGCTGAATGAAACTTTGGGCAAGTCTTTTTTATGCCATTTGCCTCTGTCTACCCAGCAATAATTGGTAACCTGGATGTTAACCAATTTGCAGATTGTGTTCTGAGGTAATGGTTAGCCAGTGCTAACTGGGCCATGCAACTTTATAAATTAGGGTGTGGTTTTTGTGTTGGTAACAGCTTCTCCACCTTACATATTCATGCCTAGGTGGCCTTTGAGCCAGCCACCTTGTACACATGGGGCAACCATTATTATTATTATTATTATTATTATTATTATTATTATTATTATTATTATTATTATTATTATTATTATTATTATTATTATATAATGTACAAATAAAGGGTAATGGACAGATTAGGGTTGCAAAAAAATAGAAAGTTTCTGGGAATCTTTAAGGCCTGGGAATTTTTTAAATTTTGGGAATTTTCATATATTTGTTTAGTTTTACTGATTCTGAGCACATCAAACTCTACATTGAACCAGATTTTATTAAATAAAGCATCATGCATACACTTATCGAAAATTAATACCTAAAACTCCAGGTGCGAGTAAAAACTGATTTCAAACATCCCCTAAATCAGTGTACATGCAACTCTATGTTGAAATTAGCAAATTTTCTGAGAGAAGATTTTATTGAAAATATCAAGTAATACAGTTTGTATCACACTAATATTGAAATATTTGCATTTAGTCTTATTAGATACCTTTATAGTACTAGGGTATACATGTAACTGTCATTCGTATCTTTTTAAATCATGTAAACCCCGAGATGCGATATTTCACTTTAACGATGGTTATAAATTAACACCATCTCCCTTCACGCGATCAAAACAACTCGCTTTAATGATATCCATCGAATATCCATCGATAGTCATTGGTAGGAATTTTTTCCTCTACTGCAAACTATGGGCTGTTTATACTCAAATAAATTGCCATCTTGCAAGGATTCCAGCAATATACACTACAGCCGTGTCTGGATTTGTGTCAATCGTAAAACCCGCCATCGCATGGCTCCATGATTATCAGCCAGCATCTTACATTGTACTTATCACCAGTGTTTGTTTTTTTTGTTTTTCAGTGAGAGGACAGCACTAACATTTAAATTTAACTATGGTATGTTATGGTGACTGTGAAGTGATATTTTCTGTGTTTTTGTGACTGTAAGTTATGTGGACTGTTGTTTTGAAGCTGTGAGCAGTGTGAACAGGATAGGGTAAAGGTACGAAACATAAAAGAAAGAAAGATCGAAATGCCAATTCTGGAAACAGAACTTGAGGCAGCTGTGAGCAAATTGAAAAATTATAAAGCTTGTGGTGTTGATCAGCTTCCAGCACAATTTATAAAACAAATGGGCAAGAATGGGATAAAATGTTTGACTAAAATATGTAATTCTATATAGGGTGTACAGTATTTCAAAGGAGACCTTCCCAGGAGCCTTAGAGTGCATCCAGTTTAGAACAATAAGCTTAATAAGTCATGCCTATAAAGTTTTATTAAACATAATTTTAAAAAGAATAAAGTTTGGAATAGAAAGTGAGTTATCTCAAGAGCAAAATGGATTTAAAAGGAGAAAGGAACTAGAGAAGTTATATTTGGTTTGAGAACTTTGATTGAAAGGAGTTTTAAAGGTCCAACAAAATTTGTATACAGTGATACACCGTTTTACGCGGTTAATTGAACCCACGGAGTACCGTGTAAAACAAGAAACGCGTAAATGGAATAACAGAACATATGGGATTAATTGCAATAGAGACAGGGCCGACTCCCAAACTCCACTTTTTCAGACACAACACCTATGTTGTAGTAAAAATAACATCTTAATTTTATGATGGTATGCACACACAATTAATAATTAAGAGAAATATCAATAATATTAGGTTTTTCAACACTTACATTAGTAGAAAAGATGGCTGGGCACACGGGGATGGGGCATTGGTTCCGAGGCAGAGGGCAGATTATTGACCCTCACCTGTAGCACTTGTATCAATTGTATCACTATCCACCACAGAGGCTTGCAGGGCCTCTTTGTCAAACCCCTCAAAGTCCATATAAGTCCATATCCTCACTATCACTGACTTGGGCCGGCTGTGATGGGTGGCGGGTGAAGAACTTGGTAATGTTTTGATGACTGGGCGACCTTGTGTGCACCCTGCCCGCGTCGCTTCCCGCGTATATGAGTAGATGCACAGAGTAAAGTGGGAATCCGGTTCTGGCGGGGTACCGCGTAAATGTAGAAACGCGTAAATGAGAACCGCGTAAAACGGGGCATTAATGTATCTGTTTTGTTGATTTTGAAAAGGCCTTTGACAGGTAAAGCACAATAAACTTGTAGAGATATCGGAAAAAGTTGGCTGCAGTGTTACTAATTGGTTCACAGTTTTATCTCCAACATTGTATAATATATATTCAGAATTCTTAATGAAAGAAGTTACAGGAGATAATGAAGGACTAAAAGGTAATGCAGTAAAACCTTCTTAATAGGACTAATTGGGGAAAATCCAGCCCATATTAAGCGAATTTCCCGAGGGTTTTATTTAATCCGGAAAAGGTCTGGATTAACCAAGAAAAATATGGATGGCAATCCAGATTGCCATCTGGTGCACACGAATACCAGCCCCAACTGCTTTGTTTACAAGCCAGTCGTGCTGCTACACCCCTCGAGTGTGCATCTCTTAACTCCTGTGGACTATTTGTGACTTTGTGGACTAATTACCAAGGCTTCCAAAGGCATGACAGTTTCAAAATCAAGACAGAAGAGGGCCAAAAAGGAGTTTAGCTTGAAAGACAGGCTAGCAGTTTTGGAAGATCAAGAGAAAGATGCTTCAGCAATAGTTTTGATGGAGAAAAATGACTTGAAAAATCAACCATCAACAGCATCACTAACTTTGTGGTAAATACTGTATGTCCTATATGTACAAGAATTATATATTATACTGCAAGTTAGTGATTCAACTGATTCAAAAGCGTATACAGTTGAACCTCGATTTACGTGGTTCTCGTTTACGCGTTTGGTCATTTACGCGTTTGGTCATTTACGCGGTACTTTGCCAGAACCGGGATGCCCGATTTATGCGGTGAATTTACTCATTTACGCGGGTGAAGTATAATTTGTTTATTTACTGAAGATATTTGTTTTAGCTCATAAAATTCATACAAATTACCCGGCCAAAATATAATTTACATTGCTGGAATTCTTATAAGATTGTGATTATTTTAAATATAAACATCATGGAATTTGCATTAGACATGCAAATTTTAGATCTAATGTAAGAATTTTGATTACAAAGAGCAAAAATTTTATCTTTTGTGCAAAATATATGACGTTTATATTCAAAATATTTCTGGTCTTGCAAGGAATCCAGCAATGTCAATTATATTATCCTAACTTTAGTCTGAGGTATTATTTATTACTATACCTTAAAATCTAGTGTTTTCACCCAGACATTTCTCGGAGAGGGAGGAGCCAGCGAGCGTGGGAACAGGGGGGCGGGGGCGCGGGAGTTGAGTCCATTATTTGAATGGACATTAACCTGGTGACTGTATTTCTCTTAAATATTAATTGTGTGTGCATACCATCATAATATTAAAATGTTATTTTTACTACAACGTAGGTATTGTGTCGGCATTGTGTCGGAAAAAGTGGAGTTTAGGAGTCGGCCCAGTCTCTATTTCAATTAATCCCATATGTTCTGTTATTCCATTTATGCGTTTCTCGTTTTACGCGCTACTCCGCAGGTTCAATTGACCGCGAAAATCGGGGAACCACTGTATATATTTTTGCCACCACGTCGGTAGATCCAAACTACAGTATTTCATGTTAATCCGGACTTAATCCAAATTAACAGAAATTAGTCCAGAGTGGTTTGACAGTCCAGATAAAGCAGATATCCAGACATAAAGAGTCTGAATTAAGAAGGTATTATTGTATGTAATATCAAATATATGCTATGCAGATGATACTGCTCTTATCACAGATAGTGAAGAGGCATTACAATTTTTTTTTTTACCAGATCAAATATACGCTACGCAGATGGTACTGCTCTTATCACAGATAGTGAAGAGGCATTACAATTTTTTTTGTTTTTTACCAGATTAGTGGAAAAAGGTGGAAAATGGGGTTTAAGAGTTAATGTTGTAAGGACTAAAGTTGTGGTCATTACCAAATTGGAAATAAATCCTACAATAAAAATTATGGTAAGCAACAGGAACTTAAACAAGTGGAATTTTTTATTTTATTTAGGAAGTAATGTTTTAGCTGTGATGGTAGATGTAAGGAAGAAACCAGACAAGAATAGAGCAGGCAAAGCAGCATTTAATAAGCTAAAAGACATAATGAAAAGGGACATTAACTTCAATTTGAAAAAAGGGCTGCTGAAAGACTTTACAGTATATGGCAAGGGCTGATGTATGGGTCAGCAGTGCGGACACTTTCAGCAGACACCAGAAAGAGGTTGGAGGTCTTTGAAATGTGGTGTTATAGGCGAATGATAAAAATAAGTTACACTGACAGGAAAATAAATGAAGAAGTACCAGAGATGTACAGAAAAAGAAAAATGAGATACTTTGGTCATATAATTAGGGATGAGGGAATAACAACAGAAATATTAATGCGCAAAGCTGAGTGTAGGAGTGGTTGCCAACCCTCAAATATGAGGATCTCTGTGATTAATTGATTGAATGTTTCAAGATATCTTAAATTTTTTGGTTTCCTTAAGAACTAGTTAATTTATATATCAATATGCTTTGAAGACCCAAATTAAGTAGTATGGCAGAAGATGTGTATGGAATAGATAAGGTACTTTTATCATCTACACCTGAAACTACATAATTTTGCTTCAGTATTTAGCTGCAACAGTACAGTTGAGTTTGGATTTACGCGGTTTTTGTTTACGCGTTTGGTCATTTACGAGGCACCCTGCCAGAATGAAATGTTTTAATTACGAGGTAAATTTCATCATTTACACGGGTGAAGTATAATTTGTTTACAGTTGTACCCCGCTTAACGCGGTCAATTGAACCCACAGGGTACCGCGTTAAGTGAAAACCGCGTTAAGTGAACAACAGAACATATGGGATTAATTCCAATAGAGACTGACCCAACCCCCAAATTCCACTTTTTGACGACACACAACTATGTTGTAGTAAAAATAACATCTTAATTTTATGATGGTACATGCACACAATTAATACTTAAGAGAAATAGAGAAATACGCCAAGTTAATGTCCATTCAAATAATGGACTGGAGTCCCTCCCCCACTTCTCACACTACACTGCTGGCTCTTCCCTCTCTGAGAAATTTTTGGGGGAAAACCACTAGATTTTAATAAATAATACCTCAAACTAAAGTTAGGATAATATAATTGACATTGCTGGATTCCTTGTAAGACCAGGAATATTTTGAATATAAATGTCATATATTTTGCACAAAAGATAACATATTTACTCAGAGTAAACATTATATCTAAAATTTGTATGTCTAATGCAAAATCTATGATGTTTATATTCAAAATGATCATCAAATTTTAAGAATTCCAGCAATGTAAATTATATTCTGGCCGGGTAATTTGTATGAATTTTATGAGCTAAAACAAACATCTTCAGTTAATAAAAAAAAAAGAAATCTTCACGACACTATCTGTCAATCAAAGTACCCCACCTTGCCTCCCCCCCCTCTTCCAACCGCGCCAGATGGTCGGTCCGTCCCAACCCTCCCCCCTACCAACCCTCCCTACCAGAGAAGCTTTGGGAGAAAATAGTAATTTACATTTTTAGTAATAAATAATAACTTAGATTAAAGTTAGGATAATATAATTGACATTGCTGGATTCCTTGTAAGACCAGGAATATTTTGAATATAAAGGTCATATATTTTGCACAAAAGATAACATACTTACTCAGAGTAAACATTATATCTAAAATTTGTATGTCTAATGCAAAATCTATGATGTTTATATTCAAAATGATCATCAAATTGTAAGAATTCCATCAATGTAAATTATATTCTGGCCGGGTAATTTGTATGAATTTTATGAGCTAAAACAAATATCTTCAGTTAATACAAAAAAAAAAAAATATTCTTCACGTCCCTTCCTCCCCCCCCCATCCTCCACCATCCCTCCCTACCAGATGTGTGGGAAAACCAGAATATTTACCTTTTTAGTAATAAATAATACCTCAAACTAAAGTTAGGATAATATAATTGACATTGCTGGATTCCTTGTAAGACCAGGAATATTTTGAATATAAATGTCATATATTTTGCACAAAAGATAACATATTTACTCAGAGTAAACATTATATCTAAAATTTGTATGTCTAATGCAAAATTTATGATGTTTATATTCAAAATGATCATCATATTGTAAGAATTCCAGCAATGTAAATTATATTCTGGCCGGGTAATTTGTATGAATTTTAGGAGCTAAATAAAAAAAATAAAAATATTATACTTCACCGCGTATATGAGTAGATGAACAGCGTTAAGTGAAAGTTCGGTTCTGGCGAGGCACCGCGTATATGAGAAATCGCGTTAAGTGAAACCGCGTTAAGTGGGGTACAACTGTATTTACTGAAGATATATATTATTTTAGCTCATAAAATATATAATTACATTGCTGGAATCCTTACAAGATGGTGATCATTTTAAATATAAACATCTTAAAATTTGCATTAGACATACAAATTTTTTAAGGAGATGGTGAAAATTAGCAAACATTTTATCTTTTGTGCAAAATATATGACGTTTACATTCAAAATATTCCCTGTCCTGCAAGGAATCCAGCAATGTAAATTATATTGTCCTAACTTTAGTCTTAGGTATTATTTACTACTAAATATGTAAACATACTGTTTTAACCCAAACATTTCTCTGGTAGGGAGGGAAGGAGGGACCCAGCGAGCGTGGGAAGAGGGGGGAAGCGGGAGGTGGGGTATTTTGATTGACAGATAGTGTCTGGGTGAAGTATAATTTGTTTATTTACTGAAGAAATTTGTTTTTAGCTCATAAAATTCATACAAATTACCTGGCCAGAATATAATTTACATTGCTGGAATTCTTACAAGATGGTGATCATTTTAAATACAAACATCTTAAAATTTGCACTAGACATACAAATTTTAGATGTAATTTAAGGAGATGATGAAAATTAGCAAACATTTTATCTTTTGTGCAAAATATATGAAGTTTACATTCAAAATATTCCCTGTCCTGCAAGGAATCCAGCAATGTCAATTATATTATCCTAACTTTAGTCTGAGTTATTATTTATTACTATACCGTAAAATCTAGTGTTTTCACCCAAACATTTCTCAGAGAGGGAGGAGCCAGCGAGCGTGGGAAGAGGGGAAGGGGGGAGGGGGGTGGGAGTTGAGTCCATTATTTGAATGGACATTAGCCGGGCGACTGTTTTCTCTTAAATATTAATTGTGTGTACATACCATCATAAAATTAAGATGTTATTTTTACTGCAACGTAGGTATTGTGTCGTAAAAAGTGGAGTTTGGGGGTTGGCCCAGTCTCTATTTCAATTAATCCCATATGTTCTGTTATTTCATTTACGCGTTTCTCGTTTTACGCGGGCCTCCACGGGTTCAATTGACTGCGTAAATGCAGACTCAACTGTATTTAAGATGATGTGGAATGTGTGATCTAAAAATTCCTTGACTTTTTATTTTCATATAGATTTTGATACATAATATAGAACAAATTGGTTTAGTTGCTTGAAAACTAATTCATTTATGCCATAAACCAAATTCCTTGGATTAATGCCTTTATAATATACATTCTCTCCTTGATTTACGACGGGGTTCCGTCCCGACGACCAGGTCGTAAGTCAAATTGGTCGTAAGTCGAAAAGACAAAAATAACACATAGAAATTGTAAAATGAGTGTCTCTTTTTCTTCTCAGCACCATGAAAACTCTCACTTTAACGCTTGCCAGCCATTTTAAAGGGAATTACAATAAAAATTTTTGTCAGTACACAGCGCAATCACTAACGTCAAGACTTGAAAATATGTAATGTGAAAAATATTTTATACGACCATTTGCCATATATGTCTGGTTGTCGTAAGTCGAATATGTCGTAAGTCGAGGGGAGACTGTACCTGTAATTGTATTTTGTGGCCAACCCTTATTTGTTTTACTCACAGTGTATGCATTGGAAATTTTAATCTTAAACTTAGTATTGTATTGTAGATATCTCCAAATATGTTAAAATGTATAAAATTTCCACGAATAAAGAGAAATATATGTTTTTGCAACATTCTGTAAATTTAAAATTTTTTCCATTACAGTTAACCACTTACGCGTCCCACATTCCGCTTTTCACGATGCTGTGCTCTGCCGGAACCCAGGATGCTCACATTCCGCGACCGCGCAATTCTTTACGCTGGGCGGCGGCTGGCGAGCCGCCGCCATTTTGGATCCAAACCTCCGCCATCCGCCATGTTGTGTAAGCGGCGCGAACATGATGCATAAGGTCGCCCAGTCATCAAACAAATTATTACCAGTTCTTCACCCCACCCACCACAGCCGCCCAAGTCAGTGATAGTGATAATTATGGTGAGGATATGGACTTATATGGACTTTGGGGAGTTAAAGAGGCCCTGCAAGCCTCTGTGGTGGATAGTGATACAATTGATACAAGTGACACAGGTGAGGGCCAATAATCTGCCTCTGCCTCGAACCAACCGCCCATCCCCTGTGCCCAGATATTTTTCTACTAATGTAAGTGTTAAAAACCTAATATTATTGATATTTCTCTTAATTATTAATTGTGTGTGCATACCATCATAAAGTTAAGATAATATTTTTACTACAACATAGTTGTGTGTCGTCAAAAAGTGGAGTTTGGGGATCGCCCGACTCCATTTCAATTAATCCCATAGGTTATGTTATTCACTTTTTGCGTTTCTCACTTTACGCGGGACCCTCCGGGTTACATTAACCGCGTAAAGTGAGGGTTAACTGTATTCCTATAAATTCCCATTTATTTAAAAATTTCCTGAGGAAAGTTTCCATTCTCAAAATTTTCAGAAATTGTGCAACCACCCTAGGAACAGATGAACAAAACCATAACATAATAAGCAGCCCACAACAACAGTAAATGATCAACACATGCTAGCCATACCATTTTTGTCATCAGCTCCCTCTACTGTTGATGCATCATAGTCAATATCCACAGAGACTTTAGCATTGTCACCAAGATCATCATCAGTCACATGGAATTTCAGGTAATTATCAGTTTTATTCTGTGTGGTGCATTTGACTCTGTCGCCAGATTTATAAATGTTCTGAAAAAAAAAAAGTCAGATTTTGAAATTCATGGTGATCTGCACAACAAACCTATATAAAAAATAAAAAGGAATGCCTATAATATTCTTGATTCTAGGCACTCTACATCATAGCAGTTAATGTGCTACAAGTGTAGAACAATTTCTTTGGTTTAATAACAGTTTTTCATCACAAAGTTCAAGGAATTCTCTGTCAGGAACATTAAATAAGCTTATTTCTATTGCAAAGTCAACTTCTAATACCTCTTGCATGTGGACAGTTGGTATACCATCAACACAGGTGTCAAAATGAAACTGTGGATAATTGTCGTTGACATCTGTCACCTGCATGCTGATAGTTACATTCCCTTTTTGGGGACTAATTCCATTATCTTCAGCCTGCAAGATGAGAGGGAAAAAAAATTAACTATTTCAAAGTGTATTAGTTTATATATACATATATGTCAGCTGTTGGAAAGGCTAGCCTAGTATCCAAAACTATAATCACTTTTTACGTTCTTAACACTAATTTAACACTATATTCTTGGATGATGATTTTGTTCTGGTACAATATGTTCAACACTGCAAAACACAAATTGTACACAAAAAAAAAAAAAAAAAAAAAATATATATATATATATATATATATATATATATATATATATATATATATATATATATATATATATATATATATATATATATATATATATATATATATATATATATATATATATATATATATATATATATATATATATATTCTCTCTCTGTGTGTGTGTGTGTGTGTGTGTGTGTGTGTGTGTGTGTGTGTGTGTGATCAGTCCATATAGCATGCGGACTTCCATATACAAACAATGCCTCACTAGTTGGGAATCGAACCCTGGGAAGTAGTATATGTAGTATTAGAGCGTAATCATCCAAAATATACTTAACCTTACCAAAAGCACCATGACATAATCCCCTCTCTGGTGAGTCAGGTTGACCTTGGCCCGTAATCTGTGTGAAGGAAGAAAAATTAAAGTGACAATCAAATGATGTTCTTTCACTTACCAATTTCAGACAGTAGATCAGTGGCAAAGGGGATAGAAGCAAAGTAAAAGTCGGTGAAATGTGGCTAAGTAGGCAAGTAAGTAAGTTAAGTAAGTGAACTGTGACTCAGGGAAAAATAGTGAAAAAATTTGTAAGCCAATTCAAAGGTACAGTGGGATGATGTATCACTCAGACGAGTCTTTTTTTATCTTATTCAATTATTCATATAGTATATTTTTACATGATGGGTGTATGAAAAAAATCTTCACATGACCTTTTATTTATTGACTTGAACATGTGACACCATTCAAACAGCTGTGTGAGAAGCGGAACAACCTGCACTGGCTGGTTGGCTAGTGCAATCACTTGGTACTTATAACTGTTATAACTGTTACTCTGAATGGTATACAGCACTCTACATTCACAAACAAATGCACACTGCAGGATTGTTTCAAAATTCTTGCAGTGTGTGGTACTCACCAAAACAAGGAACATCACACTGTGGAATATATACAATATTTTCTCGATTTAACAAACTAATTTGAGCCATCCCTTTCCGTAAAATCAAAATATCCGCTAAATCGAGTATGATTACGTTAATTTTCTCTAAGTGAAATTTCTGTTAATTTTACTAGATTTAGAAAACTAGTTCGCTAAATTGAGAGTGATTCCATTAAATTATGCCCCAAATGCACCGCTTGGCACGTTGGGTTTGTTTACATCTGCTCAGTCTGAGTCCTACTGCCACCGCGTGTGTTGTTCACTGCTACTTCTCGGGCAACATCTCGGTCAAAAGAGTGCAGCCATCAATTGGAACAAAGTTTGGAAATTATAGAAAAAATTTAAAACAAACACCAAACCCCCTAGTTTAAGGTAAACCATGAATAATGTTTCTAATGTTTCTATGGACATATCATGTGTCTCAGCTGTCTACGTAGGTGTGAGCGTATTAATGGAATTCATCTCAATTTAGCGAACTAGGTCACTAAATCGAGTGAAGAATAACGAAGAATAAAAGAAAAAATTCCTACCTCTAAATCGAGTTCGTTATTTCGGATTCTGTTAAATCGAGAGTATATCATATAAGTAATATCTCTGTTGCCCAGAATCCCTTTTTACCGGAACTCTCTGATAGCCGGAATTAAAATTTTCTCAGAATTTTCTAGAAAATTTTGGGTTTGGGAACGATTTTCTGGAAAATTTCGAGAAAATTTTCCAAAAATCAAGAAAATTCCAAAAAATTATGGGTATGGGGGAATTTTTTGTGGGTTTAAGAGATAAAATTATGCATCATTCTGGAAAACTCCAAGAAAATTCCAAGGCCCAGAAAAATTCCAAGGATGGGGATTTTTTTACAGATTCGAGAGATGATGTAATGCGCAATTTCGGTAACTTCCAAGAAAATTTTCCCGGTACCTGGAAAATTCCGGGAATGGGGGATTTTTTCTGGCTTTGAGAGTCATCTCGTTACCAGGAAATCTCTCATTCCCAGAAGTGGTCTGCACCAAATTGTTCCAGCCAATGAAGATATCACTGAGTAATACTGTATCTCCATTAGCCAGAATCCCTCTTAACCGGAACTCTCCAATAGCCGGAATTGAAATTTACTCAGAATTTTTCCAGAAAATTCTCTCAATTTCATGTCTGAGCACAAATTCATGCTTAGCCACATCTTCTTGTGCTGGGTGGGAAGACCGCTTGGGCAAACCTGAATTTTTCTGCTCTGGGTCTATTTATAACTACTGTGCAATAATAAATATATTTTTTAAATGTACATACAATAATAAAAAAGTAAAATAATACAGTAATAAATAAATGTACAAATTCCAAGCTAAGCTGGTGAGGCGAAGGGTGGTGAGGTGACGAGTCGGGTGGTGAGGTGACGAGTCGGGTGGTGAGGTGATGAGTCGGGTGGTGAGGTGACGAGTCAGGTGGTGAGGTGACAAGTCAGGTGGTGAGGTGACATGCTAAGACACTTACACAGCACACACATTAACAGCATTACTAAACAATTGTTTTATAACAGTTTACTTTATAATTTTTATTTTAAAATTAATTGATATACGATGACTTGACTTGGCTATTTTTGTACTTAGACAACTGATCAGTGAATAAACCAGGGCATATGGAGACGCATAATACACCACAATATTATTTAGTAAGTTCTAAAAAATACTCTCCAATATTATGAGAAAACAGCTATCATCAGAATGAGTTGCTCGATTTTGTTCATTTTACCACAGATGTTCTTATCATTATACAAATTATAAACTGAACCATATTTTTTTTTCTATTATTTAATACCTGTACTGGATCCCTTTGAACATTACGTTAGATAACATTTTAAAATACAATATGGAGTAAAAAAGAGAGCGGTGGTGGTGTGAGGTGGGAGGAAGAGACACTTGTGGAGGAACTGACTGCTCACCCCCCCCCACCGGAAAGGTTCGTCTCCCTTTACCCACCCCTGCCAATGTCATTCCTACTGTAACTCAAGACACAATATTGTTTATTTGATATTTATTAACTAGTAGTAATATGTTACTGCAATAATTTGTGCTTATAATATCAGTATCCTTCATATACAGTATGATAGCTATTTTTATAATGTATCAGTTCTGTAATGAATAAATGAAAAAAAAAATGGGGAACTAGGTAATGGCTAAGCTTACCTGCCACCCCCCTCCCAGTGCAGAGGTCTGGGGGTAAAAATCAAGGTAGGTAGATAACAGGTTGTAGTGGATTCCTCCCTTACAAACGCTTTTGTCGCTGAGTAGCCGACCCCACGATTTCACCAGCCTGCCCTCGTGGTCTAGGTCAACCAGCGCCGCCTTACATGACGGAGGTCATCTATTAAGCCACTCCTACCTCCGCTATATAAGATCTCACCTCGTGGTGACCTACCTCTTTCTACCTACAACCAGTCTTAAAGCAACACCTCCTCCTCCGCTCCTGCCTGGCAGCCCTCGCTCCAGCCGGCGACCATTGCAACCCACACCTCGTGGTGACCACTCTTTCTACCCACAGCCACCAGCAAGCAACACCTCCTCCTCCTCCGCTCCTGCCTGGCGGTCCTCGCTCCCGCCGGCGACCATGGCGACCCACAAGCTGGTCCTCCTCTGAGCACCCTCACCAACCAGCTCTCTCTACATCACACTTGTAACCACGCTGCCACTTCCCAGCACCAAGCTGCACTGTACATCCAATACAATATGCATACAGAGAGCACATTGTGAGTTTCCTTTCTCCATCCCATCCTGAGTGTGAACCAAATATCACATAACCCCACAAGGTAGCCTCACTCCCACAGGATCTACGCTAATGAAAATAAAAATGAAATTTTTATTTACCTATTTTTGAAGGCTTATGATGCTATTTAAAGTTGTACAATAAATGTATGGAATGGAGATTTTTTGTTTTATTTTAATTGGAGCCACTGATTAAATATATAAAATAAATATAAATATCTTACTTGCGACCGCTGGATATCATCCAACGTCGCTGATTGGCTAGCGATGACATCACTTATTAAGCTCCGCCCACTGAGTTACATCAAACAGTAGAAGCGGATATTTAAAATGGGAGGAAATGTATTGAATATTTTACAATTCAACCAGAGTTCCCGTTTTATTGTAAATTTCGTCAAACATTTTCTTATTGTATAATTTACATGGCAATACACACTGTATATTACATATTATCAAATATATATCTGATTAATAACATTGTATGCTAGTATATTTTGACAGAGAAAGGATCTATACAGATAATAATACCACAATATTACAAACGCATGAAGTGGCAAAAGGGGCGTGGCTTAGCGATCTCGAGAGTAGAGTTGCCAATTAATGAATTCCTGTGGACCTGCGTGAGGCTGTAGTGGATTTCTCCCCCACAAACGCTGTTTGTCGCTGAGTAGCCGACCCCGCGAATTCCCCAGTGTATGCCTCGTGGTCTGGGTCAACCAGCGCCGCCATACATCACGGAGGTCAACTACTAAGCCACGCCTACCCCCCACTATTTAAGACCTGACCTCGTGGTGATCTCTCTTTTTTTCTACCTACACCAACCAGCCAGCAACACCTCCTCCTCCTCCGCCGCTGCCTGGCGGCCCTCGCTCCCGCCGGCGAGCATGGCGACCCACAAGCTGGTCCTCCTCTGAGCATCCTCACCAACCAGCTCTCTCTACATCACGCTTGTAACTATGCTGCCTTCCCAGCACCAAGCTGCATTGTACATCCAATACAACATGTATACAGAGAGCACATTGTGAGTTTCCTTTCTCCATCCCATCCTGAGTGTGAACCAAACTACCCATAACCCCACAAATGGTGACCCCGGAGTGACGCATTCACAGGATGGAGGAGAATAAACCCAGACAACCCACACCCCACAAGGCTACCTGTTATCTACCTACCTTGGGAAAAATTGCCTTATTATTTGGCTTATTCAATTTTGATGTCAAATTATTAATTATATATTGCATTTTTCCTTAATATTTGGTATTTTATATTATCAATTATAAAGCATACACCATACAAAGTTGATCACACAAGTATATGTAATAATGAATTCAGGCAAATAAAAATCGCTGGCAATGAGACAAGGCACTGAGCCTCATGTGGTGCTACAGTGTGTGTATATGTGTTAATGGTGTTGTGGGTGTATGTGGTGATGGTGTTGGGGGTGTTGGTGTGTGTGTGTGTGGGTGGTGTTGGGGTGTGTGGGTGGTGTTGGGGGGTGGTGTGGGGTGGTGTTGGGTGTGTGGGTGTGGGGGGTGTGTCGGGTGTTGTGGGGTGGTGTGGGGTGTGGGTGGTGTTGGGGTGTGTGGGTGGTGTTGGGGGGTGTGTGGGGGTGTGGGTGGTGTTGGGGTGTGGGTGGTGTTGGGGTGGGGTGTTGGGGGGTGTGGGGTGTTGGGGGTGTGTTGGTGTGGTGTGTTGGGGTGTGTGGTGTGTGTGGGTGTTGGGGGTGTGTGGGGGTGTGGGTGGTGTTGGGTGGTGTGGGTGGTGTGGGGTGTGTGGGTGTGTGTGTGTGTGGTGTGGGTGGTGTGGGAGGTGTGGGTGGTGCTGGGAGGTGTGGGGTGGTGTGGGGTGGTGGGGTGTGGGGTGTGCTGGGGTGTGGGGTGGTGTGTGGGGTGGTGGGGGTGTGTGGTGTGGTGGTGGGTGGTGTGTGGGTGGTGTGGGGGTGTGGGGGTGTGTGGGGTGGTGTGGGGTGTGGGTGTGTGGGGTGTGTGTTGTGTGTGGGGTGTGTGGGGTGTTGTGGGGGTGTGTGGGGGTGTGGGGGGTGGTGTGTGTTGGGGGTGTGTGGGGTGTTGGGGTGTGGGGGTGTGTGGGGGTGTGGGGGTGTGTGTGGGGGTGTTGGGGTGTGTGGGTGGTGTTGGGGGTGTGTGGGTGGTGTTGGGGGTATTGAAGGGTGTGTGGGTGGTGTTGGGGGTGTGTGGGTGGTGTTGGGGGTGTGTGGGTGGTGTTGGAGTGTGTGGGTTGAGTTGGGGTGCCTGTATAATAATAATTAATAATTAACGATTTATTGAAAAGTTTCTGAAAAAGTTCTGTAGCCCCTAGGCTGAAAATTTACATTGGACATAAATGACTTATTACATACATTGACATTGGTGGTTTAACAAAATCTTTCATTAGAGAAAGGTAAAGGAACATACAGTGAATATACAAATTAATGTTTACAGTGGAGGTCACATAGATCTTGTGAGCTGAGGTATTGAACAGCAGACACGTAGTGTAATAACTCCCTCACAGATGGCGTTATGAGGGGCATCATGTGGAGTGGTAGTTCCCTCACAGGTGGTGTTATGAGGGGCTTGACATGATGAAGTAATTCCCTCACAGATGGTGTTTTGAGGGGCCTGATGATGGAGTAATTCCCTCACAGATGGTGTATGAGGGGCCTGATGCGGTGTAGTAATTCCCTCACAGATGGTGTATGAGGGGCCTGATGTGGTGGAGTAATTCCCTCGCAGATGGTGTTATGAGGGGCATCACATGGCGTAGTAATTCCTTCACGGATGGTGTTATGAGGAGCATCATGTGGTGTAGTAATTCCCTCACAGTTGGTGTCCTGAGGAATCTCACATGATGCTGTAGCAACTCATTCACTACGTGGTGTCGTAGCATCATGGGGACACCACTTGGTCTGGTGTCACAGGACCTCACTCACTCAAGTGAGTGAGGTGTGGTCCCAGGCCTCCCTATCGTGGATGGATTAACACATAACTGGTGTTGTTGAGTCTCAGGGGCAGTTATCACTGGGTACCTGGGACCTCACTGTGTGAAGGCTAGCTTGGGTACGACTCAGCTGTTACTGTCGAGTTGTTCTTCACTGACTTAAGCACTGTTCACCACTATTCAACACTGGTTCCATTCCTTTCCTCAATGAAATATTAACTTCTGGCGAGAACTTGTTGATATTCCGGTGGGGAGGAGGGGTTCAGGGGAGGGAGTTGGTATGGGCCAACATTACAGTTGACGTGGCTGCCGCCAGAGCAGCGCCAGGTACGTCTTGACCCTTCGGTGGTCAAGGATGAATTGTTGGGGGTGTGTGGGTGGTGTTGGGGTTGTGTGTATGTGATGTTGAGAAGATGTACTTTTCGGTGAGCTGGAACCAATTACCCAATATCCCATTGAAACAATGGATTTGGTTAATTAAGTTTTCGGTTAACGAAACCCCTGGCCCCCATGTCCTTATTTACCGTATATACCTGTGTGTAGTTCGAGTTTTTAAGACCAAATTATTTGGCAAAAAAATGGGGGGTCTACCTCTAAACGGGTAATAGTTTCGTTAGGTTGAAAAATATTTACCAGTAATTAGCAGTAAACAATGGAAACGACGCACCAATCCACCACCAGCTGTGAGTGTCGGTACAGTTGCCAGGGCAGATCTCTTGCGTCATCATAGCAAGCCCAAAGTAGCCAAATGCCTGGTATGGTATACACAGGACGATGTAAAACATAAAGTATTAATTTTTTAAAGTTTATTTATAGATAATTTACAAAAATTATTGTTCATTACTGTATAATATGGACACGAAGTAGTACCTTAAGCTGTGTATTCTTATATTACTCTATTAATTATGTATAGTAAAGTATTACAGAACATGTATTAATCCTATGTAATATTTCCATTTATTATGCACCATGTTATGTATATGAATTATCATATTTACATTTTATGTATTCAGCTTGTGAATGCTGGCATCTGTACATGCCAGCGCGCAGTGATACAAAGAGTGGAGATCACCATTCCTTATGGTGTGGAAGTGCTCTGTCTTATTAGTTCCCCTGTACATCTCCCGTACGAGAATAAGAACCTATTTTCAAGATAACACGTGTTTGTGTATACCCTCAGTAGTGTAGAACATTTTGGGGGTACCAAAGACAAACATAGAATTACATTTGAAACATCAATCTTTGTTAATTAAATTTGAAACAAAAGAAAACTACGATACCGTATTTTCATTAAAATATTACATCACAAGTATATTTTACCTTAACTGTGACTGAATGAATATATTCTCAGAAATAAATATGAAAATGTAATATTTTGGCTGAAATGGCGTACATATTACATTGGAAAGTGGGATAAAATCGTGACGAAAACAATGACTTTTGCTTTCTTTTGTTCAAAAGATGTTACCGTAATCGCTTTTCGAATGGTTTTCAGTTAAAAAACTGTTGCATCACAAGTGAATTAGGATAGAATATTATTGTAATACAACAGTTTTTTAACTGAAAACCCATTCGAAAAACGATTACGGTAACATCTTTTGAACGAAAGAAAGCAAAAGTCATTGTTTTCGTCACAATTTTATCCCACTTTCCACTGTAATACATACGTCATTTCAGCAAAAATATTACATTTCCATATTCTCAGAAATATATAGTAGTTTTGCTGAAACATAATGTATTTCAATGTAAATTAGGATAAACTACATGAAAACAAACGACTTTACCTACTCGTTTTTTTTAATAGTTTTCAGTTAAAATACTGTTATATTAGTGATATTCTATTCATACTGTGCTTGATATAATACATTCACGGAAATGTAATATTTTTGCAATTACAATACAGTGATCACTCGGTTAACGAGCGCCTCGGTTAACGAGATTTCGGTTAACGATTTACCTTTCATAAGATTCTTAACTTCGGTTTACGAGCAGTCCCTCGATTAACGAGTTTTTTACGAGCCGACTTCGACATGTTTTCGCTTGCATTTGGCGGTCCACCAGCTGTAGTATTAGTCCGCCAATACAATAATTGGTTTTAGGGCTTAAATTCCTTACTATTTTAGTAAATATCAAGAAGTTTATACTATTCAATAATTTTAAAAGTTTAATATTAACTTTTTTAATCATTTTAACAATTATTGAACATAATTGAAGGTAAAGAAACTAGTTTCTGGCATGCCATCCAGCCTGTTAACACACCAGACAGGCATTAGTCTCTCTCTGTTTTCAGTGGAGGTAACATTTTGCTTGAGACTCTCTTCAACTAAATGCTTTTTTCTGTGTTTCCAAGCAAATTATTGGTCATTTTGAAATTTATTTTACATATTGACAATATATAATGCAGTGCAGTGTTGATTTAAAGAAAATAATCTTGAATTACACCAAGAGAACTAAAATTTCATGGGTGAAATGGTGCCATGGGGTGACTTCTCTTCCACCCCAAAGCCTTCTCTTCTCCCTTCTCCTCCACCCCCATTCTAATTCCCATCATCATCATCATCATCCAGGAGCCTTCTACATACACACCTCAAAGTAAGTGTACTTTTCTACCTTTTTTCTTGAATTTAGGCAATTTTCGGTGAGCTGGAACCAATTACCCAAAAACCCATTGAAACAATGGTTTCGGTTAACGAGTTTTTCGGTTAACGAGCACCCTGCTGGAACGGATTGTGCTTGTTAACCGAGGGACCACTGTACTGATGTGAACACAAGCGTGGTTACAGCGAGACTGACTGAGTGAGGGAGCGCGGGGTCAGGTGAAGACGCGCAGTCCCCTCCACTGCCATACATGTACGGTGTAATCAAGACCCACAAGCCCAATAACCCAGCAAGACCCATCATTAGCTCAGTTGGGTCAATCTCTTATAAACTATCTAAATGGTTAGTTTCTTTACTAAATCCCCTAGTTGGCAACATTTCTAACTCCAATATCAAGAATAATATGGATCTGGTTGATAAACTCAATAACTTACACATTAATTATGATTTTAAACTGGTCAGCTTTGATGTAACATCACTCTTTACAAAGGTCCCAGTTGATGATTTACTAGAGTTCCTCATAGATTCCCTGGATGACATTTCACTGCCCGTCTCGAAAGACGACTTCATCGAACTCATCAAACTATGTATTAAGGATTGCAAATTCGAATTCAATGGGGAATATTATGCTCAAAAATTTGGTATGGCAATGGGTAATCCACTCTCACCTGTATTAAGCAACCTATATATGGAATTCTTTGAAAAGAAACTATTAAGTAATATTTTACCACCCTCAGCAGTCTGGTTTAGATATGTTGATGATGTATTATGTCTCTGGCCATGTAATGAGGACCTAAAAGCTTTCCTACCACAACTTAACAACTTAGCCCCCTCGATCAAATTCACTGTGGAAGTAGAGCAAGACTGTAAATTGCCATTCCTAGACTGTCTGATACACAGAATCAGCAACACTTTTAAGTTCAGTATTTATAGAAAACCAACTAATGCGTGTTCATACATTCATTATTATTCTGCCCACCATAATAAAGTCAAACAGTCAGTATTTTCAACAATGTTTTTACGTGCCTTGAGAATTTGCAGTCCGGAATTCATCGATGAGGAATACAAATATATATATAATATTGGCTCAAACCTTAAATACCCTAGATCTTTCATAGACAAATGCCTAAACATTACTAAGAAAACTTTTTATAGAACTGATCCCAAGCCCACCCATGACCATAAGAATATCTTAATATTACCATTTCACAAAAATTTCTCACACATTCCTTCACAACTAAAAACCTGGAACGTCAATGTGGCATTTAAAAACTCATGCACTGTTAAACAAATGTTAATCAAGAACTCCCCCAACAACACAATTGGTTGCATTTATAAAGTTCCTTGCAAGGAATGTAATATGTTTTACTTAGGCCAGACAGGTAAAGATCTTGCAACTAGAATTAAACAACACAAATACAGTGTTAGGACAGGCCAGGAATCCAATGCTCTGTTTGTTCATTTGAGGGATAACAAGCATTGCATTGACTGGGATAATGCCTCCTCAATATTACCATGTAATTCAATTGATAGTAGGAACATCATAGAATCTAGTCTTATTAAACATACCGAAGCATTCAACATGAATTTGAGTAACGGCATGTACAAGCTGGACAATTTTGTAATTAAGAAGATTTGTGACCAGGTGAGAAGGCCGGGTCACCTGACCATCTGACCTGACCACCAACCGTTGTGTGCTATTTAAAGATTAGTAGGGTCATTACCTAATACCTGACCATTGTGGACCTGGTCTCACCCTTCTCTGTATATATACACCTTGATTTGTATTTCTCTCTCTAGTCTGTACTCACCCCTGAAGATGTGAATTACACGAAAGCGCTTGGGAACTTCGTGTTTTCTTCTTTCCTTGTGGTTATCAGCATATATATATATATATATATATATATATATATATATATATATATATATATATATATATATATATATATATATATATATATATATATATATATATATATATATATATACATATATATATATATAGTTGGTCCTCATATTACGCGGTCCCGCATTCCGCTTTTCACCGTTAACGCGGTGCCTTGCCAGAACCTAACATTCTTACATTCCGCGGTCGCGAACGCCATTACGCGGAGAGTGTCCGGCGCGACGCTATTTTTAGATTTTCCCCACGCGCCACACCGCCCGCCCGCCTGCCTGCTTCTCCCTCCTCCTCCCTCCGCTTGGGCAAGCGGCGCGGTAAGGTTGCGCAGTTTCATCCCTCAAGGCCACTCCGTGTAAACGCGCATCCATTGTTCCGTAAAATGGCTTCCGCCGGACCACCACCCCCAGAGAAAAACCTTTCCTTACCTGGACCCAGCGGCACTAAACCAAAGAAGACACGACGTTCCTTAAGCTACGAGGTAAAGTGATAGTGACAGTGAAGTTGACTTTGAGGGATTTGTCAGGGAAGCCCTGACAACTGTAAGTGACAGTGATGATGATTCACCTAGTAATGGTGATTCACCTGAGGGCCAGTAATCTGCCCTCTGCCTCGGAACCAGCCTCCATCCCCGTATGCCGACCCATCTCTTCTACTACCGTAAGTGTTACACAAAATTTTTAGTTTTCTAACCTAACCTTTATTTTTCCTATGTTAACCTTTATCTTTCCTAACCTAACCTCTTCTATATTACTTGTTTTTTCATACCATCATAAAGTTAAGATAAAATTTTTACTACAACATAGTTGTGTGTCGTCAAAAAGTGGAGTTTGGGGATCGGCCTGGACTCCATTTCAATTAATCCCATATGTTATGTTGTTCACTTTACGCGTTCCTCACTTTCCGAGGGACCCTCCGGGTTAAATAAACCGCGTAATATGAGGACCAACTGTATCTTGATAAAATCACAAGGGAAAAGGGAAACAACGGAGCTCCGTTGTTTCCCTTTTCCCGTGTGATTTTATCAAGATTAATCTTATCCACGTTTTCATTGTGGATCTACATGAAATATACATATATATACAGTATTACCCCGCTTTACGCGGTTTCACTTCCGCGTTTTCTCATTCACGCGGTGCCTCGCCAGAACCGAACTTTCACTTTCCGCGGTTCATCTACCCATATACAAGCAGAGTGTCCGGCTCGATGCTATTTTTAGATTCGCCCCACCCGCCTGCTCCCTCCTACGCCTCCGCCTGGCCAAGCCGCGCGGTAAGGTTGCCCAGTGCATGTCTCTGTTGCGTTATCACTGACGTCATATGACGTATCGGACTGTGATTGGCCATGCATCCCTACCACCCTCCGCTGCTAGCTGTAATTGGTTTAAAGTTATATGATGTGTCCACCCGGGGGAGGGAGGGAGGGAGGAAAGACGACGCTTGACCTAGCCGCGGCAGTTTCATCCCTCCAGGCCACACCGTGTATACGTGCATCCATTGTTCTGTGAAATGGCTTCCGCCGGACCACTGCCACCAGACAGAAACCTTTCCTTACCTGGACCCAGCCGCCCTAAGCCAAAGAAGCTACGAAGTGAAATACCAGATAATTCAAGATTTGGAGAAAGGAACATGTCAAGCTGATCTCACGCGCCAGCATGGAGTCAACGAATCTACGATTCGTACTATTAAGGATGCAGCCAAGATCAAAGAGCACATGAGAATCAAAAAGTCTGCAGGTGCTTCAATGATCAAGTATTGCCAGAACAAGGTGCTGCTAAAGGTGGAAAATTTGCTGGTGAGTTACTTGATTCGTCAGGCGCGACGCAACATGGCGGTGGACACACGATCCGTTCACGAGTACGCACATGAACTGTACGCAGCAGTGTCACATAAGATGGGAATTGCAGAGCCCAAACCCTTCAATGCTTCCTCTGGTTGGCTGCATAGGTTTAAGAAGAGGAACAATATCACCAACATCAACATTGGTGGTGAAGAAGCGAGTGCTGACCATGTGGCGGCAAGAGATTTTCCTCCGTTCTTACGTGAGGTTATGGAGGAAAGGCAGTACACTGACGACCAGGTGTTCAACATGGACGAATCCGGCCTATTTTGGAAAAAGCTGCCTACCAAGACCTTTGTTGTCCAGTCTGCCAGCAAGGTTGGGGGTCGGAAATTGCAGGAGCGCATCACCGTCCTCTTTACCACCAATGTCTCCGGTACCTGTAAACCAAAGTTATCGGTGATTCACACAGCCCGCAAGCCGCACGCCTACAAGAACGTGGACATGAGCAAGATTAATGTCCACTGGCTGACCGCACGCAAGGCGTGGATGTTCTCTGCTCTGTAACTCTCCTGGTTTGATGACTGTTTCATTCCTGACGTGAAGAAATTCTGCGAGCAAAAAAATGTTCCATTCAAGATTTTGTTGCTCCTTGACAACGCACCAGGACACTCGCCCCTACTTATGGATCGTCACCCCAACGTAAAAGTGGTCTTCCTTCCTCCCAACACTACGTCATTGATCTAGCCCATGGACCAGGAGTTGATCTGCAATGTTAAAGCTGCATACTCGGCAAAGAAATTCAAGCTCCTGAATGACTGTACCAACACCAAGGATGAGTTGTGTAAGCTGGGTGACACCGATAGCGAGAGTAAAAGCGACGAGGGCAAGGAACAAGAGGAGGTGACTCAAGAAGTTCTCGTCAAACAGTTTTAGAAAAAATTTAACGTCAAACAAGCTGTGGACTTCTTGGTGGAGGCATGGGATCAGCTGTCTGTAGCTACGATTCGTCACGCATGGAGGCATGTGTTGCATGGCATACCAGGTGAGAGGCGGAGTCAACCTGTGACTGGTGAGGTTCAGTCTGTGACAGTGGCATTGGACCTTGCAAGAGAAGCTGCACACAGTATTACAGCTGAAGGCTTCTCTGAGACCACCAACGAAGACATCCTGGAGGTGATCAGAGATCCTGAAATGACTGCCGACGAGATGTTGGAAGATGATAACGTCAGTGAAGAGGAAGGTGGTGCGTCAGTCCCAGAAGAACACAAATTAACGCATAGTAATATTAAGGGTGCCATTGAGTGTGCAGAAAAATTACAGCTCTTCCTTTCCAACGACCATGACGATGACCGCTATGAAGTCTTCCATACCCGGCTGGTGCAGGCTATGGAGCCGTACATCAAGGTGTATCAAGACAACATCAACACTAGCCGTCAAAAAAGCATTACCGAGTTCTTCGCCCGCAACCCACCACAGCCAGCCAGAACCAGTGATAGTGACAGTGAAAGTGACTTTGAGGGATTTGTCAGGGAAGCCCTGACAACTATAACTGATAGTGATGGTGATGCACCTAGTAATGGTGATTCACCTGAGGGCCAGTAATCTGCCCTCTGCCTTGGAACCAGCCTCCATCCCCGTATGCCGACCCATCTCTTCTACTAACGTAAGTGTTACACCCAACCTTTAGTTTTCCTAACCTAACCTTTATTTTTCCTAACTTAACCTTTATTTTTCCTAACCAAACCTCTTCTATATTAAGTGTGTGTGCATACCATCATAAAGTTAAGATAATATTTTTACTACAACATAGTTGTGTGTCGTCAAAAAGTGGAGTTTGGGGGTCGGGCCAGTCTCTATTGGAATTAATCCCATATGTTCTGTTGTTCACTTTACGCGGATTTCACTTTCCGCGGTACCCTGTGGGTTCAATTGACGCGTAAATCGGTACTATGTAATGTAATGTATGTATGTATGTATGTATGTATGTATATATATACATATATATATATATATATATATATATATATATATATATATATATATATATATATATATATATATATATATATATATATATATATATATATATATATATATATATATATATATATATATATATATATATACAGTTGTACCCCACTTAACGCGGTCAATAAAACCCAGAGGGTACCGTGTTAAGTGAAAACCGTGCTAAGTGAACAACAGAACATATGGGATTAATTCCAATAGAAACTGGCCCATCCCCAAACTCCACTTTTTCCGACACAATACCTATGTTCTAGTAAAAATAACATCTTAATTTTATGATGGTACATGCACACAATTAATACTTAAGAGAAATAGAGAAATACAGTCGCCAAGTTAATGTCCATTCAAATAATGGACTCAACTCCCTCCCCCTCTTCTCACACAACACTGCTGGCTCTTCCCTCTCTGAGAAATTTTTGGGGGAAAACCACTAAATTTTAATAAATAATACCTCAAACTAAAGTTAGGATAATACAATTGACATTGCTGGATTCCTTGTAAGACCAGGAATATTTTGAATACAAATGTCATATATTTTGCACAAAAAATAACATATTTACTCAGAGTAAACTTTATATCTAAAATTTGTATGTCTAATGCAAAATCTATGATGTTTATATTCAAAATGATCACCAAATTGTAAGAATTCCAGCAATGTAAATTATATTCTGGCCGGGTAATTTGTATGAATTTTATGAGCTAAAACAAATATCTTCAGTTAATAAAAAAAAAAAATATTCTTCACAACACTAACTGTCAATCAAAGTACCCCACCTTGCCTCCCCCCTCTTCCAACCGCCGGTCAGTCCCAACCCTCCCCCCCACCCCCCACCAAACCTCCCTTCAAGAGATGTTGGGTGAAAAACTAAATTTTAACATTTAGTATTAAATAATACCTCAGATTAAAGTTAGGATAATATAATTGACATTGCTGGATTCCTTGTAAGACCAGGAATATTTTGAATATAAATGTCATATATTTTGCACAAAAGATAACATATTTACTCAAGAGTAAACATTACATCTAAAATTTGTATGTCTAATGCAAAATCTATGATGTTTATATTCAAAATGATCATCAAATTATAAGAATTCCAGCAATGTAAATTATATTCTGACCAGGTAATTTGTATGAATTTTATGAGCTAAAACAAATATCTTCAGTTAATAAAAAAAAAAATATTCTTCACACTGTAACAGATGGTCGGTCGGTCCCTCCCTCCCCCCCCACCCCCCACCAACCGTCCCACCAGATGTGTGGGAAAACCAGAATATTTACCTTTTTAGTAGTAAATAATACCTCAAACTAAAGCTAGGATAATATAATTGACAATGCTTAATTCCTTGTAAGCCCAGGAATATTTTGAATACAAATGTCATATATTTTGCACAAAAAATAACATATTTACTCAGAATAAACTTTATATCTAAAATTTGTTTGTCTAATGCAAAATCTATGATGTTTATATTCAAAATGATCATCATATTGTAAGAATTCCAGCAATGTAAATTATATTCTGGCTGGGTAATTTGTATGAATTTTATGAGCTAAAACAGGCAGTCAGGCAGGGTGGCGGGTGGGGCGAATCTAAAAATAGCTCTCGAGCCGGGAGCCGGACACTCACCGCGTATACGTGGAAAAAACCCGCGTTAAGTGAAAGTTCAGCTCTGGCGAGCCACCGCATATACGGTAAAACGCGCTAAGTGAAACCGCGTTAGGCGGGGTATTTAAATCATCTTGTGTCACAGAAAGACTTCTGGTTGAAGCTAGTTTGATTAAGGAATTAAAATCAATAAACCTTAGTGATGGTCAGTTCAAAACTGATAATATGTTACATAAATTTATTTGTCAGTGGCCCAAGGTTAAAACCGCTTTGAAAACCTTTGATCTAGATGTATGATAGTTATTTAGTGGGTCCCTTATTTTTGACCGGACCTGACTAGTCACGTCACCCCCCTTCTCTTAAGCTCCTCTACGTGTGTGTTCGTGTGGGAATTAGTGGATGACATCATTATGACCTGACCTCATGTTTTTAAGGTCACCCTGTATATTTAAGCCTCTCTCTGTCCATGTAATCCAGTTGCCTCTGAAGATGTCTTGAATAAAGACGAAAGCTAAGGTACTCCGTTGTTTCCATTTTCCCGTGTGATTTTATCAAGACTTATCTTATCCACGTTTCCATTGTGGATTTACATGATATATATATATATATATATATATATATATATATATATATATATATATATATATATATATATATATATATATATATATATATATATATATATATATATATATATATATATATATATATATCTTTCAGTGAAGACGAGCCCAGGAGGGCGAAAAACAACGTCATTCTCTAAGTGACTTGAAAGCAGAGGATATTAGTCACTAATGATCTAGCTACTTCATAATAGTAGACGCGCTGTGGTCGCCATGCTGACCAAACCATATAAGAAATTGTTCCAAACACAATATCTGAGAGACATAAACAAAATAAAAGTCACTCGATTTCCTCACTGTGCTAAGATGTTTAAATACCGTATATAAAATCCTTGTGGCACTTAGTATTTCAGCTACAGTCATTTCTGTTACAACGTGTGTTTTGTCAACGCGAATTGGCTATAATGCGACTGATGAATAGAAGAATGATATTTGTAAAATGCGAACGCGTGTTGGCTGTAACGCGATTCCACTCGAACGTTTTAAGTGTACTGTCGCTTGGCACAGGGTTATGCAGTGTTTACAGTTCATGTTCGACATCACATGTTCAAATGATTCATGTGTTTTGTTTGTGAAGTGTTATTTGATAGGGACTCTATAAATTTCATTCTTTTTTTTTGGCAAATTTAGCTGTTCCCATAAATACTGTATGAAAAAAAAATAATAATAATAATGTTTCGCAGTGCAGACTAATAGCGTTTTACACACGAGCTCTCTGTTTCCATCACACGATCAGTTGAAACACGTGGGTTGTTTTGAAGCGTCCTCAGTGATTTTTGCTTACTATTTCTCCAATTTTGTGGAAAAGAAGAATATCTCCAAGAAGCGTTCTGGTGATCGCATTCCTGGTGGTGATCGTAAAAGAAAGGCTATAACACTTGAAGAGAAACTTGATGTTTTCGTCCCAACCATGCAACCAAAACTGCACCTGATGATGATGATACTGATGATGACGATGACAACTCTCAACTCCTGTCTGCATGACACCTCAACCTCAACATCAACCTTCTCCCCCATCAAGTTATATTCATATTTTTTCAAGGTAAATTGTTACATTTACTGTATGATTTCATTTTTAGATATGAATGTAACATTTATTTAGACTGTGCTATCCTTTGTGTTAGGCTAACTACTAAATTTTTTTCGATTTCGAGTAATCTGCACCTAACCCTATTTTCTCCATAAGCCCTGTTATTTCTATTGCGCGAATTTCTACAAAGCAAGGTTTTACAAGAACACAACTATCGCGTTGTAGCAGAACTGACTGTATTACAACACAAATTAGCGGAGCCTTATTTGTGTGTATTTACAGCTGGTTCACCAGGCAAGAAGATGACGGTGGCTGTGCGTGTGATGGAGGGTGCGGGAGGGGGTTTTGAGAAATGCAATTAAATGCCAGGTAGCGACGTGTCCTAATATTACGTATTAAGTAATTATTAGATGTTTTAATTGCCTGTAGGTTGGCCTGGCGAGTTATTGCTAGGCAATAACATACCTAGGTATAAGCTAGGCGTCGCATTACTGGATTGAACAAAAAAATACTGTACAGTTGGGTCTTCATTTACGCGGTCAATTGAACCCGCGGAGTACTGCGTAAAACGAGAAACGCGTAAATGAAATAACAGAACATATGGGATTAATTCAAATAGAGACTGGGCCGACCCGCAAACTCCACTTTTTCCGACACAATGCGTACCTTGTAGTCAAAATAACATCTTAATTTTATGATAGTATGCACACACAATTAATAATTAAGAGAAATATCAATAATATTAGGGTTTTAACACATACATTAGTAGAAAAGATGGCTGGGCACACGGGGATGGGGGGTTGGTTCCGGGGCAGAGGGCAGATTATTGGCACTCACCTGTATCACTTGTATCAATTGTATCACTATCCACCATAGAGGCTTGCAGGGCCTCTTTGTCAAACCCCTCAAGTCCATATCCTCACTATCACCATCACTGACTTGGGCCGGCTGTGGTGGGTGGCAGGTGAAGAACTCGGTAATGCTTTGATGATTGGGCAACCTTGTGCGCACCCTGCCCGCGCCGCTTCCCGGGTAAATGACCAAATTTGCCGCATAAATCAAGCATTTCAATTCTGGCAAGGCACCGCGTAAATGACAAAACGCTTAAACCAAAATCGCGTAAATCCAGACTCAAATGTATTGTAAATTTCAAGTTTAACCCCGTTCGTATCGGCAGGCGTTTGTAAGTCGGACGTTCGTAAGTCAGGGACCCCCTGTAATCTGTATTTGGCCTGGGAGCTCTCATCAAAATGCACAACTTACACCACTTACTTGAAATGCACAACTTACACCACTTACTTGAAATGCACAACTTACACCACTTACCTCACAAAATATTAATTTTTCCACAACTTTTCTTCTATAACTATTTTTTGCTAAATATGTACACTTTATAATGGAATAAAGTTCATATTCCAATCACATAAAATAACAAAGGTATTAAGTGATGTATAAACATTTTCATTAAGCGTTAACCAAAAAATTGTGTTCTAGTAATGCTTCCGTAAAGATTTTTTTTTTATCGAGATTACTCATATTAAACTGTTTATAGACAATTTATTTACAATGCTAACGCAACAAACCCCACCTTTTTATCTCAAATAGCAAGTTTGAAATGACTCATTGCCTACAATTATCTCTCGTGTGGTTCAGTTAAGTGCGATGAAGTGAGTGACTGGCCAGACCCCAAATGTCTTGCTGGAGAGCACTTCCTTAAGCCAAAGAGTTGTATAGCTTATACTATAGACAGGCAAAAGATGATTTAATAGGAATTTATAAGCACCAAAGAGGACATTACTCAGTCGAGAGTTCATACCTGGAACTAACGGATGCCCGCCCTACTAGAGGTTATAGTCTCAGTTAACGAAACTGAAAGTTCAGAAAGTTGCCAGGAAAAAAAATGAGTGAAAGTTGTGATAGCACCAAGTTGAAAGCTTTTAAATGAGATTTTACTAACACTGGCAAATGTTCTGATACAATTTAGAGCCAATGCATTCCCAGTACTTACCAACATTGTGTAACAAAGATGTAACCAACCGCCTCAGCAGCTAACACTCTGATCAGTAGCAAGGAGGATAAAGTAGCGAAAGCCCTCAAATTGATAGAAACAAAAATGTAGTACTGTACCACTAGTTCCCACTACAACCTGCTTTTAAGTTCCTGAAACATTACTTTTCATTATAGTGTGTGCAGTGCTTTATCAGGCATTTACCTAGTCTAGTACTTCAATTAGTCCTGGGAAAAAGAGTCAGGTGAATTATTTAGTAAAAATATATGCAAATTTAGTCTCATCGCTGGTGAGGCAGCAATATCTGGCTAAGTGTCTCAGTCATACTGTTGAATATGTGTCTATGGTCTCCATGTTGCTGATTCACATCAAACATTATTTTTTGTTTAATTGATTTTTCAATGCTAATTTACATAAATTGTGTACTGTACACACACAAAAAAACAAAATTTCGAAAATTTTAAATTTAATCAAAATCTTACTCACGTGCAATAGTAATGGATATCGCCTGCCCAAGTGTCATTTGTACTCTCAGCTACAAACCAATCGAGCTCTTCTTCTTCATTCTTAGCTCGGAAAGAATGCACTTCAAAGGTGATAGACGAATTGATGGTGTATGGCATGTCTTTATCCTTAGCTGAGAACTGATAAATTTTATCAAATCTGTTTGACCTCACTTCTTCATCCTGTGAAAAGAGGAATACATGTATTATACAGTAAAATACAATGTAATTTTAATATAAGTACAACGAATATTATTTGTGATGCAAAACAGTGAAATACAGACCATATAGTACCATAGCATTCTCTTACCTTTATATAAAAGAAAAAAGGAAGGGGAAATTAGTGCACATTGCAAGAGTGTGGCTTCATACATTAAAAAATATGAATCAACCCAGGGCATCAGCCACATTAGCCTGGTGTGTAGCTTGTATTAGACTCTGTCACATTAATATTATATAAATATGGGCTAAGGACATATATTCATTATATACATTCTATTACCCAGACTATTGAGCATACAGCGACATAAGCATTTGTTCTGTCACACCTCCTAGGGTGGATAGCCCATAAACATTTGTTCATTCACACCTTCTCGGGTGTACAGCCCATAAATCTACAGACTCAACCCTCCGTGTGTGAGTAGGTTGTTTAGAAAATGTCTGTGGTGAAGGATCGGTTACTCTCCAACCACCAGACTCAAGAGAGGACAGCCAGTTTCCCCAGTTCACAGCTAGACACAATACTCTAAAGTCGTGTCATGAGACCAGCTCTCCAGGCTGTACCTCTCTCTAATTATATCAGCTAATTACAAGCTAATAGCTAATGCTCATTAGTCTGTCAATACCAAATAATTGTACAGGCATGACTACCCAATATAACTAGAAAATCACCACATGTGTTTACATTAAACCAAGGAACAACGAGTGAAGAGAACATTATCTGTGTGTCTTGTTTGACTTACAAGCTAAGATAATTACAAGTTCAACCCAGGACAGCTGTGACGATTTCAACTATCAACCAATCTACGACTGTATCAAAGGTGACACGCCGTGAGATTACCTGATATCTCATCCAGTTGCATCAAAGGTACCAGCGACTAACCTACACTCATTCAGGCAAGTGTTAACAAGTAAGATAGTTCGATATCAAACCACAGCTAAAACAAGCTCCCTACAATGATCATTTTAAAGTCAAACTAGAGCAATAACCCAGGCGGTCTCCGCATTAGAGGAGGGTGAAGCGCCAAATTAAAAAAGCTGAAAAAAAGTACAGTCAACCCTCACTTTACGCGGTTAATGTAACCCACAGGATACCTCGGAAAGTGAGAAACGCGTAAAGTGAATAACATAACATATGGGATTAAATGAAATAGAGACCAGCTGACCCCCAAACTCCACTTTTTCCAACACAATACCTATGTTCTAGTAAAAATAACATCTTAATTTTATGATGGTACATGCACACAATTAATACTTAAGAGAAATAGAGAAATACAGTCGCCAAGTTAATGTCCATTCAAATAATGGACTCAACTCCCTCCCCCTCTTCTCACACTACACTCACTGGCTCTTCCCTCTCTGAGAAATTTTGGGGGGAAAACCAGGTATAGTAATAAATAATACCTCAAACTAAAGTTAGGATAATATAATTGACATTGCTGGATTCCTTGTAAGACCAGGAATATTTTGAATACAAATGTCATATATTTTGCACAAAAGATAACATATTTACTCAGAGTAAACATTATATCTAAAATTTGTATGTCAAATGCAAAATCTATGATGTTTATATTCAAAATGATCATCAAATTGTAAGAATTCCAGCAATGTAAATTATATTCTGGCCGGGTAATTTGTATGAATTTTATGAGCTAAAACAAATATCTTCAGTTAATAAAAAAAAAAATAATTCTTCGGACACTATCTGTCAATCAAAGTACCCCACCTTGCCTCTCCCCCTCTTCCAACCGGGCCAGATGGTCGGTCGGTCCCTCCCAACCCTCCCCCCCACCCCCCACCAATCCTCCCTTCAAGAGAAAGGTTGGGTGAAAAAACTAGATTTTAACATTTAGTATTAAATAATACCTCAGATTAAAGTTAGGATAATATAATTGACATTGCTGGATTCCTTGTAAAACCAGGAATATTTTGAATATAAATGTCATATATTTTGCACAAAAGATAACATATTTACTCAGAGTAAACATTATATCTAAAATTTGTATGTCTAATGCAAAATCTATGATGTTTATATTCAAAATGATCATCAAACTGTAAGAATTCCAGCAATGTAAATTATATTCTGGCCGGGTAATTTGTATGAATCTTATGAGCTAAAACAAATATCTTCAGTTAATAAAAAAAAAAAATATTCTTCACACCATGGTGCCAGGTGGTCGGTCGCCGGTCCCTCCCTCCCTCTCACCCCCCACCAACCGTCCCTACCAGATGAATGTGTGGGAATACCAGACTGTTTACCTTTTTAGTAATAAATAATATATCAGACTAAAGTTAGGATAATATAATTGACATTGCTGGATTCCTTGTAAGACCAGGAATATTTTGAATATAAATGTCATATATTTTGCACAAAAGATAACATATTTACTCAGAGTAAACATTATATCTAAAATTTGTATGTCTAATGCAAAATCTATGATGTTTATATTCAAAATGATCATCAAATTGTAAGAATTCCAGCAATGTAAATTATATTCTGGCCGGATAATTTGTATGAATTTTATGAGCTAAATAAAAAAATTATACTTCACCCGTGTAAAGGGGTACACCCACCGCGGAATGTGAGCATCCTGGGTTCTGGCAGGGCACCGTGTAAACGTGGAAACGCGGAATGTGGGACCGCATAAAGTGAGGGTTGACTGTATTTAAAATTTTTCGAAGTTCAAACAACCATAATTCTGTTGTTGTTTTAAGCTAGAGGGTTCATTTTTTTTAAATCGTGCAGCTCAATCCCTCTCGTAGCGAACTGTGAAAACTATAAGTTAGTACTGTGAATAGTTATTATTTTATCGCGAGTTGAATGAGAATAACTACCTGTGATGTACTGTACAATTGTTTGATCTTCAAACCAACAATACAGTAATACCCCGACTTACGCGGTCAATTGAACCCACAGGGTACCGCGTTAAGTAAAATCCGCGCAAATGGAACAACAGAACATATGGGATTAATTCCAATAGAGACTGGCCCGACCCCCAAACTCTATTTTTTCCGACACAATACCTATGTTCTAGTAGAAATAACATCTTAATTTTATGATGGTACATGCACACAATTAATACTTAAGAGAAATAGAGAAATACAATCGCCAAGTTAATGTCCATTCAAATAATGGACTCAACTCCCTCCCCCTCTTCTCACACTACACTGCTGGCTCTTCCCTCTCTGAGAAATTTTGGGGGCAAAACCACTAGATTTTAATAAATAATACCTCAAACTAAAGTTAGGATAATATAATTGACATTGCTGGATTCCTTGTAAGACCAGGAATATTTTGAATATAAATGTCATATTTTGCACAAAAGATAACATATTTACTCAGAGTAAACATTATATCTAAAATTTGTATGTCTAATGCAAAATCTATGATGTTTATATTCAAAATGATCATGAAATTGTACGAATTCCAGCAATGTAAATTATATTCTGGCCAGGAAATTTGTATGAATTTTATGAGCTAAAACAAATATCTTCAGTTAATAAAAAAAAAATATTCTTCACGACACTATCTGTCAATCAAAGTACCCCACCTTGCCTCCCCCCTCTTCCAACCGCGCCAGATGGTCGGTCCGTCCCAACCCTCCCCCCCACCCCCCACCAACCCTCCCTACAAGAGAAATGTTTGGTGAAAAACTAGATTTTAACATTTAGTATTAAATAATACCTCAGATTAAAGTTAGGATAATATAATTGACATTGCTGGATTCCTTGTAAGACCAGGAATATTTTGAAAATAAATGTGATATATTTGCACAAAAGATAACATATTTACTCAGAGTAAACATTATATCTAAAATTTGCATGTCTAATGCAAAATCTATGATGTTTATATTCAAAATGATCATCAAATTGTAAGAATTCCAGCAATATAAATTATATTCTGGCCGGGTAACTTGTATGAATTTTATGAGCTAAATAAAAATAAAAAATATTATACTTCAAGGTATATGAGTAGGAAACCATGTTACGTTAGTTCAAAATATATGAGAAATCGCGTATAGAAACCGCAGAAGGGTAATACTGTATTTGAGTTTACAAATTGTGGTCTACTGTAAAACAAGTTAATGATCACCAAAAACAGCACTAGTCTAACACCTCCCCATAAAAAATGAAATAATAATAAAAAACTCATTTGCCTATCAGTATTTATCTTTCCGTCCCTATTATTGCAAATATCTATTATACAGTATTGGTAAGTACAATGGCATGTAATAATAAGGAAACACCACTACACTACCCCCCAGCATTCCGTAACTAACATAAGAATAAGGAGGAGAAGTTTGCATAATCTCTGGTAAAAACAGTACTGTATTATGATAATAGTATTACAACCTACTTTTGTTTAGTTTCTTTGTTTTATTATCCCTGAAGATTGTAATAAGTAAAAGTTATGTAAATCCTGAGGAGTGCGTATGACTTTAATGGCCTCGTCATGATCAAATTACGTTTGGCTTGGCAACCTCCTGTGCCCACTCGTCAACCCTACGCTGTCTCATCCTGCCTTTTTTTTATAGGGCCTTGGGGGGTAAGCTCATGACCCCTGCAATCTGCATCATGTGGTGCTCCACCACCAACACTAGGCTCCCCAACATCACCAACATTCTCATGCACGTCACCTGCAACATCGCCAGTAGCACTTGTATCACCATAATCAATACTAAATTCACCACCAAAATCACTATCACCAAGCATTACTGGGGTGTACACGTGAGCACTGGCATCAAACACACGCTCAGGAATAATGGGCTCCTGAACCCACACCAGAAGGCCTGGCCTCACTCGAGTCTTGCTCTAATAGTGGGCAGATACTGCACAGCACTTCTCACACCCATGGAACACGAATAACGTCAATGTTACACGAAAAGTCATAAAAAATATCAGTAGAACGTAGCACTGAACCTCCTTATGCTATATCTTGCCAAAACTAAGAAGGAGGCAGCATCTGGGAAGCGGATTGGCGAGGCTGTGACATAGCAAGAAATCTGTTGTGATTGGCTCAAAGGGTATGGTCCGAGGAGGTGCACTGTCATTGGCTCAGCGCTCTGACGGGATGTTGCAACTTTCTTGACCAGCGCACAGTCAGATCGTAGCTCCAGGCCTGAGGTAAATCACACTATTCTAGCTAGAGGGTTACATCCAACACCAACATGTAGAGGAAGGGTGAAAATAGTGACATCCACCAAAAACGCATTTTGACCAGGGTGTCGTTCACCCCTTCTAATGCTACCTCCAAAGTTGAGAATGCTGTACAGATGCGGTAGCTACTTCACTCCTGAGCAGTTGCTTCAAGTATATAAGGGATTCATTTGTCCTAACTTGGAGTACTGCTCTCGTATCTGTCCAACTGTTACATAGGGTGGAATCAAAGGCATTTCGTTTTATTAACTCTCCTCCTTTAGTTGATAATCTTTCTTCCCCTTTTCTTCGCCGCAATGTTCCTTCACTCTCTCTCTTTTACAGGTACTTTAACGGGCAATGCTCAGTGGATTTGGCATCCTGTATACCGCCGGCAAGGCCGTGGGCTCATAACACACGTCTTGCCTGCGGTACCCACCGTTTCTCTGTGGATGTCAGTCACACTAGAATAACCCGTTATATTACATCATGTGTCTCTGTAGGTGTGAGCGTATTAACGGAGTTAATCTCGATTTAGTGAACTATATTATTTCCACGCAACCCCAGCCCCTCTTCAATAGCTACAAATAACTGATTGGTTCCCTATTTTTATATATATATATACAGTTGTACCCCACTTAACGCGGTCAATTGAACCCAGAGGGTCCCGCGTTAAGTGAACAACAGAACATGGGATTAATTCCAATAGAAACCGGCCCGACCCCCAAACTCCACTTTTTGAAGGCACATACCTATGTTGTAGTAAAAATAACATCTTAATTTTATGATGGTACATGCACACAATTAATACTTAAGAGAAATAGAGAAATACAGTCGCCAAGTTAATGTCCATTCAAATAATGGACTCAACCTTGCCTCCCCCCCTCTTCCAACCGCGTGGTCAGTCCCAACCCTCCCCCCCACCCCCCACCAATCCTCCCTTCCAGGGTTTTTAACATTTAGTATTAAATAATACCTCAGATTAAAGTAAGGATAATATAATTGACATTGCTGGATTCCTTGTAAGACCAGGAATATTTTGAATATAAATGTCATATATTTTGCACAAAAGATAACATAGTTAATTTGAGAAAAATTTTTATCTAAAATTTGTATGTCTAATGCAAAAATATGATGTTTATATTCAAAATGATCATCAAATTATAAGAATTCCAGCAATGTAAATTATATTCAGACCGGGTAATTTGTATGAATTTTATGAGCTAAAACAAATATCTTCAGTTAATAAAAAAAAAAATAATTCTTCACGGGGTAACAGATGGTCGGTCGGTCCCTCCCTCCCCCCCACCCCCCACCAACCGTCCCAAGGAGATGTGTGGGATAACCACTAAATTTTAATAAATAATACCTCAAACTAAAGTTAGGATAATATAATTGACATTGCTGGATTCCTTGTAAGACCAGGAATATTTGAATATAAATGTCATATATATTGCACAAAAGATAACATAGTTAATTTGAGAAAAATTTTTATCTAAAATTTGTATGTCTAATGCAAAAATATGATGTTATATTCAAAATGATCACCAAATTATAAGAATTCCAGCAATGTAAATTATATTCTGGCCGGGTAATTTGTATGAATTTTATGAGCTAAAACAGGCAGTCAGGCAGGGTGGGGCAAATCTAAAAATAGCGTCTCGAGCCGGACACTCACCGCGTATATGTGGAAAAAATCCGTGTTAAGTGAAAGTTCAGCTCTGGCGAGGCACCGCGTATATGATAAAACGCGTTAAGTGAACCCGCGTTAGGCGGGGTAAATATATATATATATATATATATATATATATATATATATATATATATATATATATATATATATATATATATATATATATATATATATATATATATATACATTTTAGCGATTCTACATTTCTGGCGGGACCTACGCCAGAACACCAATTTCATTTTATGAGGTGCATCTACTTTATACTCGGCTAGGCCAATGGCGAACTTGAGATCTTTAAGGTTGCCCAATCATCAAAACATTACTGAGTTCTTCACCGCCACCCACAGCCGGCCCAAGTCAGTGATAGTGAGGATACTTGGACTTATATGGACTTTGAAGGGTTTGACAAAGAGCCCTGCAAGCCTCTGTAATTGGATAGTGATACGATTGATACAAGTGATAGGTGAGGGCCAATAATCACTGCCCTCTGCCTAGACCAACCCATCCCGTGTGCCCAACCATCTTTTCTACTAATGTAAGTGTTAAAAGAAACCTAATATTATTACGATATATCTCTTAATTATTAATTGTGTGTGCATACCATCATAAAATTAAGGAGTTATTTTTACACTAGCATGGAAGTATTGTGTCTGAAAAAAGTGGGTTTTTGCAGAATTACGGCCAGTCTCTATTTCAATTAATCTATATGTTTCTGTTGTTCACTTGTATAGGCGTCCGTCAAGTTCAATTGACGTGTAAGCGAAGTTTCACTGTATATATATATATATATATATATATATATATATATATATATATATATATATATATATATATATATATATATATATATATATATATATATATATATATATATATATATATATATATATATATATATAACCGACTTAGAAGCGGGGTTAAGGGACCAAATCGAATTAAATAAGTCCGCATTAGCAATTGCGTAAGTCGATATAGATAAAATCTATTGAAATACAGTACGGTAAGAAATGACTGAATAATGATGGTGGATACAAATTACAGTGAAAGTAATAAATAATAAGGATGGATACTGTGTGACTGAGCATAACCTTCATGCTTAGTCAGCTGAATTGCACGGGGTATTTTCTAATTATACATACTTTGGAACTACATTAACTGGAAGCGTTTCAGTATAGAAAATGCACGTGGCATGTCATTTTTAAATTTTTTTTTTATCTATATCTGGGCGGTCATAAAGTCCCGACAAGTCGTAGAATCCCACGTAGTCGTAAGTCGGGAATCTAAAATTGTACTCTTATATGTATATATATATATATATATACATATATATATATATATATATATATATATATATATATATATATATATATATATATATATATATATATATATATATATATATATATATATATATATATATATATATATATATATATATATATATACACACAGTGAACCCTAGCTTTACGCGGTCAATTGAACCCACGGTGGCCCGCGTAAAGCGAGAAACGCGTCAAGTGAACAACATAACATATGGGATTAATTGAAATAGAGACCGGGCCGACCACCAAACTCCACTTTTTCCCAACACAATACATATGTTTTAGTAAAAATAACATCTTAACTTTATGATGGTATGCACACACACATAATATTGAAGGGAACAATCAATAAGAGAATAATATACTGTAGGTTAGGTTAGAAAAAAACAAGGTTAGGGTCAACACTTACGTTAGTAGAAGAGATGGGTCGGCGTAAGGGAATGGAGGCTGGTTCCGAGGCAGAGGGCAGGCTACTGGCCCTCAGGTGAATCTTCATCAGTCATCCACACTTATTAGTGCCTCCCTGACAAATCCCTAAAAGTCACCATCACTGTCTCTGCCACTATCACTGGCTTGGGCTGGCTGTGATGCGTTGCGGGCGAAGAACTCGGTAATGCTTTGCTGACGGCTGGTGTTGATGTTGTCGTGATACACCTTGATGTAGGGCTCCATTGTCTGCAACAGCTGGGTAGTGAAGACTTCATACCGGTTATCATCAGGGTCGTCGGAAAGGAGGAGCTTGAGTTTCTCAACACACTCGATGGCACCCCTTTCATTACTATGCGATAACTTGCGTTCTTCTTGGGATGACGCACCACCTGCCTCTTCACTGACTTCATCATCATCTAACATCTCGTCGGCAGTCAGATCAGGATCCCTTATCACCTCCAGGATGTCGTCGTTGGTGGTCTCGGAGAAGCCTGCAGCTGTAACACTCTGCGCAGCTTCTCTGGTAAGGTCCACTGCTACTGCAACAGTCTGAACCTCACCAGTCACAGATTGACTCTGCCTCACACCTGGAATACCTTGCAACACATGTTTCCATGCGTGACGAACCGTTGCTACAGACACCTGATACCATGCCTCCACCAAGAAGTCCACAGCTTTCTTGATGTTGAATTTTCTCCAAAAATGTTTCACTAGTACTTCTTGCTCTGCCAACTGTTGTTCCTCGTCATCTTCGCTCTTGCTATCGGTGTCACCCAGGTTACGCAACTCATCCTTGGTGTTGATATAGTCGTTCAAGAGCTTAAATTTCTTTGCAGACAATGCAGCTTTCACATTACAGATCAATTCTTGGTCCATGGGCTGTATTAATGACGTAGTGTTGGGAGGAAGGAAGATCACTTTTACGTTGGGGTGACGATCTAACAGTACGGGCGAGTGTCCTGGTGCGTTGTCAAGCAGCAACAAAATCTTGAATGGAACATTCTGTTGCTCACAGAATTTTTTCACGTCGGGAACGAAACAGTCATCAAACCAGGAGAGGGACAGAGTAGAGAACATCCACGCCTTACGTGCGGTCAGCCAGTGCACATTTAGCCTGGTCATGTCCATGCTCTTGTAGGCGTGCGGCTTGCGTGTTGTGTGGATCACCGATAACTTCAGCTTAAAGGTGCCGGAGGCATTGGTGGTAAACAGGACGGTCATGCGCACCTTCTGCAACTTCTGGCCCCGACACTTGCTGGCAACGAAAGTCTTGGAAGGTAGCTTTTTCCAAAACAGACCACATTCGTCCATGTTAAACACCTGGTAGTCAGTGTACTGTCCTTCCTCCATAATCTCACGTAAAAACGGAGGAAAATCCCTAGCCGCAACACGGTCTGCACTCACTTCTTCACCACCAATGTTAATGTTGGTGATCTTGGTCCTCTTCTTAAATCTCTGCAACCACCCAGAGGAAGCATTGAAGGGTTTGGGCTCTGCAATTCCCATCTTACGTGACAATGCAGCATACAGTTAACGTGCGTAACTCCTTAACTGAGCGCGTGTCCACCGCCATGTTCCGTCACACCTGACAAATCAAGTAGCTCACAAGTAATTTCTCGGTCTTAAGAAGCACCTGGTTGTGGTAATACTTGATCATAGAAGCACCTGTAGACTTAGTGATGTTCATGTGCTCCTTTATCTTGGCTGCATCCTTCTTAATTGTCCGGATCAAAGATTCGTTAACACTATGCTGGCGCGCGAGATCAACCTGTCTTGTTCCTTTCTCCAACTCTTGGATGATCTTGTTTTTAATTTCGTAGCTTAGGGAACGTCGTATCTTCTTTGGCTTAGGGTGACTGGGTCCAGGTAATGCAAGGTTTCTTTGTGGTGGTGGTGGTGGTGGTGGTCCGGTGGAAGCCATTCTTATGGAACAATAGATACCGATATACACGGTGTAGCCTGAAGGGGTGTAATTGACGCGGGTAGGTGAAGGGGCTTGAATGCTCCCGCGGCGGGGCACGTCATAGTACATTAAACCAATCACCGCTAGCGGGGAAGGAGGTAAGGATGTTTGGCCCAATCACAGTCCGATACGTCATATGACGTCACCGATAACGCAATAAAGACATACACTGCGCAACCTACTCGCGCCGCTTACCCAACATGGCGGGATAGAGGGAGAGATGGCAGGAGGTTTGAATGCAAAAATGGCGCGGTGCGAGAGGACCGCCAGCTGTTCTCCGCGTAAAAGAGTACACACACCTCGTATAGTGAGCATTCCGTGTTCGGCAGGGTACCGCATAAACGTGGAAATGCGTAAAAAAACCCCGTGTAAAGCGGGGTAATACTGTATATACAGTCATGCGCCGGTTAACGTCCGACCGAACAACGTCCGATCGCATATACGTCAGTCCCATTCCGCGTTTCCACGTTTACGCGGTGCCCTGCCGGAACCCAGGATGCTCACATTCCGCGGTGCGTGTACCCCTTTACGCGGAGAGCGGCTGGCGAGCCGCGCCATTTTTGGATCCAAACCTCCCGCCATCCGCCATGTTGTGTAAGCGGCGCGAACATGGTGCGCACAAGGTCGCCCAGTCATCAAAACATTACCAGTTCTTCACCCGCCACCCACCACAGCCGGCCCAAGTCAGTGATAGTGATAATTATGGTGAGGATATGGACTTATATGGACTTTGGGGAGTTTGACAAAGAGGCCCTGCAAGCCTCTGTGGTGGATAGTGATACAATTGATACAAGTGACACAGGTGAGGGCCAATAATCTGCCCTCTGCCTCGGAACCAACCGCCCATCCCCGTGTGCCCAGCCATTTTTTCTACTAATGTAAGTGTTAAAAAACCTAATATTATTGATATTTCTCTTAATTATTAATTGTGTGTGCATACCATCATAAAGTTAAGATAATATTTTTACGACAACATAGTTGTGTGTCGTCAAAAAGTGGAGTTTGGGGATCGGCCCGGACTCCATTTCAATTAATCCCATATGTAATGTTATTCACTTTACGCGTTTCTCACTTTACGCGGGACCCTCCGGGTTACATTAACCGCGTAAAGTGAGGGTTAACTGTATATATTTAGTGGGTCTAAATGGTCGTAAAATGGGAAACTTGGGGTTGGGTCTTGGGTGCCTGGAACCAATTAAAATAAATCCCATAGGTTCTGTACTTTCGTTATAGACGGGGTCCCAATTAGGCGCGATAACCAAGGGATGACTGTATATACTTGTGACACTGGCCAGTTGCTTCTGGTGTTATGGTACAGGGGTACCAAGTGACAGCACTAGGATCCCGCTTCCTCTATCAAGGAATAAACAATTAAAATTTAAATTGAAAAAAAAACTTTCAAATAAATTACTATCTTACAAGAATCCCTCTAATGTAAATTATATTCACCCAGGTCGTTTGGGTGGAAAATTATGAGAAGAGCTTAGTCACTCTTAAGTAATGATAAATAAACACGCAGGCAGGCCTTCAGCGCCAACTGTCAAATCTTATTTCAAATAAATAAACAAACAAAAGCTAGACATTATGTCACCTCACCTCCCGCCCCCTTCCCCCCACCCCCTTCGTCCCACCACCCTCGTGTTCAAGATAAAAGATTGGTGATTTCTTTATGTTTATTTTGTATAATATCTCAGACTAGAGTTACGATAATATAATTTGCATTGCTGAAATCCTTGCAAGACAGAGATTAATTTGAATATAAGCGTCATATATTTTGCTCAAGATATAAAAAATGTAGTAATTAGTGTACAATGTACATTTTATAAAAAGTTTTTCAACTGTATTTTTGGGTAGATTTACACAAATTTCTTCATTTATTTTCACCCATTTACATTCGCACACCATACTAAAATAAACGTAAAATAAATTAGTGCAAAGCTGGACTGCACATGTACTAATTTGATTACGATACTAAAATTGTTATGTCTAGTGCGAATTACAACATGTTTATATTCAAATAAATCAGTATCTTACAAGGATCCCAGCTATGTTAATTATATATTCCTAGGTCATATCACTAGCATTTTAAAATGAAAGAAGCTTAGTAGGACTGTTAAATAAACACACAGAGACCTTCGGCTCAAACTTATCACCTCAACCCCCCCACCCCTGACCCCTCGCTGGGTGAGTGGAGCCTTCAGTCCCCCAGCCAGGCTTTTAGGCTTACAGTTTTTATCTTCTATAATATCTCAGAATAAAGTTAGGAGATTATAATTTGCATTGCTGGAATCCTTGTAAGACAGCCAATAATTTGAATATAAACGTCATATATTTTACTCAAGAGATAAAAATTGTTGTACATTAGTGTACAGTATAGTACATTTTATAAAAAAGTTTTTCAACTGTATTTTTGGGTAGATTTACATAGATTTCTTAGTGCAAAGCTGGAGTGCACATGTACTAATTTGGTTACGGTACGAAAATTGTTTTGTCTAGTGCAAATTATAGCCTGTTTATATTCAAATAAATCAGTATGTTACAAGAATCCCAGCTATGTTAATTATATTCACCCAGGTCATTTCACTGGCTTTATATAAGAGAGAAGCTTAGTCACCTAAGAACTGATAAATATACACGCTTTAGACCTGGGCCTGTGCCAACTGTCAAACGTACTACCTCCCCTCCCCCCACGCCCCCTCACACCCTCTCTCTCCCCCATCTACTGGTGTTGCTGGAATCCTTGTAAAACAGTGAATAATTTTAATATAAACGTCATGTATTTTGCACAAGAGATAAAAATTAATCACATGTATCACATTACAGATAGTGATTTAAGAGTAAAAGTGCATATGTACAGTACGTATATAGTATTCCACATACACGTAAGTATAAATAAAAAGTTTATATGATGATCGGACAACGTCCATTTCGGTTAACGTCACGTTTCCAAGAACGTATCTAGGACGTTAACCGGCGCATGATTGTGTGTGTGTGTGTGTATATATATATATATATATATATATATATATATATATATATATATATATATATATATATATATATATATATATATATATATATATATATATATATATATATATATATATATATATATATATATATATATATATATATATATATATATACACACAGTCGGCCCTTAACATACGCGGGGGTTAGGTAACAGAGATACCCGTGAATGTTAAGAATCCGCGTATTTTTGCTGGCCCCCCATGTCCTTATTTACCGTATACTGTATACCTGTGTGTAGTTCGAGTTTTTAAGACCAAATTTTTGGGCCAAAAATTGGGGGTCGACCTCTAAATGGGTAATAGTTTCGTTAGGTTGAAAAATATTTACCAGTAACTACCAGTAAGCAATGGAAACGACGCACCACCAGCTGTGAGTGTCGGTACAGTTGCCAGGGCAGATCTCTTGCGTCATCATAGCATGCCCAAAGAAGCCAAATGCATGGTATGGTAGCACAGGACGATGAAAAACATAAAGTATTCATTTTTTAAGGTTTATTTATAGATACATAAATTTTTGTTCATTACATTTGAAACATCAATCTTTGTTAATTAAATTTGAAACAAAAGAAAACTACGATACCGTATTTCTAAATACCGGATATTTTCATTAAAATATTACATCACAAGTATATTTTACCTTAACTTGACTGAATGAATGTATTCTCAGAAATAAATATGGAAATGTAATATTGGCGGACTAATACTACAGCTGGTGGACCGCCAAATGCAAGTGAAAACATGTTGAGGTCAGCTCGTAAGAAACTCGTTAATCGAGGGATTGCTCGTTAACTGAAGTTAAGAATCTTATGGAAGGTAACTCGTTAACCAAAATCTCGTTAACCGAGGCGCTCGTTAACCGAGGGACCACTGTAATAATAATAATTTGGTCATCGTCGCACCAATAGACAAACATAAATAAAACTTACACAACTTCACAATGAAACATCTTACCTTCCTCAAAGACTCGGCCACAACAAGAGGATCATCTTCTGGGCTCCAAGAAAAATTTTCTGGACCGTTGTCATTTTCATCTAACACATTAATATAGATGTGGCAATCTTCAGTTGAGAGCACTGTGGAAACAAGGAACACATTAATTTTTTTTTAACTTCACATTCAAATGATTCATTCAGAAATAAGATGTTATATATATATACACAATAGAAACTCGATAAATTGGACTAATTAGGGCAGACACTAGACAGTAAAATGCAAAAGTCAGAAAAAAGTGAATACAGTACAGTGAACCCTCACTTTATGCGGTTAATTGAACCCACGGCGGCCCGCGTAAAGTGAGAAACGCGTAAAGTGAACAACATAACATATGGGATTAATTGAAATAGAAACCGGGCCGACCCCCAAACTCCACTTTTTCCCGACACAATACGTACGTTTTACTAAAAATAACATCTTAACTTTAAGATGGTATTCACCCACACATAATATAGAAGGGAACAATCAATAAGAGAATAATAAACTGAAGGGTAGGTTAGAAAAAAACAAGGTTGGGGTTAACACTTACATTAGAAGAAGAGATGGGTCGGCGTAGGGGAATGGAGGCTGGTTCCGAGGCAGAGGGCAGGCTACTGGCCCTCAGGTGAGTCTTCATCGGTGTCATCCACACTTACTAGTGCCTCCCTGACAAATCCCTCAAAGTCATCATCACTGTCTCTGCCTCTGTCACTATCACTGGCTTGGGCTGGCTGTGGTGGGTTGCGGGCGAAGAACTCTGTTATGCTTTGCTGACGGCTGGTGTTTATGTTGTCGTGATAAACCTTGATGTAGGGCTCCATAGTCTGCAACAGCTGGGTAGTGAAGATTTCAAACCTGTTTGCGCCAGGGTCGTCGGAAAGGAGGAGCTTGACTTTCTCGATACATTCGATGGCACCCCTTACATTACTATGGGATAAGCGGCGTTCTTCTTGGGAGGACGCACCACCTGCCTCTTCACTGACGTCATCATCATCTACTATCTCGTCGGTAGTCACATCAGGATCCCTTACCACCTCCAGGATGTCGTCGTTGGTGGTCGCGGAAGAGCCTGCAGCTGTAACACTCTGCGCAGCTTCTCTGGCAAGGTCCACTGCTACTGCAACAGTCTGAACCTCACCAGTCACAGATTTACTCTGCCTAACACCCGGAATGCCTTGCAACACATGTCTCCATGCGTGACGAACAGTTGCTACAGACAGCTGATCCCATGCCTCCACCAAGAAGTCCACAGCTTTCTTGACGTTGAATGTTCTCCAGAATTGTTTAAAAAGTACTTCTTGCTCTGCCAACTGTTGATTCTCGTCGTCTTCGCTCTTGCTATCGGTGTTGGTGTCACTCAGGGTACGCAACTCTTCCTTGGTGTTGGTGTAGTCGCTCAGGAGGTTGAATTTTTTAGCAGAGAATGCAGCTTTTACATTACAGATCAATTCTTGGTCCATGGGCTGTATTATAGACGTAGTGTTGGGAGGAAGGAAGACCACTTTTACGTTGGGGTGACGATCTAACAGTAGGGGCAAGTGTCCTGGTGCGTTGTCAAGCAGCAACAAAATCTTGAATGGCACATTCTGTTGCTCACAGAATTTCTTCACATCGGGAACGAAACAGTCATCAAACCAGGAGAGGGACAGTGTAGAGAACATCCACGCCTTACGTGCGGTCAGCCAGTGGACAGTTAGCTTGGTTATGTCCATGCTCTTGTAGGTGTGCGGCTTGCGTGCTGTGTGGATCACCAATAACTTGAGCTTACAGGTACCAGAGGCATTGGTGGTAAACAGGAGGGTGATGCTCTCCTTCTGCAACTTCCGGCCCCGACACTTGCTGGCATTCTTCACAACGAAGGTCTTGGAAGGTAGCTTTTTCCAAAAAAGACCAGATTCGTCCATGTTAAACACCTGGTCGTCGGTGTACTGTCCTTCCTCCATAATCTCACGTAAAAATGGAGGAAATTCCCTAGCCGCAACACGGTCAGCACTAGCTTCTTCACCACCAATGTTGATATTGGTGATCTTGTTCCTCTTCTTAAACCTCTGTAACCACCCAGAGGAAGCATTAAAGGGTTTGGGCTCTGTAATTCCCATCTTTCGTGACACTGCAGCATACAGTTCATGTGCGTACTCCTTAACTGAGCGCGTGTCCACCGCCATGTTCCGTCGCGCCTGACGCACCAAGTAGCTCACAAGTAATTTTTCCGTCTTGAGAAGCACCTGGTTGTGGAAATAATTGATCATAGAAGCACCTGTAGACTTTGTGATGTTCATGTGCTCCTTTATCTTGGCTGCATCCTTCTTAATTGTCCTGATAGTTGATTCGTTAACACCATGCTGGCGCGCGAGATCAACCTGTCTTGTTCCTTTCTCCAACTCTTGTATGATCTTATATTTGATTTCGTAGCTTAAGGAACGTCATGTCTTCTTTGGCTTAGGGCGGCTGGGTCCAGGTAATGCAAGGTTTCTTTGTGGTGGTGGTGGTGGTCCGGTGGAAGCCATTCTTATGGAACAATGGATACCGATATACACGGTGTAGCCGGGCGGGGTGTAACTGACGCGGTAGGTCAAGGGGCTTGAACGCTCCTTCGGCGGGGCACGTCATAGTACTACATTAAACCAATCACAGCTAGCAGGGAGGGAGGTAAGGATGCTTTGCCCAATGACAGTCCGCTACGTCATATGACGTCACCGATAACGCAACAAAGACATACACTGCGCAACCTACTCGCGCCGCTTACACAACATGGCGGATGGCGGGAGAGGGCGGGAGGTTTGGATCCAAAAATGGCGCGGCGCGAGAAGACCGCCAGCCGCTCTCCGCGTAAAGGGGTACACGCACCGCGGAAAGTGAGCATTCCGTGTTCGGCAGGGTACCGCATAAACGTGGAAACGCGTAAAGTGGGACCGCGTAAAGCGAGGGTTGACTGTATATGGGGAGGGGGTGTTGGAAATAACACTGCTTATCTGAAGTGTTTAAAGAAAATCAGTTTTTATGTTATGATATTACTGCACTTCAACATCTAAGGTCTTTAAATGCATAACAAGGTTATTATAAGAATATTACATCAACAATAAAAAAGTATAAAACTACTCTATGGGTTGAAAATCAGACATAAGTCTGGTTGTCACCAACTGTTTTCACCGATATGATTGTTATTTACTGTCAAGTGTTATATGTAAGTAACCACAGAATTTGTCTTATGAATAAAGAAAAAACTGTATACTGTACAGTACTATAAAGATAAAAATAAAAACAAATACGTGTAGGAGTATATTGTATGTGGAAGATGAGTGTTTATCTTGGAGCAGCTAGCAGAGGTGTACAAGTAGCCAAACTGAGCCATCATATAACAACCAAAGATAGTAAATAAAGTTTTAAATAAGGTATCTTCATATCAAATACTATAGTGTATTATTGTGACCCCTGTTGTAAGCTGGTCTGCTGAAAGTTCTAACAGGAATGCATCTTGAATAAATATCCTTCTCATACAGCTTATCCTTTTATTTTCAAGTCATATGAAAATTACATACAGTGCTGTATTGCATTTAGAGACGTAGGTACAAAGCTAGACGTCGCATTCTGGACTTTATCACAAAACTGTTTCTTAGAAAAAAAAAAGCTTTTTTTTCTATTACTGAAGATGTTTTATTAATCATGATGAACCATAAACCATAAAGGGCCAATCATATGAGAATATAATACTGAATCAATAAATAAATAAACCTGACGAATGCAGCAACACCTGATAACCCCCAGCCTGCTTACATACTCAAGTGTCTTAGTTCTCAGTAGGCCTATAGCAAATCTGATTAAGACCACTGTATAGTATTCAGTAAGTGTGGTTCATTTCATAAGATTTATTTACTAATCTTCCCCATTTCTTATTGTTATTATTATTATAATTATTTTGTATTTCTGGTGACCAGAGCAACTCAGATTCCGAAAAAAGCGAATTCCGAAATACTGAAGTCCGATTTATTGAGATTTTAACTGTACCAGTGGTCCCTCGGTTAACGAACACAATTCGTTCCAGAAGGTCGTTCGTTAACCGAAAATTTCGTTAACCAAAACCATTGTTTCAATGGGATTTAGGGTAATTGGTTCCAGCTCACCGAAAATTACATACAAACTAAAAATAAATGCAGTAAAGTACACTTACATTGAGGTGTGCATGTAGAAGGCTCCTGGTTGATGATGATGATGATGGGAATTAGAATGGAGGTGGAGGAGAAGGTGTAATTCAAGATTATTTTCTTTACATCAACACTCCATTGCATTATATATTGTCAATATGTAAAATAAACTTCAGAATGACCAATAATTGTACTGTACTGTAAAAATAGTTTATGTTCAAGAGAGTCTCAAGCAATATGTTACCTCTACTGAGCAGAGACACAAACTGAAGCCATTCTGGGGAAGTCAAGCGGCTGTTTGGCTAGGTAAAAACTAGTTCCCTGTACTTCAATTATGATAAATAATTGTTAGAATGACTAAAAACTTTAATATAAGACTTGGAAAATTATTGAATAGTACAACCTTCCTGATATTTACTGAAATGGTAACAAATTTAAGCCCTAAAACCGATTACTGTATTGGCGGACTAATACTACAGCTGGTGAACAGGCAAAAGCAGGCGAAAACATGTTGTCAAAAATTCGAAAGGAATTCGTTAACCGAAATTTTTTCATTAACCGAAGTGAAGAATCTTATGGAAGGTAATTCGTTAACCGAAATTTCGTTAATCGAGGCGTTCATTAATCAAGGGATCACTGTATATATACAGTATAGTCTCGGTTTACACAGATTTCCTTTACGCGGCACCTGGCCAGACCGGCAATTATTAGTTACGCGGTACATTCCATCACTTACGCGAGAAGCGGCGCGGGCAGGGTGAGTGCTAGGTCGCCCAGTCAACAAAACATTACCGAGCTCTTCACCCACCACAGCCAGCCCAAGTCAGTGATAGTGAGGATATGGACTTTGAGGGGTTTGACAAAGCCTCTGTGGTGGATAGTGATACAGGTGAGAGCCAATAATCTGCCCTCTGCCTCGGAACCAACCCCCCATCCCCGTGTGCCCAGCCATCTCTTCTACTAACGTAAGTGTTAAAAAACCTAGATAAGTTCTTGGAAACGTGACGTTAACCGAAATGGACGAAATGGAGGTTGTCCGATCATCACATAAATTTTGTATTGATACTTACGTGTATGTGGAATACTATATACGTACATATACACTCTTACTCTTAAATCACTACTGTAATGTGATACAAGTGATTAATTTTTATCTCTTGTGCAAAATATATGACGTTTATATTCAAATTATTCACTGTCTTGCAAGGATTCCAGCAATGCAAATTATATTCTCCTAACTTTAGTCTGTGATATTATATAAGATAAAAACTGTAATCCTATTACCACCAAACCCTTGCTGGGAGGGGGGGGGGAGGAGGGAGTGAGGGAGGGGAGGTGACAGTGACATGTTGGACAGTTAGAGCTGAAGGTCAGTGAAGTATTTACTTGTTTATTTATGTCCTTTAGATTGAGTTTTTGTTTTTTGCTTATAAAATGTCATAGAAGTGACCGGGGAAAATATAATTTACATTGCTGGAATTCTTATAAGATAGTGATTAATTTGAATATAAACGTCATATATTTTGCACAAGAGATAAAAATTTTACCACATTAGTACAATAGTACATTTTAATAATGTAAAAATTTTTCAACTGTATTTTTGGGTGATAATAATTAATGGGATAAAGGTTGTTTTAGACATATAGTTTTCTTTTATAAAATGTCACGGACTTGACTTAGCAGAACATAATTTGCATTGCTGGAATCCTTGCAAGATAGCAATTAATTTGAATAACAACATCTCATAGTTTGACAAGAGATCAAATTTTTAGTTCTTTTGCTTAGTACATTTGAGTACAAAGTGAGCAAAGTGTTATATTACTAAAAATTATGGCTTTTTCACAGGGAAAAGTCTGTATAACTAGCCCTAGTGGTCAGGATATTATGGTATCGAATGTTACAGACTACAGATATTTCAAATAAATTCTTTGTCTAGTTCTGTACATAGAGACTGGTGGTGGAGAAGACCCTTGGGGTTTAGAAACTGTAATAATTTGAGCTTATTAATACCAGGACCCTTGACTTGACGCAATATCAGGTCACCCATTGTTAGGTGGGGGATTAGTGAGTCTTGTGACCTGAAGATGCTTTGAATGACATTATTTTATACCTATGAGGTACTGTATATACATCGTGCTGTACTGTATTGTATATGAAGGGTAGAGGTATTAATAAGCACAGATTAATTATTACAGCAATGCATTTTTACTAATTAATGAAAAACAAATAAACAATATTGTATCATGAATGGGGCAGTATAGTGGTGCAATGGTCAGCATTCATGCTTCACAAGCAAGCGGACCCGGGTTCGATCCTCGGGCAGGGTGAAACTATGGGCAAGTTTCTTTATGCCATTTGCCACAGTCTACCCACCAGTAATTGGGAACCTGGATGTTAATCGATTTGCGTATCGTATTCCGGGGTAATGGTTAGCCAGTGCAGTTGACGAGTTGTCTGGTCTTCTCGGACTATTCCTTGACACTGGGTCATGCAGTTCGTTAACTCAGGGTCTGGTTGTTGTTTTGGTGACATCTTCTACACCTAAAAGAAATTCACACCTAGGCAGCCCTTGGGTCAGCCATCCTCGTTATTATAGTGGTTGGTGACAAACAATCAATGAGGTGATTCTTTGCAGGGTGGGGGATGGCGCAGTCACATTTACCCTCCAAATGAACCCTTCTCCCTATCCCCTCCCTTCCTCACAGCATTTGTTATAAACTTCATTTTGTGTTAGAGCGATGAATTTGATACCATAATGATAGTGAATAAATTCTCTATGAGATGTTTCTAATATCAAGTCTTTAAATGACAAGCCAAATAATAATATACAACTAAGTAGTTTACTGTATATGAAGGGTCCTGGTATTAATAAGCTCAAATTATTACAGTTTCTAAGCCCCAAGGGTCTCCTCCACCACCAGTCTCTATGTACAGAACTAGACAAAGACTTTATTTGAAATAGTCTGTAACATTCGATACCATAATATCCTGACCACTGGGCTAGTTATACAGACTTTTCCCTGTGAAAAAGAGATAATTTTGAGCAACATATTACTGTACTCACATTGTACTCAAATGTACTATCTAAAGGACTAAAATTATTATCTCTTGTGCAAACTGTGCAAAGTGTATACTGGAATTAATTACTATCTTGCAAGGATTCCAGCAATACAAATTATATTCTGCTAAGTCAAGTCCGTGGCATTTTATAAGAGAAAAACTATAACCCTAAAACAACCTTCATCCCATTCATCATTATCACCCACCGCCGTCTCCCTCCCCTGCTGGATGGGGGGAGTGGTGAGGGGGAGGTGGGGTGCTGACAGCCAGGAGGAGAGAAGATTATAAAAGACAGGGAATTTAAGTTTTTCGCTGACAAAATGTCACTATTTTGACTTAGAATATAAATTGCATTTCTGGATTTCTTGCAAGATATTGATTAATTTGAGTCCAAACTTCCCATAGTTTCAACTAGACATACAAATTTTAGTAATTAACTTATTACAACTGAGTACAAGTTGTGATAATTTATGAGGTTCCTCAGCAGTTGTGGTTGCAGTTGCGAGGCTTCGTGACATCACTAGTGTATAATGCGTCTCCATATGCCCTGGTTTATTCACTGATCAGTTGTCCAAGTGCAAAAGTAGCCAAATCAAGCCATCATGTATCCATTAATTTTAAAATAAATATTATAAAGTAAAGTTTTATAGGACAATAGATAAGTAGTGCTATTAATGTGTGTGCTGTGTAAGTGTCTTGCCATGTCACCTCACCTATTGCCTCGTCACCTCACCACCTGACTTGTTACCTCACCTTTTGCCTCGTTAGCGTAGCTCAGAATTACATTACTGTAATATTTTACTTTTTTAGCATTGCATGTACAGGTAGTTCTGCTATAACGCAATAATTGTGTTCTTGTAAAATATCGTGTTATAGAAAATCGCGAAATAGAAATAACAGGGCTTATGGAGAAAATAGGGTTAGGTGCAGATTAATCGAAATCGAAAAAATTTAGTAGTTAGCCTAACACAAGGGATAGCACAGTCTAAATAAATGTTACATTCATATCTAATAATGAAATCATACAGTAAATGTAACACTTTACCTTGAAAAAATATGAATGTAACGTTATAGCAGAACTCGCTGTACTTTAAAGAAATATTTATATATGTACAGTATTTATTAATAGACCCAGAGCAGAAAAATCCAGCGTGAGGATACGGTTAAACATGATTCAATCTTTCATAATACCAGGAACCCTTGTACCCAGGCCCTGAGCACAAAGGTTTGGAATAATTATCTTGCAATTTTCTCAGATTTTCTGGTAATTGCACATTATTTCATAATCGATATTGCTCCCAAACCCATTTTTTTTCTTCAGAAAATGGTCCTGATTTTCAACCTTGGAAGTTGTGCCCAAACCCGGAATTTAGGGAATTTTCTGGAATAATTCCGAGCAAATTTCATTTCCGGTTAATGGAGAGTTTCAGGTTTGAGAGATTCTGGTTAATGGAGCTATTACTGTATTATGAAAGATTATGAAGGTGGCACCATCCCCCTCCCAACACACCAGATACGAGGCTTCCTGCTGGAACAAAGATAGTCGTGGGTCTTTAAAAGACCATTGACACTTAAGAAAGGAACAAAATAAGTTATCATTTAATAATAATAGGTACAGTATTACCCTGCTTTACACGGTTTCACTTTCAGCAATTTCTCATTTAAGCGGTACCTCGCCACAACCGGACTTGCACTTTCCGCGGTGCATCTACTCATATACGCGGATGAAGTATAATTTTTTGTTTAGCTCATAAAATTCATAAAAATTACCCGGCCAGAATATAATTTACATTGCTGGAATTCTTACAATATGATGATCATTTTGAATATGAACATCATGGATTTTGCATTAGACATACAAATTTTAGATCTAATGTAATAATTTGGTTTACACAAAGCAAATATTTTATCGTTTGTGCAAAATATATGAGGTTTACATTCAAAATATTCCCTGACCTGCAAGGAATCCAGAAATGTCAATTATATTATCCTAACTTTAGTCTGAGTTATTATTTATTACTAAAAATGTAAAGATACTGTTTTCTCCCAAAAATTTCTCTGGTAGGGAGGGAAGGTGGGGGGTGGGGGGAAGGGTTGGGACCGACTGACCCAGCTGGCGTGAGTGTGAGGAGGGGGGGAAGGTGGGGTACTTTGATTGACAGATAGTGTCGTGAAGAATATTTTTTTTTTTATTAACTGAAGATATTTGTTTTAGCTCATAAAATTCATACAAATCACTTGGCCAGAATATAATTTACAGTGCTGGAATTCTTACAATATGATGATCATTTTGAATATAAACATCATGGATTTTGCATTAGACATACAAATTTTAGATCTAATGTAATAATTTGGTTTACACAAAGCAAATATTTTATCTTTTGTGCAAAATATATGAAGTTTACATTCAAAATATTCCCTGACCTGCAAGGAATCCAGAAATGTCAATTATATTATCCTAACTTTAGTCTGAGGTATTATTTATTACTAAACGTTAAAATCTAGTGTTTTCACCCAAACATTTCTCAGAGAGGTAGGGGTCAGTGAGCTGGGAAGAGGGGGGTGGGATTTGAGTCCATTATTTGAATGGACATTAACCTGGCGACTGTATTTCTCTTAAATATTAATTGTGTGTGCATACCATCATAAAATTAAGATGTTATTTTTACTACAACATGGGTATTGTGTCGGAAAAAGTGGAGTTTGGGGGTCGGGCCAGTTTCTATTGGAATTACTCCCATATGTTCTGTTGTTCACTTTACGCGGTTTTCACTTTCCGCGGTACCCCGTGGGTTCAATTGACCGAGTAAATCGGGGTACTACTGTATTATTATTAAACCGAAGGTAGAATTATATCACATCGTAATTTGGGCTAAGACGATGAAAATTCTTACAGTCTGGGCACCCCCCCATTCCCTCAGAATTGACAACGGCGACAGCTGTCAAGCACTGCTTGCCCCACAGGTGGAAGTATATATATGGAAGAAGACAGTTTATGACAGGACATATATAAACATGGGGAACCAGAGGTTAAAACCCCAGGGTCACCACGTAGCTCGTCCCGCTAATTCTCCTCTGGCAAAAAAAGAAATGTTTATTCAGTTTATATTTTTTATCTTATAATAATTTGAATTATTTATCTATTTATTTTTGCACATTTTGTATGTAGAATTGTGAGTGCATATACTGTACAGTAAATCCTCAGTTAAAGTGTCTGAGTTGGCAAGGATTTAAATTAGTATTTGATGTTTTAATTGCCTGTATGTTGGCCTGGCGAGTTAATGCTAGGCATTTACATACCTAGGTATAAAGAGAGACGTCGCATTCTGGACTATATCACAAGAACCTTTTTTTTTTTTTTTTAATGGACATTAGACCACCCAGGCACAGGTCATTTATAATGACCCACATCAAGGCCTGGGGGGTGAAAATATTATAAAATAATAAGAATAATTATGATGAAGATAATAATAATACAGTGGTCCCTCGGTTAACGAATACTACAATTTGTTCCAGAAGGTTGTTTGTTAACCGAAAATTTCGTTAACCGAAACCATTGGTTCAATGGGTTTTTGGTTAATTGGTTCCAGCTCACCGAAAATTACCTTAAGTTAGAAAAATGCATTAAAGTACACTTACTTTGAGGTGTGTATGTAGAAGGCTCCTGGATGATGATGCTGATGTGAATTTGAAATGGGAGGTGAAGGAGGAGAAGGAAGTGGGGGTGGAGGAGAAGCATTTTACTGCTTCTTGGAAGGTGAGTCACCTTCCATGAAAATGTCAGGAACCTCTGGACTGACAGATTCTCCACCAGGAACATCCTCTCTCATTCTTGAAGTGGAAGGCTGAGGGGTAGCATCTGTTTCCCGATGTCTTTTAGTAAAGAAACTGTCAATTTTGGGTTGTGGGGCATTTCTCCTCCTCATCATTAACTGATGTTTGAAGGAGACCACTCTCTCCTCAACATTACACAAAATAGGTTCTGTTGTTTCCACATCTGGGTGCCTTGAAGCCAGTTTCCTGGACATCTCCCGGTGGTGAACAATATCTTTTAAATCTGAAGAAGACATGGTATGGTCATCACTTCCCTTTCCTCCTCACCACTGTCAGCCTCCAACATCTCATCCAGTTGCTGCAAGTCATCAGGAGTAAGTTCCTGCTCATGAGACATCACAAGCTCTTCCACATCAACCTCCTCCACTTCGAGGCCCAATGACTGACCAATGGACACAATCTCCTTGTCCAACTCTGCTTCTTCTTCAAATCCCTCAAAATCATGAACTGCTGATGGCCACAGTGCTTTCCATGCAGAATTGAGGGATCTAATGGAGACTTCTTGCCATGAGGACACAATCAATTTTGCAGCCTCCAGGATGTTAAATTGTGTCTTCCAGAACTGTGCCAGTGTTAGTTCAGGATCAGTGGAAGTTGCCTGGAAACACCGGAACATTTTCTTCATGTACAACTTCTTGAAGTTGCTGACCACATTCTGGTCCATTGGCTGCATGCTTGATGTAGTGTTGGGAGGCAAAAACAACACTTTGACAAAGTCAAATTGAGCCTCCAATGTGCTGGCAAGTTCAGGGTCATGGCTAGGGGCATTATAAATTAGGAGAAGAGCCTTTAAAGGGAGTTTATTGGTGGTTAGGTAGCTCTTGACAGAAGGGCAAAACACCTCAACAGCCCATTCATTAAAGAGCTGTCTTGTCACCCATGCCTTACGGTTGGACTTCCAATAAACCCCAAGCTTTCCTCTTACCACTTTTTGTTGTTTGAACACCCTGGGGTTCTCAGAGTGGTAGACAAGCATAGGCTTCAGTCGGAAATCCCCTGAAGCATTAGCACCAAGCAATAGAGTGAGTCGGTCCTTCATGGGTTTATGCCCAGGTAAAGAGGCTTCATCTCTGGTGATGAATGTCCTTTTGGGCATTTCCTTCCAGAACAGCCCAGTTTCGTTCACATTGAACACTTGCTGTGGAAGATAATTTTCTTCATCCACCAGTTTCTTAAAGTCCACTACAAACTTTGCTGCTCCTTCTTTATCTGCACTTGCAGCCTCACCATGCCTAATAACACTGAAAATGTCACTTCTTTTCTTAAATTTTTCAAACCAGCCCTTGCTTGCCCGAAAATCTTCAAACTCTGTGCCAGAAGAACCAGGTTGATCTTCCTTTAAATGTTCATAAATCTCCCTGACTCTTTCACAAATAAATTCTGTAGAAACCTCTCTGTTTCTGCTATCAATGATCTACCTCTAAACAGTCTGGTAGATTTGTCTCTCACTTTCACTTCTTTGACCTTGTCTTTCTGTGCAGGAAACTGATGCCAAGCTTGGTGTGTTGAGTGGCTGTTTGGCGCGTGAAAAACTAGTTTCCTGTACAGTACTTCAATTATGTTCAATAATTGTTAAAATGACTAAAAAATTTAATACGTATAGAACTTTTAAAATTATTGAAAAGTACAACCTTCTTGATATTTACTAAAATGGTAATGAATTTAAGCCCTAGAACCGATTACTGTATTGGCGGACTAATACTACAGCTGGCGAGCAGCCGAATGCAAGCGAAAACATGTTGGGGAAAATTTGTAAGGAATTCGTTAACTGAAATTTTTTCGTTAACCGATGTGAAGAATCTTTTGGAAGGTAATTTGTTAACCGAAATTTCGTTAACCGAGGCGTTCGTTAACCGAGGGATCACTGTAATAATAATAATAATAAAATTAATAAAAATATATAAAAATAAATTCTAATTAAATGCCAGGTAGCGACGTGTCCTCCCAATATTATGTATTAAGTAATTACCCGGTAGATGTTTTAATTGCCTGTAGGTTGGCCTGGCGAGTTATTGCTAGGCATTAAAATACCAAGGTATAAGCTAGGCGTCGCATTCTGGATTGAACAAAAAAATAACAATTATGATAAAAAAAAATAATAAAAATAAAAAATAAATATAAATACTACTACTACTAATATTAATGGAGCCATAAATAAATACAAAAATGAAAAAAAAATCAAGAGCAAGAAATGATATATTGTATGTACTGTATGTTGTATTGTCAAAGTAAGAGAAACAATTGAAACCTGCAATTGTGTGTAAATGAGGCAAAAAGACGGATCAGCAACCTGGGACTTAAGTCACAATTTTTGTGATGCCATATGGCAGCAAGGTCCACCATTAGACAACACATTATACTTCCAATATCTTCCCAGGTGGTAGTACCTCCCTGTTTTGTAGCTGCCTACTACCTACTGTAATTGTCAGTAGAGTACAGAAAGAGAGTGAGGTGTGTGTGTGTGATTCCAAAGCAAGCAGTATCCACAATAGAGTACAATATATATTTCTTACATGTCTATGTATGACACCACACTTACCCGTACAGTTATTTTCATCCTTTTCACAGCCATCATGTGCACGGAATACAAGTGTCCAGGTATCATACATCTCTCGATCCACTTTCCTATCTTTGTCCAAGAAGACCACCACTTTTCCTGAAAGTGCCAAATAAAAATACATTGAGAGAGGAAGAGATAGAAATCAACTGCTTCTACTGAAATGGAGATGGAGTAACACAAAAACTACCACTTCTCCTGACAGTACAAAAAAAAGTACAGGTACTGTACTACATCTTTGGGCCTGTATAAAAGGCCTCCTGGATGTCATCCTCTGCATCCAGTGTTGGAATATAGGCAATGATGAAGGAGGAATGATAAAAGATGTTTAGAGAAACACAGAATGTTAGAAGCATTCATTGATCCCAAACTGGTGTGAAAAATCCAACTCTCTAAATCTGATTGTGCTTTGGGGTCGGCTTACCATTCTATAAGAGTGTAGATGGTTCCCTGTTCTGTGATTTGGCCCTTGTCTGGAAGATGGGACTCACTAAGAGCTGCTATGTCACTGTTAAACCTACACAGCTCTCTTGCCACAAGGCTCTTCACCCTCTCAGGATATTGATTTCTGGACCAATGATGTGCTAATTTTGAGCAAGGTACTTTATTTTTGCTTTATCCTCTTCACCATTGATTGGTCTGTTAACTGCTTGGGCAAGCAGTCTAGTCTCTGCTATGCACTTTTGGCAAGTACTGGCTCCAAAATGTACGTGAACCTGTATCACTGTTGGACAAGTCTCATCTTGAAAAAGTTTACATTAGGTGCTGTCACAACACTGGCAGATTCTTCCAAGAGTTCATAACTTTCACTCCAAAGAAGTTTGCCCAGACAATTTTCTGAACTTGTGGCTTCTTCAGTCTCAGGCTGTGACCTCAATCAGGGCAGGAATCTGCCAGCTCCAGGTATGAACACTCAACTGAGTAATGTCCTCTGAGGTGTTTATAGACTTCTATAAAGTCATCCCTCCCCCATGTATAGTATAAGCTAGGCACCTGCAGGCATTCTAATCTCTCTGATTACCTGAAATATTGAACAATGAAGTGTTTGCTTGAATTGGGAACTACTTAGCAAGGTCCATCATAGGGGTGCTATAGTGGACAACAACTAGCATCATGATGGACCCAAACCCGTGCAGAGCTTGTGGGAGGTGAGAATGCTGATGATCGGGGAGGTGAGGTGGTGATGGTCTCAGGTTGGACACACAATCCCGAAGAACCCTAAGGAATTGGTGTCTGCACTGCAGTACCAAAAGCTGGTCGGTGGAGTGTGGAACTCGCATGGAAAGCAAAGAGGCTGGTCATATGTGAGTTTAGCTGGGTCATAGGTCCTCTTTGATTGTAGTCCTAACACCAAGAAGGATGCTTGGAAGGGAGTCCACCTGTCTAACAGGTGTGGTTGGGTCTTGAAGGTGCCCTTAAGGTGACAATGAAAATGCTCCACCATAATGTTAGATTGAGGGTGGTGGAAGAGTGTTTAGTACAGTATCTGATACTACCCAGAAGTGAAAAAGTTGGTGCCATAGCTTAAACTGGGGAAAACAAGGAACCCAAACGTTGAGGAATGCCCAGGCAGTGGATTCAGCTGATTTATCTGGCATGGGCACTGCCCCAGTCCACCCTGTAAAGCAGATGATACATTTTGAGCAAATAGTTGTAACTTTGCCAAAGGCTAAGAATTTCGAATGTGGACAGTCTGATACCTGTGGGTTGGCAGTGGTGAAGGTTCTAAGGAGGACATAATGTGACAGTGAATTTTGGAGGCTTGACAAGCGAGACAGTGCTTGGCCCAGGTGCATGTGTCAGTGTGAGTGCCCAGCTTGACAACAAAATGAAAAAGGAAGCATCGTGAAGCCCTGACGCCTGGGTGGCTCATGTTGTGGAAATGGCAGAATACTTCAGGATGGTGAGCACTGGAATGAATGAGTGAGGGTTGCCACAGGAAATATTACACCAGAACTGAAGGTTGGAGCAAGGAAATGTCAAAGGCTTGATGATGAGGTTTTAAAGGTGGCCAGGCCTTTATTGCTTTCTTGGGCAAGGGCCAGTTGATATTGGTCAAGCGGTAGTGCGAGTGAGTTGATGGTGGAATGGGAAAGGGCGTTCAATGTGGCGAATATCCATGACAAACTCAGAGATGTAGGAGAGGTGGCACTGCAAACATGAAGAATACGTGTCTGTTTAATGTGTCATGGCATAGGTAAAAGAATTGTGGGCTTCCAGCAGGTGCTTGAAGTGGCAGAAGGCAAGGTGTGTGACTGAGAGTTCCCTGTCAAGTTGCTGTATTTGAATTATGAAGGGTCCAGGCATTTAAAGAAGACTCCAATGGGTCTAATGTTGCCATTTATGATCCGCAGTATGACTGTAGAGAAGTCATCAGTGGTGAGGACTGTTTTTGCATCAGATTCAAGGTAAGTCAGCCAACATCATTTATGATGTTGGCTAATGCCAAAGAAGCCTTGAACATCTTGAGGAGCCTCCTGAGGAGGTGGTGGAGAGGGTGCAGTGTATTAGCTGCCATGGGGCAGAAACAGTGGTAGTAAATGACCAGCCCAAGGAACTCTTTAATTTCTTCGCAGTGGTAGGCTGCAGTACTCTCGCAGGACAATGACCTTCTGTGCTAGAGGGCTAATCCCATCACTGGAGATCCTGCGACTGAGAAATTCAAGTGCAGGGGGACCAAAGATGGTCTTAGCTGGGTGGATCCTGACACTGTTGTCCTGAAGGAGGGTTAACAGCTGCAGATGGTGGGTTTACTGGTGCAATAAGTATGCTGTCTAAGGAGACTGTCATAAAGTCTAATCCCCAAATGATGTGGACCATAAAATGCTGAAATGACTGTGCCCAAGGGGCATCATGATGGCAGTCTTAGAGACATCTGTTGGGAAAACAGGTATCTGATGAAAAGCACAAGCACAGACAAAGTTAATCTTTAACGTGTAGTGGTGATGCCCAGCAACTGTTGAAGGGCTGAATGACTCCCTCCCTCAGAAAGGTGTCAATCTCCACCTTAACAACCTAATTTCAATCTAGGGAAGAAGCTGGAGGCAAGAGTAAACTGGTGGGTCTGTAGTGTTGATGTTGTGGTAGACTGTGCAACCAGGGCAGGAGAATGGGTGTGTGTGCCAGCAAAGGATGGAAATATCTGGAGGAAGTCAGTGAAGTCAGGGTTGGGGGAAAGGGAGGTGATGCAAAGAGTAGCTGCTGCAGTTTGCAACAACACTAGAAAAAGTGAAGTTGGATGGTCAGTGAAGAAGACGGTGATGACTTGGGTCAACAAGTAACTGGAAATAGTTGAATATGTCATATCCAAGAGGTGGTTGAGTAGCCACAATGATGACAAATGATCATGGCAGCAGGAGTTTTAGGCCCAGACCAAACATAGGCCTGGAGGTGACCAAAGGAGGAAATGAGTGCCATTGGCGGTCAAACGAGGGTGAATTGTTTTTACATCTGGCTGGTATAGGGGAAGAATGCTGAGAGATGCTCCTGGGTCCACCAAGCATCCTGCCAGAGAAGTAGTCAGTGGAGTGGGATCAAGGCACCTAATGTAACAGGCAGCATTTTCAGAAAAAGAGCCTAGTGGACAGCACTGACAGGTGCTGGTTCCAAATATCTATAACGTGATACTGTACTAACACACATACAGTTGTCAGACATTGGTTTGCTGAGGATTCTGAGTTGGGGAAAGTGGGACATAGGGTGTTCATCTGGTCTTCTATATCATCAAGGTGTTGGCGTATGCAGTGGAGAGGGTAATCACAATTGTTGTGGGCATGCCTGGTGCTGGACACATAGGGTTGTACGGGCCCATCCATTGTGGCATCCTGCACATGGTTGGAAGAGGTGATGCACTGGGTGGTTGGGGTGTGTAGGTAGTGAATGGGTTAGTTGGTGAAAATGCTAGGAGCTGGAAAGGGTTGGGTTTGTGTGGGATGAAGGGATAAGGTTAAGAAGGGATACTGCCAGAACTGGGTGAGGTAGAGCTAATAAGTGGAGGAGAGCTGGCTGTGAGGGACATACAAGATGAGGCAGGGGTAGAGGCACTTGTAAAGATTGGTGTGCACTGTAGGCCTGCCCTGGAGTGAAGAGTTGAGCCAGCATTCTGTTTGCAGTGGTGACATATTGATTAGACAGGATGTTTTGGTTGAGGGAAGAAAGGATAAGCCTGATTTCTGGGGGTAGTTTTTATAGGTGCATGTAGTAGAGGGTGTTGGCAGGAAGTGGAGTGGTACAGCTCGAGTTGATTAGCCACATCCTCTGCCAAAGGATGGAGGGCTTCCAGTTGCTGAGTGTGAGTGCTTGTAAGTCGTCCAGGTGTTGTTGAAAGCGGCAAACTCATATGAGTGTGGCGACATCTGTCGGAAGTGTCGGTGTGTGGGCAAGATAGGCCTCAGCATGAAGAAGCCAGTTTTCTATATTGTAATGGAAGGAGGGAAGCCTTAGCCGTAGTTCTGCCATGGTGCCAACATTCTGTTTGAGTGCATGTGTGAGAATGCGGGGGTCACTCTAGGGGTTACTAGTGTAGCACTTGCAGCTACATTACATACATACAAGGAATGAAAAAACTTGTCAATGTAGACTAGCTAGGTAGTAAGGAGCGGAGCTCTATTCTTGTGGATTGGCTCGTGTAGACTGATCTCCGCCAGCCTGGGACAAATTGTGTGTACAGTTCCAAGCCCAAGCATCTGCATCCTGTCTGAGAGGATAGGAGTACCACATCGCACTAACCATGGTTATGAGTAATTTAAAAGCAATGTATACATACAGAAAAAACACAATAAAACTGAAAAATTCTGTTCATCTACATCTGTAAATTTCTTTCCTTAAATAAGTGTTTTAAGACTGAAGCAGGTGAGTTAGTGGTCAGATATCTGTAGCTTGTGACATTTGATTAAAGAGCTACTGTAGAGTACATATCATATAAATAAAAGTGAAAAAAAAAATATGTTGCTGTAACATGTTCTTATTAGTCTCTAAATACATTTTTAAATTAGGATGTATAAATAACAAATATTGATTAAAAATTTTTTTTTTTAAATTAGCTTAAATTTTTTCACAAGTTGCACATACAGTACTTACCTGAGGAGCTATCGACTGAGAATGGTGTGACAAGACTCTTCTCATCTTGCCATTGATTGTTAAGCAAATAATATGCTATTTGCTTGTGAGCACCTGCAAAATTGAAAACAATGAGGATTCAGAACACACTGTGCCATATTGCAAAAAAAAATTTCTTCAAAACTGTATATGTTTCAAAGGTTCACAGAACAACACATAAAAAATGCACCCAAGTTCACCTCAGGGAAATAAGTCTGATTTGCATAAATCCAGTATGGCTGCCAAAATACCTATACAGAGCTTATTTTGCCAAATAAAAGCTTCTAAACAAGCTTTTTGAGTGGTTTAAAAGCCAAGAATATGGTGTGTGAGGGTGGAGAATCTATTTACACCAACTAATTGGACTGCATATTAACTTGCATAAATCCAATATGACTGCCACAATGTTCTTCAGGAGCCTATTTTTCCCATGTAACATTCTAGAGTGATTTAAAAGACCATAATATGGTGTTTGATGAAGAGGAATCCACTAGAAGAAGTAACAAATTGATAAGGCAACTTTGTAATCTCTATGAATCCAAAATGGCTGCCCAAAAATCCCGGTGGACCATATTATGTCACATAATTGATTTTAAATAAAGTAAACTAGCTCTAACCCAGACTCGCTTAATCCGGATCCACTTGCGAACTGGAATGGGGTCCACCACAGACACATGCATTGTACTGCGCACATCATTGTCATCCTTAAAATCCCTTTAATTCATATTACGCTACATAACATCCAAATCCACCGCGCTTGTAGGGTCTCAGAAAACGGGAAACGTTGGTAAAGGATAACTCACCTTCTGAATGTTTATGTTTGTTCTATACAAATTGTACCCAGGTACGGTCCTGAAGTGAGAGAAAACGGACTCCTATGATGGGGGACACAAGCACTCACACTGACAGACTTGACACTCACTTACATGAGAAGTTTTACCAACCATTAGTTGTGTACGTTATCTAGTGAATTTAGTCAATATTGTACAGTGCAAGTACACTGTAATACAGTGGTCCCTCGGTTAACAATGGACCTAAGTGCAAACCTGTACTGTACATGTACTAAAATTTATGTTTATTGCAAATACAGCTTGTTTATACAGGTATTCAAATAAATCACTATCTTACAAGAATCCCAGCAATGTAAGTTATATTCACCTAGGTCATTTGGGTGGCAAATTATGAGAAGAGCTTAGTCACTCTTAAGGAATGATAAATAAACACGCAGGCCTTCAGCGCCAACTGTCAAATCATATCGCCTCACCCCCTCCCCCGGTTTGAGGCCTTAAGTTTTTCATATAATATCTCAGACTATAGGAGAATATAATTTGCATTGCTGAAATCCTTGCAAGACAGAGATTAATTTAAATATAAACGTCATATATTTTACTCAAAAGATAAAAATTGTAGTACATTAGTGTACAATACTGTAGTACATTTTATAATATAAAGTTTTTCAACTGTATTTTTGGGTAGATTTACATAAATTTCTTCATTTATTTTCATCCATTTACATGCACACACCATACTAAAAGAAACGCAAAAGAAATAAATGACCTCAGTGCAAAGCTGGAGTGCACATGTACTAATTTGATTACGGTACAGGTTGTACCTCTCTAGTCCGGCATTCTGTGGTCCGGAAACTCCCGTGGTCCGGAACGATTTTAGTTTGTCCAATAGGTAGATAGGCAGCTTTTTTTTTTTTTTAATCTTGATTATTATTATTATTATTATTATTATTACAGGAGTATTAAATTTTTGCCCCTCAGGCCCCAATGTGGGTCAGTGACCTATGCCCGGGTGGGCTAATCCCCGTAAAAAAACAACAACGACAAAGCCGGGGGAAATTAAGGTTTGTTTACATCCGGCAGCTCTCTCTCTGTGCTTGTCTATACAGAGCATAACATTTAACCCTTCAATATATATGAGCAGTAAATAAGTGTTGCTTTCATATTCTTATGTAGAGTAATGACGATATGTTTTCACATGTGCGCACTTACATAGCTCAGTCTCCTTTTTTTTTTACCATTATGGTTAGCTACTTATATTGTTCCATTTATTAACATTAAATAACATTACAGGTACTTCAAGCAACCATATTCATTTTTTTACATTAATTTTACTACAGCTAAACTCAGGGTCTTATTTTCTTCAGTTTTATATGTAGAACCAATCAGTCACTGGTTTCGTAAGCTTTAACATAAACAATGCCGGCAGCCGTCTCGTCTCCTCTAATATTCCACGTATTATTAATAAATTGTATTGTTAATTTTGCACACACATACATTAATTCAATAAAAACAAATTCAGAAACATTAATTAAAATATATATGAACAGTAAATAAGTGTTGCTTTCATATTCTTATGTAAAGTAATGACGATATGTTTTCACGTGTGCGCATGCGCACTTACATACGCGATCTCTCTTTTTTCTTTACCATTATCGTTAGCTACTTCTATTGTTCCATTTATTAACATTAAATAACATTACTTAAAACAACCATATTAATTTTACTACAGCTACAACCAAGGTCTTATTTTCTTCAGTTTTATATGTAGAACCAGTCAGTCACTGGTTTTGTAATCAACGAATACAATGCTGTGTCATTTCCTCGTGGGTTTTAATATTCTACGTATTATTAATGAATTGTATTGCTCATTTTGCACACATAAACATTAATTCAATAAAAAAGACATTCAGTAATAAACAATAATGAATCTTTTGTACATAAGAGAAATGACGCTGTTTACACGATTATGCACGTCGTCTGCACGTTGGCGGGCCGTTCAAACCCGTCGAAATTCAAGTTTCCGCCGTCAAAATTTTTATTTATTTATTTTTTGTGTGTTCCAATAAAATACATTAAGAATTAAAAACTCGCGAAATTTGAGAAGCTACTATACGACATTTAACCCTTCAATATGTCTTCAAAGAGACCATGATGCAGAGAAAGTTTTGCTAGTGCTTCCAGGCATAAGCACAAGTCACTATCTATCCAGGAAAAGGGTGAATTTCCATGGTCCGGCAATTTCCATGGTCCGGCACCGGTCAGATCCCGAGGTTGCCGGACTAGAGAGGTACAACCTGTACTAAAATTGTTATGTCTACTGCGAATTATAGGTTGTTTATATTTAAATTAATCAACATCTTAGAAGAATCCCAGCAATGTAAATTATATTCACCCAGGTCATTTCACTGGCTCTTTATAGGAGAGAAGCTTAGTCAATTAAGAACAGATAAATAAACACACGTTAGACCTTGGGTGCCAACTGTCAAACGTACTACTTCACCTCCTGCTCCCCTCCCCCCCACGCTCACTTCCTCCCTCCCTCCCTCCCTCTCCCCCATCTGCCCAGCATTGCTGGAATCCTTGTCAGACAGTGAATAATTTTAATATAAACGTCATGTATTTTGCACAAGAGATAAAAATTAATCACCTGTATCACATTACAGTACAGTTTTACCCCGCCTAACGCGGTTTCACTTAACGCGTTTTCGCATATACGCGGTACCTTGCCAAAGCTGAACTTTCACTTAACGCGGATTTTTTCCACATATACGCGGTGAGTGTCCGAGACGCTATTTTTAGATTTGCCCCACCCGCCACCCTGCCTGACTGCCTGTTTTAGCTCATAAAATTCATACAAATTACCAGGACAGAATATAATTTACATTGCTGGAATTCTTATAATTTGGTGATCATTTTGAATATAAACATCATATATTTTGCTTTAAACTTACAATTTTTAGATAAAATTTTTCTCTAGGTAACTATGGTATCTTTTGTGCAAAATATATGACATTTATATTCAAAATATTCCTGGTCTTACAAGGAATCCAGCAATGTCAATTATATTATCCTAACTTTAGTTTGAGGTATTATTTATTAAAATTTAGTGGTTATCCCACACATCTCCTTGGGACGGTTGGTGGGGGTGGGGGGGAGGGAGGGACCAACCGACCATCTGTTACCGTGTGAAGAATTATTATTTTTTTTTATTAACTGAAGATATTTGTTTTAGCTCATAAAATTCATACAAATTACCCGGTCAGAATATAATTTTCATTGCTGGAATTCTTATAATTTGGTGATCATTTTGAATATAAACATCATAGATTTTGCTTTAAACTTACAATTTTTAGATAAAAATTTTTCTCTAGGTAACTATGGTATCTTTTGTGCAAAATATATGACATTTATGTTCAAAATATTCCTGGTCTTACAAGGAATCCAGCAATGTCAATTATATTATCCTAACTTTAATCTGAGGTATTATTTAATACTAAATGTTAAAAACTCTGGAAGGGAGGATTGGTGGGGGGTGGGGGGGAGGGTTGGGACTGACCGCGCGGTTGGAAGAGGGGGGGAGGCAAGGTGGGGTACTTTGATTGACAGATAGTGTCGTGAAGATTATTTTTTTTTTATTAACTGAAAATATTTGTTTTAGCTCATAAAATTCATACAAATTACCCGGTCAGAATATAATTTACATTGCTGGAATTCTTATAATTTGGTGATCATTTTGAACATAAACATCATATATTTTGCTTTAAACTTACAATTTTTAGATAAAAGTTTTTCTCTAGGTAACTATGTTATCTTTTGTGCAAAATATATGACATTTATATTCAAAATATTCCTGGTCTTACAAGGAATCCAGCAATGTCAATTATATTTTCCTAACTTTAGTTTGAGGTTATCCCACACATCTCCTTGGAACGGTTGGTGGGGGGTGGTGGGGGGGGAGGGAGGGACCGACCGACCATCTGTTAGCCGGCTGTGTAGTGTGAGAGGGGGAGGGAGTTGAGTCCATTATTTGAATGGACATTAACTTGGCGACTGTATTTCTCTATTTCTCTTAAGTATTAATTGTGTGCATGTACCATCATAAAATTAAGATGTTATTTTTACTACAACATAGGTATGTGCCTTCAAAAAGTGGAGTTTGGGGGGTCGGGCCGGTTTCTATTGGAATTAATCCCATATGTTCTGTTGTTCACTTAACGCGGATTTCACTTAACGCGGGACCCTCTGGGTTCAATTGACTGCGTTAAGTGAAGTTACATATAGTGATTTGAGTGAAAGTGTTATGCGTATATAGTATTCCACATACATGTAAGTATAAAGACAAAGTTTTGATGATCGGACAACGTCCATTTCGGTTAATGTCGTTTCCGAAGCGTGTCTGTACGTTAACGGCGCATGTGTTAAGGATTTTCCGACCCGACCATTTACCTTCGACCTAGATGTCGGTCCCTAACCCCGTCGTAAATCCGGAGTGTGTGTATATATATATATAAATAAATATATATATATACAGTAGGATCTCGCCAATAATGACTTCCACAGGACTGCTTTTAGTATCCTGGTGGTCCAGCGGTTAGTGTTCCCCGGTCACAGTCATGGGCTAGTGGGCATGAGGTTCAAATCCTGGTGGATTGAGGTGTTGATTGTATGTAGAAGTCGCGTGCTATAAGGCCAATAAATATATGGATCCTCATGTTTCGAGCCGGTTTGGTAAAAAAAAAAAAAAAAAAAAAATATATATATATATATATATATATATATATATATATATATATATATATATATATATATATATATATATATATATATATATATATATATATATATATATATATATATATATATATATATATATATATATATATATATATAATCGCTTAACATATGTGGGTTTAGTACGGATTTACCGTCGCGGATTGCCCCGCCGAGGAATATTCTGTACATTAGTAATTGGAAAATGTGGCATACATTCAGCAATGCGGCGGCACTGATTTCGCAGGACACGCCCACTCCCGCAACCTCACACACACACGCATAGCTCTCTCTCCTCTAGTCAGTCTCGCTGTAACCACGCTTGTGTATCAGCATTTAGTTGAAATACAGTTCCGTGAATGTATTATATCAAGCACAGTATGAATAGAATATCACTAATATAAAGAGTATTTTAACCACTACTAAAAAACGAGTAACATATCTTGAATATATCGAGTTAGGTAAAGTCTTTTGTTTTCATGTAGTTTATCTAATTTACATTGAAATGCATTACATTTCAGCTAAACTACTATTTATTTCTGAGAATATGGAAATGTAATATTTTGCTGAAATGATGTCCATTACACAGTGAAGTGGCCAAGCAATATTTCGCTTTCTTCGTTCAGAAGATGTTACCATAATCGCTTTTGAATGGTTTTCAGTTAAAAACTGTTTATACAATAATATTCTATCTTTTACGTCGATTTTATCCACTTTCCATCATCGTCATTTTGGCAATATTATTTCTGAATGTTTTAATATATATTGTTATGAATAGAATATCATTGTAATATAACAGTATTTTAACGAAAACTATTAAAAAAGTAACATCTCTTAAACATTGGAAGGTTAGGTAAAGTCTTTGTTTTAACATATGTATTTTATCTATTTTACATTGAAATACATCAGTTTCAGCAAAACTACTATTTATTTCTGAGAATATATTCATTCAGGCACAGTTTAGGTAAAATATACATGTGCTGTAACATTTTTTAATTAAACCAACCGTGCCGTCTAGCCTTTTTCAAGGGTAGACTGGGAGAACTGTTTGGTTGCTTAAGGCGATGACAAGGAAAATGATTTTGATGGATTTTTAATGAAAATATTCAGAAAGACCTGGCACTGTCAGAAAGTGGTTGCTGAAGGCTTCAGGACATGGGACGAGATTAGGGCTAATTGAAGAGCACGACACTGAGCTGACGGGGATCTGCAGGGTTAGTAGACTCAGGCAGGAAGAGGAAGCGAAAGGGAAGAGGAAACACCAAGAAATAACGTTGGAGAAGTTGAAATGACCAGGAATATTGAGGCACTGAAAACTGGCCTATAGTATGAACCCCTCCATGGTGCATGCCTAGAAATTCATCTCGGAGGGATGGATGACGTTTTGCTCCAAACAAAACATCATGGAAGAAATGAAAAGAAAGACAACTCCCCATCACCATGTTCTTTGATCACGAAGAGAGATTTAACACCATCATTCACTGGTGGCAGTGAGGAAGCAGCTGAATCCACGTGCTTCACTTCACCACCCGTTATGGAATTAGTGGCGATGAGCCCGATGACCCCGTCCTGTCGCCGAGGATAGGTACTGTACAGTAAAGAGAAATTTTTATCTCTTTTTTTTTAATAGCTTTTCTTGCCATGTTTATTGTTTGTAAAATGCACAGCACAGTACAGTTCAGTACTGTACATAAAGTGGAGGTGCAGTTATTCACAAAACATTTGTGTTTGTTGTTGGCAGTAGTGATGGTGGAAGGCAGAGGAGGGCGGATTGGGAGGTGGTGACCTTGGAAGTGGGAGGGGCAGTGGAGATGCCAGCCAGTACATTACGGGTGTATTAGTTTTTTATAGCTATTTTTGCATTTTAATATTAAATACTTGCGTTCATTTCATTTATTTCTGAGAACATGGAAATGTAATATTTTTTGAAATGATGAACGTATTACAGAGGAAAGTGGGATAAAATTGTGGCCAACAATGACTTTCTCTTTCTTTACGTTCAAAAGATGTTACCGTAATCCCCTTTTGAATGGTTTTCAGTTGTCGGATTATAAGCCTAATGGTAGGATAGAATTATTGTTAATACAATGCAGTACAACAGTTTTTAACTGAAAACCATTGGCGATTACGGTAAAATCTTTTGAATAAAATCTGAAAGTCATTGTTTAAGTCATGATTTATCCACTTTCCACTGTAATATATGCGTCATTCAGCAAAATATTATATTTCATATATATTTCTGAAATACGTATATTCATTCAGTCACAGTTAAGATAAAATATACTTGTGATGTAATATTTTTAATGAAAATACGTATCATAGTTTTCTTTTTGTTTCAAATTTAATTAACAAAGATTGATGTTTCAAATGTAATGAACAAAATTTATGTCCGTATCTATAAATAAAATTTAATAAATGAATACTTTATGTTTTACATCGTCCTGTGTATACCATACCATGGTTGCTACTTAGGTTTGGCTTGATGGCGCAAAGAGATCTGCCCTGGCAACTGTCCGACACTACAGGTGCGTTGGTGCATCGTTTCATTGTTTTGGTAAATATTTTTCAACCTATGAACCTATTACCCGTTTAGAAATTGACCCCCAATTTTGTCAAATAATTTGGTCTTAAAACCGAACTACTACACAGGTATATAAGGTAAATAAGGACATAAAGGTGGGGTTTTTTTTTTGGGGTGGGGGGCAGCAAATATACGCGTTTTTAACATCCACGGGTATCTCTGTTACGAACCCCAAGGATAAAGTATACGACTGTAGACAAAAATTTTAGTAATCATTTAGTACATTATATTGGTGTTATGTATAGCAGCTAGCTTTAGCTCTTAGGAGTGTGAAGCGCCCAGAGAAACATTATTAGGTGCAATTTTAAACACAGCTCCTCCCCGGGACTTGGCACCACTGGACTTACACCAAGACTCATTTAATTCTGCCCCAGACTAACATTTGTCAAATTCATATATTTTGAGTCCCGTTATAATGCAGAGAAAATTTTCGTTTGTAATTCACTCTTTAAAATGGTCATGTTTCAGTGAGAGTTTTGTGGTGCTGAGAAGAAAGAGAGACATCCATTTAGATTTTTCTTTGTATTATTTAGTTACTTCGACTAATAACCTGGGATTTAGTCCCAACCCTGTCATAAGTCGGGAGGAGCTGTATGATGCTACCAGATTGACTCTCGCCAAAATAGAAAAGATTCGCTTTTAAAATTAAAACATTGTCTCTTAATTAGGGTGTTGCTTTAAACCATGAATCTTAAAAATTGAATCGTTTAACTAACGTTTACTGTATGAACGAAGGACCTGCAGAAAACTATCCCCTTAATCTTCGTGTCCGTATATAAACTCATAAATAGTAAAGAAACTAGTTTTAGCAGTAAGTAGTGTAATGTACAACAAAAATACTCATTTTTATTAACACAATTAATTTTTGAACTTACCTCCATTTTGTAGATTGACTTTCGTAACTCCATGATGTATCCCATCTGCATCATCTGCCATGACTGCAACACCTTGTTGCTCTGCACCGACCCATATCACTTGCTGGGTGACTGCATTTTGTTTCTTCCATCATGTGCTCCACCTGTTATGATAAGGTTAATGAACACATTGAGCATTGATTCACCAATCACCAGCTCTAACACAGATTAATAAATATGTGCAATATTGTGAAGTCTTAAAGGATGACATAATGGCCAGTTACACTTATGAAGAAGCCTGTAGAAATACTGTACTCCACTGACAGGAGACGCCGAATTACGGGCTTCAAGGAGACTATCCAAGGACGCATAGCTGCAGCATAAGGATACGAGAGTGAAATAAAATAAACTGCTTCGCTGAAGGATATGCTGAATCAGTGCCTGGTGCCAGCTGGAGCTACTTTAATGGACTGGTCTGCATTCAACTTCATCACCCGTGTTGAACCCAAATAAGCCGCGCACGTGATAGTTTTGACCGTAGCCAAACACAAAAGGACATCGCTGAAACTAATTCAGGTACTACAAGGTCCAGATTTCAACAACAAATTACTTGAGTCCCGTTTAGGTTTCGCCATAACCAGAGCCACAAGTGGCAGATGGAGGCTATGTACCATCAAACTCTCGTAGTGCCAGAACATCAGATGCATATTCTCTGGTGGGAGAATGTGGGGACCTGAGTAGAGACAATAACCTAGCAGGATGAAGGTGCACATCTTTGGTGTGTGGAGTCTTCATGTAAATCCTACGCCTCCGCGCATATTCCAAGACCACAGATCCGAGTTCCTGACATGGTGGCGCTAGGCTGAAGTCAACTTTACGCTTGACGCACTTGCTCCATGTCACTGATTCATCAAAATGAAGCATCACGTTAGCGCGTCAGCTTCAAGACTGTTGGCGCTGGGGTGGAGGATTTCAAGCAACTAAGTGGGCCAGTAATCACAAAGGAGCAGTTGGGCTACCATCCCACTGAGTAGGAAAAATACACTGGCTGAAATTCGATCTGAGGCAAGACAATTGCCAATGGAGTGAGCTCCTGGGGTTAGTAGGGTTCTGGAAGGTGATCAGCTCACATCAGCAGTAAACTAACTCATACAGCTACCAGGAGAGGAGGCTTGCCTGGTCAGTTCTATTTATGACCCACTGGGGTTCGTGGGCCCCTATTCATCATCAAGGCTAAAATATTATTTCAGTGTGAATGCAGGCGCTGATTAGGTGGACTTAACCTTGTCGGGCTGTTAATCACATCACCTTGCTTTCTGGCTAGAGAATTGGCCCATCAAAATTATGTTTCCAGATTCTAAAACAGCATGTGCTAAAGAAACTATCCAGCACAGCACACCTTCTGTGATGCATCGCAGGCTGCTTCCGTGCGGTGACCTATCTGAGAATGGTAGACTCTGGCGGAAGTATCCAGTGCCTGTGTACGGACAGGCCAAGCTGGCTCCACCAAGCAACTGACAACACAAGGCCGGGAACTTTGTGCAGCTATCCGCGTGAACGCTGATCTAACGATTCGCCGAGAAATGACCATGACCATACACCTAATCTTTATTTTTGGACGGAGGCATGTTAGTTTTGTAGTACATCGCTAATTCGAGCAGACATTTCAAACGCTGTAGCTACCAGGATAGCAGCGTCATACAAGAGCTGTCAAGACCTGAACTGAAGCGGAGACATGTCGGCACACGCTGTTCCAGCAGATGGCGCAACTAGGGATTACCTGTCGGATCTGGCTGCAGGATCTCGTGGATACGAGGTCCTGACTTTCTACCCAGTGTTGAAGAACGGTACAAAGGAATCAGCAGTTCTTGAACGACTTACTGGAGGTGAAACGGTATACACCAGAGATCTGTAGCTGTTTCCGGCAGTGAGTGAGTTGGTCAGGCGGTCCTCGCCAAAACTATGGCTCCAGGTACTATCATGGCAATTTTGGTGAAACGGTGGCATGGATTAAAGAACTATTTGGTGGCTTGTCCAGTACAAGGATCTTCCTGGGCAAACTCATACCAAACTGAAGAGGCTACACTGAGGAACTACAGCCGGCTGAGCAGACAATTATAAAATTGGCAGAAAGAGGCTTATGAGAAAGAACCTAAACTGTCATAAAGGGTGAGCTGCCGAAGGACAATAAGCTATATAAACTGGAACTCATTTGATGAGCGACCCAATCATTATAGCAGCTAAATAGTCTGCCAACAAATGGCACCTTGGTCGAAGTGATGGAAGCCGTAAGGTTACAGGATGGACTTCCAGTACCATTGGTGCAGTGGTTAAGAACGACGCACATCCACAATGTGCCAGCGACTCAGGACAAAATTATTATGCTTGTTTGGAGGAGCAACAATGGAAAGGCTGACGTGAGTCGCCAGGAGAATGAATTGGGTCCACATGAAGATGGTGATGTCCTAACGCCAAAGGACCGAGATGTCCTAAGGAACTGATAAGTACCACAAGCCTGAGGCAAAGTAGTCACAAGACTGTGACAAAGCAATACCAACAGCCTGAGGGCAGCTTAGTCAATGGTGAACATGACAAAGTTAACACCACCAGCCTGAGGGCAGTCTTAGTCAGAGGGCAGCTTCATCACAAGGACGTGACAAAGCAAATACCACCAGCCTGAGGGCAGCTTAGTCACAAAGAACTTAAATAACACCAGCCTGAGCAGCAGTAGTCACGAACGTGACAAAGCAAATATCACCAGCTTGAGGGCAGCCAGAATACAAGGACATGACAGTAAGTTAACAATACCAGCCTACGGCAGCTTAGTCACAAGGATCGTGACAAAGCAGCCACCATCAGCCTGAGGGTAGCATAGTCACGAGAACGTGACAAAGTTAAATATCGTCCAGCCTGAGGGCAGCCATCACAAGGACGACAAACCAATGCCCACCAGCCTGGGCAGCTTAATACAAGAACGACGTAAATAAAAGCAATAACACCAGCCTGAGGGCAGCTTAGTCAATGAACGTTAATAAAGCGTAAATATCACCAGCCTGAGGGCAGCTTTAGTCGCTATATGACAAAGCACCACTGTGCCGATGGCAGCTTAGTCACCGTGCGGGCGCGACGTGACAAAGTGAAATACCATCAGCCTGAGGGCAGCATAGTCAATGCAGAACGTGACAAAGCAATATCACCAGCCTGAGGGCAGCTTTAGTCACAAGGACATGACAAAATTAAATACTACCAGCCTGAGGGCAGCTTTAGTCACAAGGACGGACAGTTAAACACCATCAATGATGAACGGACAAACTTAAGTATCAGGCCTGATCTGGTGCAGAGAGCCGCGAACACTAAACGGAGTGGGTGTTACCTAGCGGAGCAATATAATTATGATGACATATAAACAATGCTATGTTAGGCTGTAACTCATATGTCATGTTTATCGTTTATTACAGGCCTGCCCGCATGCAATGTAGAGGTTGAGATGGTTGAAGATGAGAGGTCCAGAAGGAGGTTGGAGGGTGTGAAGGGAGTTGTTATATAGTTATAGTTCTGTCTAATATAGCTGACCAGCCAGGGCCAGGTTATAGGGTGGGCATTTAGTATAGCTCCATATCTTGAGTCAACACCTACCCTGGCTTCTCTAACTTTCTACTGTGTTTAATATTTCTTATTGTGTAGACAGGTAGACTGTGTCATTGTTTTTGTGTTAGGATTAGACTAATTACATAGCCATATATTGGATTAAACATTTATGTAGAGTGCTTATGTATGACTTATTTTAAATACTAAATGAATTGTATTCCAACAGGTTTGATCGAATTATAATGTTCGTATGACGAGAGTATATTCACCCTCTAACCGGCTCGATTGGCGTTACAGCACTTAGCGAGGTAAAAACAAAGTTCACCTCTCAGAAGAACGCAAATACTTCATCGCCAGCCACATCTATTAATTTTTCAAGATAAAATACGCCTCCTAAATAAATATTATTAAACGAGTGGCCTGCGCAATTCAACTCACGGAATGTTCCTGTATAGTATAGCAATACTCAACAAAAGGTCTATGACCCAAGTCAATGCCTCAGCAGCATCATAATCCACTATTATAATTAATCCAATGCCTCTAATCTGATCATATCTCAGTTGTTGCTGAAAGTAGCCCCAAATATCTATGTTAACCCTAAGGATTAGATAGTTTAAAAAATCTACTCACAATAATATGACATTATACCGTAATCTCATGTGATACAGGGCATGCATCCTGATCATGGGACTGGTGTTTCAATTTCTGTCATATTGAGGTCTTGTTTAGAAATATCAGTATTCTATCTTCCATTTACCTTACACAATAATTTAAA